>NW_024426663.1:51961979-51987991 GCF_017311325.1 Ursus maritimus
TAAGGCCCCACGCCGGGGTCTTCACGTCTCCCGCCCCGCCCCCCACGCCTGCGGCCGGTCGAGATCTCTAGATCTAGGTGAGTCCTCCCCACCCAGCACTTGGCCCAGGATTCAAAGGCCGCGGTGCCCCCCGCCCCCCAACGACACTGACGGTTCCTGCCCAGGCCCGCAGTGGCGTGAAGGTGGCCTTTACCTCCTCTCGCAGGCTGGGAGGGGGTACAACCCGCGCAGCTGAGCCAGCTGCAGCAGTCTCCTCCGCCCTCCATTCATTAAAAAAAAAAAAAAAAAAAAAAAAAAAAGCAACAACCACCTCCACCCCTTTTTGTAAAAGAACGACGGCCTCTGGAGGAGCTAGAGTCAGCCCCAGCAATCAGGGGTTAAGTTCTTTTCCGGCCCCCCATTCATAAAAAAAAAAAAAAAAAAAAAAAAAAAGGAGCGCGGCGCATGCGCGCGCGGGGTCTCTTGTGCCCACCCATTCATAGAATCGCGAACGGAGCGCGTGCGCACTGGAGCGCCCTTCCCTCCCATTCATAAAAAAGCCATTTTCCCAGGCAGTGGTTGCAACACCGCCGCGGAGGCAGCGAGAGGAGCTGACAGCGCGGAGCTGGCGCTGCGGTGCGCAAGGAGTCCTATCGCTTTCTCCCGCCGACGTCTGCGTGAACAGCGGCGTCTGACTCGCCCGGGTTCGGGGATTTACACAGGCGTGGAGCAATGCTTGTGGTTCTGCGGCTCCTCAAAGTAAGTCCCTGGCCGGTTTCGGGATCTGAAAGTACCCCCTCTGAGTCGCGACACGACTCCCCCTCCGGCTGGGGCAAATGGTGCGCTATTTCTAGGCGCGCCTCAGTGTTCTTTCCCTCTCCCTGAGCCTCCTCGAGCTGCTGCGGTGTGCCGCAGCTCCCTGACGCCCTCGGCTGGGCCGGCACGGCGCCGGGGGTGCTCACAGCCGGGCACCGGAGTTTCCGACCCCGGGGCACTGCCAAGCCCGGCTTCCCCACTCTGCGACTCAGGAAGCCCCGTGCGTGTCCCGGGAGTTTGCTTCTGGCCTGGTTTCTTTCCCCCTGCCACCACCCGCCTCGAGCGTTGGAATGGAAGGCTCTGGGCTCGGTCAGGAGCCACCTCTTGGGTCCGGCGGGCGCTCTTGCCCTGGGCGGCTTGCCCACCCCGGGCTCCGTGCCCACGGTGCCAGCTCTGCCCAGATCTCCCCAGCCCACTGCAGCGGCCTATGCTCGACGTAGGTTTTTCTTTTCCCTTCGGAGACGTTACGGACTGGGTTTTGTACCTTTCTGCCGCCTCCTCGATGGTCAGCACGGAGATGACCCGGGATTGGGCATTTCTGCTCCCTCTCTTTGACGAGGCGGTTCCTCGCCGTCTGACCTTTGCTCTGCTGCTGCATTTTATGCTGTGCAACTGCCTTTCAGTTGCCTTTCCCTTCCCGGGTCTCTGCAAGGCCAGAGGCCCCTCTGCCTCCTCGTGCCTCCCTTCGCCGGGCACCGAGCTGTGCCAGGCCCCGGGGCCGGGCCGCGCTGGGGCTGTGGTGGGGGCTGAAGGTGCGTTTACATAACGCCGGGCGTGTGGGAGCTGGAGAAAGAGGTTGCATGCGTAGGAGAGATAAGGTTCCCGCTTTCCCTTCTTCTTGGTGGTACCAGGCTTGACATCACCGAGACGAGAGGAAGATAGAGACGGTACGTTCTGAAAATTCTGAATCTCCCAAGGCCACAGGGGCAAAAAAGGGGGGGCAAAGGCGGGTTTGGGCAGCCAGGGCAGCTTGAGCTTGGCTTCATCACTGGGGCCAGGGCTGTGCCCAGCTCCCCCTCCATGCAGACGATCAAAAAGCATTTAGACAGTAGCTGCTCTTGTGCAAGAAGACGATTTCTCAATTCTCTTTGATTGGGGCTGGGGGTTGTGGGCAGAGAAGGCAAGAAAAGCGAAAATGGTTGCATGGCTTGACGGCTGAGCGATGGACGGAAAAGCAAACTAGGCTGGAGGGGCTGGATGGTGGTGATTAGAGGGGAGAGCTGCTGGCTGCCTCATTCTCCAGCTGCTGGATGGGCATCCATATTGCCAAGCCTGGGTGAGGGCAGCAGGCTGCGTTCTGGCACATTGAGGCTCCGGGAACCCCCCAGGCATGGTTAGCGCTGAAAGGAAAGATGTGGGTTCAGTGGGGTGCTCAGATCCAGTGGGAACCCCCACTTTCCTGCCTCCACTTCAGTGGCGTGATTCTCTCGTTTGGGGAGGGGCGGGAGCAAGTGCACGCCTGCCTGGTTAGCTGACCAAGGCTCTCCAATCTTCCTGATGAGCCCCTCGGGGATACAAAGATGGAAGGTGAAGGCCTAGAGCATTTAGGAAATACGGCCTTATCAATCTCTTAATAAGCTCAGTCTGGTCTGCGGCCCTACCCAATATTGCGCTGGTGATTTCACAATGTTTAGAGTTCTCTGGATCTTCGCATGAATGGAGCATAAACATCTGAATTGTTCAGTTTTTTTTCCTTTAGTCTGTGGGTGTGGGGTGGACAAGGAGAGGGAAGGCTGCAGTTGACCCCTTTAACACTGTGTTTCAGCAGAAGGGTGGGAAAGACGTAGACTTGTCCAGTGTGAAATCTAGTTTCCTCTCTTTGCCAGCCCTTGGGAGCTACCTCACTTGCCAGCAGGCTTCAGGCAAATACATTAATGTGAGCAGTGCACACAATGACCAACTGAGATGCTGCGACTGGCCAGTACCTACTAGGAGGCATTTTGATGGCATATTTCTGCAATCTCCATGATGGACAAATGTTGGTCAGTTAGGGTGAGGAAGATTTTCATAAGACATCTCTTATTTTCCTTTTTTAGATTCTGAACCCAGGAGTCATTCCCCTTTTTGTGGAGTGGAAGTCCTCCTCATTCCCACCACCTTTTCCAGATTACCATCATTTTTAAATGACAACATTTCCTTAAAGCTTTGGTTAGGCTTTGGGAGGAGACAGAACACATAAACTAGAATGATTCCTGGCTAAGCAGGACAGAAACTGGGGGCTAGTGAGCATTTGGAGCTTACAGATGCCATTTTTGTTTAAATCCTTCCAGAATAGGTAGAGAGATGAGGCTCTCTGGTATTCCACCCTCTGTCCAGCATATTCTTTACCCACTCCTCCATGTCCATCCCCATCCCCCACTCGCTTCGGTAAACCTGACACAGTCTTTACCCTGAGGTTTGGCTGACTTGAATAACAAATGAAGGCAGCCTTTCAAAGCAAAATTTGAAAGTGAGCGATTTAAAAATAAAGGGAGGAAAAAACACCCATTAACACCTTCAGAAGTGGCCCTCGAGGGGTATTGCTTTGCAGTTTAATACTTTGGGATAACACACGGGGACTTTGCATCCAATTCCTGATGGTAGCCCCTTGGTGTGACATCTTCTAGCCCCAAGTATGGGGCTCCCATAGCATTTTTCTTTCCTCAGGCCATCCTCTTGGGTAGGACCCAGATGTTTGTACCAAGGAGGTTTGGAAAGGAGCTGCCTTTCTTTAGTCAGAGTTCAGTGTTCTTAGAGAGTTAAGGCATTTAATCTGGTTCTGAATCCAGAGTGCCTGTCACGTTGCCGCTGAGTTGGAAGTTCCCTTGTGAGGAAAACTTAACAGGAGTCTTGCATAAACCTGGATTTAGGGATACAGTTGAAAAATTTGGATTGGGGTGTAGATACGAAGGTGTTCGTAAGGAAAGGGGGATGGCAAGAGTGAAGTTTCCATTTCATAGCAAACCTGCATCTCCCTGGTGGAAGGGAAAACAGTGACCCGTTGGAATATGTTTTTAGTCTTTCAAAAGAGCCAGAGGAAGAAGGTGATGAAGAGCAACATACAGAAAACTCTATTACTCCTTTCAGACCAAGCCAGGTCAGAGCAGATGAGTAGCTAGGAAACCTGCTAGCTAGGCTTGGGCCTTAGTGTCCCCATCTGCAGAGTCGGGGAGGGGCAGAGGAAAGGAACTTCCCAAGGGGGCTGTGCTGTGCTGGGCATCTCAAATGAGGACCTGGTTGTAAGGGAGCTACTTCCTACACAGGAGGTGTGGGGTGTTGCATGAGGTTAGAGGCGGGGTATTCTTGGCTGTCAGGGGTCTGGGGCCACCCTGCAGATCCGGACAGCTGACAAGGCTGGGGATGTATCCGGGACATGTGGCTGGGTTAAGAGGCTCCACCATTCAGCTGTGATCATGATTGTTCTTTCCAAGGACAGTGGAGGAAGCAAGGGCACTGGGGGGGGGAGCACAGATGTGCTGGATCTAGTGGAGAAGGGAAGAGGCCCTTCTGGGGCAGGTGGCCATTTGCCGAAGAGTAGTTTCCCTTGTCCGGTAGTCTTTATTTTTCTGGTTGGGAGAAGGGGGGAGTCATCTCCTGCCCCATCCCAGGAGTAAACTAAAATCTATTATGAGGAATCTATTATTAGAGTCTCTTAGAAATCTCTGGTGGAGGGTGATGAGATAAATTATCTTGGTGTCAGTGAGAGGGGCCCCTCCCTTGGGGTCTAAGTTTCTGTTCCTCTCCAAACTTTGATGTGGGCTAGGAGTTCCCAAACTGCTGGTGACTAACGGGCTTCTTCTAGCCCCATTCTTTTCTCACTCTTGACTTCTAGTATCCTTTTAAGGGGAGCTGAGCAGATAACCATGAAACCAACATTTAAAGCCAGTTAGATTAGCCCAGAGCCAAGTACAGCAAGACCGCTCCCACAAATCCCTGTGCTGGAGCTTTGGCGCTCAGCTGACTGGTTCTGCAGCTGACTGATTGTGTATGAGGAAGAGGAGAGGGTTGGGAACTGCTAGCTGGTAATGGGACAAAGGGATGAAAAATAGCTGTTTTCTTTTGTGATCTCTAAAGGCTTATGACCAGAGGTGAGCTCATTAGTGCTGGTGCTGGAGAGGGGTGGGGGAGCAGCAAGGATTCACAGAGATACCCAGCTGCGTCAATGCTTTGTTCTCCCACAGGGGCTGTTCTCTGTAGAGATAGTCTTCCTCAGTGGGGTGTATGGAAGGCAGGTCCCTGGCTTTCCTCACGACCACTACCACCTACCCCAAACACCTTTTAAAGTTTTTTTGAAGCAATAAGGCATTATTTGGTTGGAGTTTAATTAACTAAACTGGGATGTTGTCACAAAGAACCAAGTGGTAGTGGTGGGGGGGATCCCTGGCAGCCTAGAGACCTTTTCTTCTTAACTGATAAAGGGTTAAACAGCCTTTGCCGGGAGGACCTGCCGAGACTGAATGGAGCAGTGCAGAAATGGCCCATTCATTCAGAGCCTCTTGCCAGTCTGTCATGTGCTGACCTATAGTTTTGAAAGCACAACTGTCAGGTTTTCGAAGTACTTCCCAACTCCTCTTCCCAGGGTAAGTCAAGGGAAAGGGGTGGGTGGCTGGCGTGGACCTTTAACACACTCCTTGATTCTTTTCAGCCAGGCTGCCTTGTGAGGTGCGCGTCCTGATGCTCAGCCCCTCCCACAGGTACACACGCCATAGACCGCCAAGTGGCAAAGACAGAACTGTGTGCTCTGGGCTTTTCAGTATCCTGCTGATTCAGTGTTCTAGGACTGGCTTCTGGCTTCCTCTTACTCAGGCCCGTCCCTCCCCCACAGACCTAGAACAGAAAGCCCCATCTGAGAATGTGCCCTAGGGACCCTTAAGTTCAGCTTTGTAGGAGAGAGGAGAGGGAATTCCCTCCCATGCCAGGGCTTCCTTTTAGAGACTGCTTTGTGGTGAGATCCTACAAGTGAGACTTTAAAAAAACTAAAAATGAACACATTTAGTAAAGCAGCGGTGTATGAGGTGACAGAAGGGATGGTAAAGAAAACTGAATTGGAAGCAAAGGTAACTTGAGCTCTGGGCCTTCCTGTAATGACAGATTTCATTCCCCTCCACTCTGCACAGTGAGAATTCCCTTGGGGGGGGCAATCTGATGTAACCCCTCTCTGGCTTCATTTCCCTGCTGGTTTGGTTAAGAGCCCTGCGAATGGCCTGATGAGGCTCCCTGAGGGCTGGTGACAGACTGGGGAGACTAGTAGAGTTCATGGCTGTGAAAGTGATCAGTGCTTTCCTATCTTTACGTGAATACCCAGATGTTACTGTAAGTCAGGGCTGTGGGGCTGAGGTTGCAGACTCTGGAGCCTTTGCTGCCTGGGTTCAAATCATGCCCTAATCACTTGCCAGCATTAATGACCCTTTTTTCTTCATTTCTTCCTTGCAAAATGGGTGTTGTTCTCCACCGTGATAGTATGAGGATTAAATGAGAAAATCGCTGAGGGCTTAGCACAGACAGCCTGACACGAAGATATGTTTCATAAATATTAGCTGCTTCCACAGTTATTATTATTTATTATGAGAAGTTGGGAGTGGAGGTAAAAGTTTCCTTTCCTCATGCTAATCCATAATAATGCCACCTAAAACTCGATAGAGGTGCTTCTCTAAGTGGAGTGCTGGCTTTGTTTCTCTGTCCACGGTCTTCCAAATTGGCCATCAGTCTTCCAGAGAGCCTAAATGAGGCAAAGCCTCTCCTCTCTCCTATTTATATTATAAATCTCTTCCTTCCTTGCAGGGGAAGCAGAGAGTACATATTAAACTGCACTTAAGTTCGTCAGCATTGCTTAGCAGGTTGGAGGCTGGGTGTGTCCCAGTGAGTAGAGATTGATCTTCTAAACCAACTGCGGGTTGGTTTTTTGTTTTTTGGGGTTTTTTTTGGTTGTTTTGTTTTGTTTGCTTTTTTGAGACTTCATTTAGCTCTGCTGAGGGGTTATCAAACAGGCTTCTGGGGAAGTAGTTTTTCTTTGTCAGCCAGGTGAATTCAGCCCTCCCGTGGAAGTCCCTGCTAATGGGGAGGTAAGGCAATGAGGCTTGAGGACGGTTTTGAGCACTGCAACTCTGAGCCAGCCACTGGTTTTTGCTGAGCTAGTAACTGGAAAGAATCTGACATCAGGGTTATAATAGGGAAGATGCATTTTGGAATATGCCTGCTGGAGCCATCTTGGATGGAGCATGTCCCAAGAGAGCTGAGTCATCATGGACCAAGCTCCCACCCCCATGTCTGGCCCCAGCTGCAAGCCCAGATGTTTGACAGCCACCTCTGGAGGGTGATGGGAGCCTGCTAAGGCCAAACATCCCATTGCCTGCAGGCGCTGTGCCCACCCTGGCATCCTGGTGGGACTTTTCCATTAATGTGCCTTCTGATTCCAGGGCCTATTAAAATCCTTGAGCATTGCCCATGCCTTTTGTTTTATCCACAAAAAAATGTGGCTGTTTTTAAGAATCCCAGGAATAGAACTGGGGGAAGAAGAGTGGATAATTTTCTTCTTTCCCCTTTTTCCAACAGCATGGCAAGTCCCAGTCCTAGTCCTAAGAGACAAAAGCCCCAACTACATGGGGGCAATACAGCCTTCAAACTGCCACTGACAGTTTTGTTGGCAAGACCCTGAGCATTCATGACCCAAGCTTCTGGAATAAGGGAATCATGTTGTCTTTGTCCAGGGTGGGAGTTCAGGCTAAAGGACCTCTTGGCTGGTGCCAGAGTCTTATCCTGTGCCTCCGTCAGCATTTTCCATTCTTGTGCCCAGTCACACCTTTTCCTCCAGGCAGAGTCCCCGTGGTGGGGACCTGGGGTTCCTAACCTTTGTCTGTTGACCTAAACCCATTTCTAGAAGCAAGGCTTTGGAGGCCCTGCAAAGAATAAGTGGGCTAAGGTAGCATTCCCCTGAAGTTCTGCCCCATAGTTGGCTGGATCCTTGGAAAAATGCCTCTCCATAGATGCATATTTGACATCACCCCCACCCAGCCCTGACTGCAGGGTCCCTATAAGAGGCTGCCTTGGTAAATGACCATTCTTGGTGGCAGAAGTGCCAGACACTTAAGGCTCACTCTGCTGCAGGGAAGTCTCCCATTTGAAGAAGATACTCCCCTTTCCTCTGGAGGGAATGTGGGGATAGGAGGCAGGTGTTGCCATTAGGTAGACTTTCCCCCACATGAGGAAAACTGCACAGAAGTCCCAGCATCTTTTAAGTACGTAGAGCCATGGGAGCAAAGCCAATAATACATACCCTATGCAAATGGAAAATATCAGTTGACTGAGCACTGAGCCTTATGGAAAAGACTTGATGCTTTTTTGCATTTGCAGTATAGATGAAATACAGATGAGAACCCTGTGGATAAAGTTCCCTTTTATCCCCTTCATGAACTTTGCATCTAGAGCTAGCTCTTTTTTTTTAGACAGGTCAGAAAGCATCTTAGAAGCCCTTCCCCACCAATTTCACCATTTCTGATCAAATATTGTTTCCAAGTAGGGGAGTATAAAGTTGAGTTGCCTGAATGCCTTTTCTGCCCTCCTCTTCATTCCTCAATGTAAACATTGATAAGTATTGATGAGTCACCTGGGGCAAGGTGTCATTCCCCTATGATTTGAGTACTGGGATAGGCCAACTGTGTACCCAGTCTGGAGGGGCAGGGGATTAACTGAAAATGGAAACCTATCCACCCCCCCTTCTTAGCATTACCTCTGAGGACAGATGAACCTGACGGCAAAGGTGCAGGCGCCGCGGTGCAGGCGCCGCGCTCTCCTAATGAGAACATCATTAGCATCATGAAAAGCCTTTACCACACTCTACCCCGTAACAGATTAATTCAGTGGTCTGTTCCTTTTTTTAAGACCATTATCTTTGCCTTCTATCCGCACCTTGTTCTGTCTCACACCCCCACCCCCCAGTGGACTCTTCCCAGAGTCTAATCTTTCTCTTGGATTCCAAATTGTGTCCCCTTGGGCAGAGGTCTTGGCCTTCTGCTGCTATTTCTTTAAATTGATCTCCAGCCGAATTCCGAATGTAAAGGTCAGCAGGCGAGGAAATGGCACTTCTAATAGAAAACAATGTGCACTTTCTAAATTTGAACCAAGTCGTTTCCGCTCTTTGATTTAAGTGACTTCCTGGGGTTCCGTGTCAGGCACTGCAGTTGAATCTCTGGCGGGATTCCAACTTAAAATTGCACTCTCTCGGTGAAATTAGAAACTGATCCAGAGTTGGCTTAGCTATTCTAGTAAATAGCATTTAGGCTGAATGTTCAGCTCAGCACTTGGAAATGGGTGATTTGAGTGCCCCTCGAGAGGATTACCCATCCAACTTGTCAAAAGTGCACCTAGCCAGGGGTTATTAGACTGTGGAGGTTGCTGCTCTTAGAAGTGGTGGTAATAAGTTAATATCCTGGATGTACAGGCATCACATACAGCCCTTCTTTCTCTTTTGACTTCGTGAAGTAAAGGCTTTTGTTTGTCCAGCTGATACACACTCTATAGGAGCTTACAGGGGCTATCTGTCATGGTCACTACATCCTCAGCACAATGCCCAGCGCACAGTCCTTTGCGTGTTCAGGAAATCTAAGCTGATGCTCTCTGGAATAGTGACAGATTACTGGCAAGGCAAGACGCTAGATACTGGATAGTATTTTCTCATTTAATCCTTACAAGAACCCATTTTAGAGATGACAAAACTAAGGCATAAAGGTTTACAGAACCTTATTTATAGTAACACTGCTGGGCAGGGATGAGAAATCAGACTTGGATCTGATTCCAGAGCTTGTGTTTATTATAACCACTGAGCTATCTTATCTTAAAAATAGAGCATATTTCACTGTTGCAAGAATCGGTTTGGTCGTGCTAGGTTTGAACCCTGCTGAGTTCTGTTGATAGTTTTGTGTGCCTTTGGATCAAGTTTCTTTGAACATCCATTTTCTGTAACTACAGAAGGGATAATAATAGTAGTTACATTTTAGAGTGAAGAGTCAATGACATAATATATATGGTGCTTAGCAGAGTGTGTGGCTCATTAAGTGCTGAGTAAGTGTTATTTCTACCACTCCCTATTAATTGTTACTAATCATCTAAGCCTCCATGCTGGAGAGTCCACTGAGAGAATCCAGTTCCCATTTCATTTGTATTCCCAAGGACCTGACGGGGGAGGGGGGGGTGTTAACAGGCCAAGTAACTGATGCCTGGAATCCACTCTCTCTTCCTTTTCCCCACCTCCCCCCACCCAGGGCCCCTAGAAGCCTGTTCCTCTGCACAGTCCAGGACCTCCAGCCCCATGGAGCCCCCGATCCCACAGAGCGTCCCCTTGACTCCCAGCTCAGTCATGGTCCAGCCCCTACTTGACAGCCGTATGCCCCACAGCCGCCTCCAACACCCACTCACCATCCTCCCCATCGACCAGATGAAGACCAGCCATGTGGAGAACGACTACATAGACAATCCTGGCCTGGTGCCCCCTACTGGCCCTAAGCGGACCCGGGGTGGGGCCCCAGAATTGGCCCCGACGCCTGCCCGCTGTGACCAGGATGTCACCCACCACTGGATCTCCTTCAGCGGGCGCCCCAGCTCTGTGAGCAGCAGCAGCAGCACATCCTCTGACCAGCGGCTCTTAGACCACATGGCACCACCGCCCGTGGCTGATCAGGCCTCCCCAAGGGCTGTGCGCATCCAGCCCAAGGTGGTCCACTGCAAGCCACTGGACCTCAAGGGCCCGGCGCTCCCACCTGAGCTGGACAAGCACTTCTTGCTGTGCGAAGCCTGTGGGAAGTGTAAGTGCAAGGAGTGCGCATCCCCCCGGACACTGCCCTCCTGCTGGGTCTGCAACCAGGAATGCCTGTGCTCAGCCCAGACCCTGGTCAATTACGGCACCTGCATGTGCCTGGTGCAAGGCATCTTCTACCACTGCACCAACGAGGACGATGAGGGCTCCTGCGCTGACCACCCCTGCTCCTGCTCCCGCTCAAACTGCTGTGCCCGCTGGTCCTTCATGGGTGCCCTCTCCCTGGTGCTGCCGTGCCTGCTCTGCTATCTGCCCGCCACTGGCTGTGTGAAGCTGGCCCAGCGTGGCTACGATCGCCTGCGCCGCCCTGGTTGCCGCTGCAAGCACACGAACAGCGTCATCTGCAAGGCGGCTGCCGGGGACCCCAAGGCCAACAGACCCGACAAGCCCTTCTGACATTTTGGGTCGAAGCCCCGTGCTCCCCCTGAAAACCTGCTTCCCTTCTAACACCTGAGAAGACCACAGCGAGGCCAGAGGTTTTAGTGTTCTGAGGCTAACCTTGCTGGTCTGCCCACTCCCCACCCTCAGCTTCTGAAGATACGGAGACCACTGCCCACCCTCTTCCCCAAAAGGATGAAGAAGGACTTTGGGTTGTTGGGTTTTTTTTGTTTTTTTTTTTTCCAGGGTCCTGGAACAGACAGTGGCAGGGGTGTGGTGTGGCTGGGGATGGGGGAGTTCTTTTTCAGAAGACGGAACACAGATGTGGACACATATCCGGAAGTTGCAGCTGCTTGAATGCCTTCCCAGTCCCTCCTTCCCCCTCTCTCCCCACTCTTCCATTCTCTTTGGCTGCCGGGGAGGAATCATTAACTGAGTGACCAGGGAACCTTTGAAGAAGACCCTTGGAACCCTGACGTCCATATTTCTCTCCCCCCCTACCCCAGGTTGCCCCAACACCTGGGGGAAGGCGAAGACCCTGGCAGTCCCTGTTGTATATACTTGGGACCCCCTAAGAGTAGAGGCTCATTCCCCACTCTGCTGTCTGGAGCCGCAGATGGATTTAGGAGCCACTATACAGTGCATTTCTCCCTTCCAGCTTCATCACTAACTCTTGGGGGTGTTCTGCTCACAACACCGTCCTTCGGTTCTTACCGAGTCACAGACTCACCTGCCACTACGTGTCGCGAGTTCTCTCTACCCACATCCTTTCCAGAAATCTTACGGGTAGAGGAGGCCGGGGCGGCACACGCGAGACCAAATATCGTTTTGCCAATGAGTCTGAGGCTGTGGTCTCTGGATCCAGTCATTATGTTTTTATAGAATAATTAAACCAGATGCTATAACGGTGTTTTAAAAAAATAATAATAATGAAACACTTGCTTCCTTTTGGGCCACCCCCAGGAAGGGCTGATTTCAAAATCTGGGGGGCGAGCAACCTTAAGGAACACAATCCCCCTTCCCACCAAGAAGAGGATTTTAACAGCAAAGAAGAGAGGCAACACCTCCCATTGGCAGTGTGACAGTAGAGCCAAGCTGGGTGTGGGTTCCTTCTCTTCCGATTCTGCTGCTTGCTGTCATAGCCTTTTGTGTACAGTGATGTGTCTGTATCTTTAATGTAAATAGATGATGAAAAAAGAGTCTATTTTAGTGTTAGGAAGCCCTGGCGGGGGAGTAAGAGCAAGGGGGGTGGGGCTTCTTGGGATTGAGCCCTGCTTCTGTGTGAGGCCACACCACCCCCTCCCAACAGCCCCCAAAGACGTAGCAACTCTTTCTCTCAAGGTGCTAAAGGACTCCCAAGTGCAGCACGTCCAGTGGGTAGGTACTTGTTGCATGCAAAAGCTATATTGTGTCTGGTCCTTCCTCCCCAGCTGTTGTGCAGGGGTTTTTGCTTTGTGTGATATTCTGTTGTCCCACCCCCATGAGAGGAAGTGGCCTGGGTCAGAAAAGCTACCCCAGGTGAAACTGGAAGTGCATTAGGCAGACCTTGTGTAGCATTTCCAGTTTGTTCTGTAGAAACAGAACTGCCTCCAGGAAGGAGGCAAGGAGGCAGGTAGCTGTGATTGGCATGCACCCAGTGCTTCTCAAGGACTTTTTTTTCCTTCTTGAAGAGTAGTAGTAACATCTTATGATTTAGAATAAGTTAATCGTAACCGTAGGTATTTATTGATTGGAGGAAAGGAGGGGAGGGTCTTATTATTTTAGGCTTTATTTATATAACATTTGCTAGCTTGTAAAAAGTATGAAATACTGCATCTGCGTTTTCTGAGGCTGATTCATGTAGCTACCCTTGCCATAGTCGTGACGGATGTATGGATGTTCTTGCACAAATAGGAGGGAATGGTAGGAAAAACACATTCAGCCAACCACTTATACTAATTGAATGTATCAGATGTGTACTGAAGGGACTGGAGAGGTTTTCCTCAGAATAGGTGTGCAGAGGTTACCCCCTAAATGGAAGGGCACACATATACTCTTGGCAAGGCCTCAGAAATTTTCCCAGGGCCCCTCTCAAATGTCTCCATGGGAAACTTGACCCAGTGACAAGTTGCACTTTGGTGATCTTGGTGTTCTACACACCCATTCTGTGGAGAATTGATTTACATAAGCTGTGTATACACACACACACACACACACACACACACACACTACACACTACACACCTACCCCACCAACCCTCTATCTACATAGACCCTGTTTCCTGACAACCAACCTCCTGACCCCTGATGAACCCTGACTTTTTGTGTACATAGTTGTAAACACGATTTTTCTGGTTTGGGTTTTCTTTTTTTCTTCCCCCTGTTTTCTCCTTGTTCTTTTTGGTTTGCATTTAACCTGCTAGATGGATGTGTGCTGAGCTCCTGGTGTCCCCTGTGCTCAGTGGTAAAGGGAAGCAGTGAAGCAGCTTTGGTTCTCCCAGCTCTGTTGCAGGGCAAGCCCTCAGCATGTTTTTCTCAGCTTCTTGGCAAAAAAACAACAAAATTGGCTTGCCCGTGGGCCCTGGGGGCCAGTCAAGGGCCACTGAGGGACTGAACTCTCAGAAACAAGACATATTTCTCTGGGTGCTTCTGGCTGTTTGTGTTTCCGTCAGCAGTGGCTTGCTTGGCTGGATTGTTCCTCATCTTAACCTTTTTTGAAAAGGTTTGGTTTGAAAAGCTGGTTCCCACTTCTGTTCAACCTGGGGTAGGTGATGGTTCTGCCTGGAACTGGGGGTAGGGTCCAGAAGCCTGGGTTCAGGACACATGTCCTAGTAGGCCGTGGCTGCTCCCACCCTGAGGGTGGGTTTCTGAAGGCCCAACACTCCAAGCAGCATCCTGAGAACCGGCTCTGGGATAACCAAGACCTTCCCGATGGATGTTGGGGTGCAACAAAGGCTTCTCACAGTCCCCGGCTGAAAGGACGTGAAGACCAATCGCCGCCGCTGGTATGGGCCCCTTCACAGCCAACAGAAGTGGAAGACCTTCATGTGACACGTCTAGTTCTTCCAGAGCTGTGGAGTCTGCGTGGGTCCCCAATGTACCTCGAGTGGGGCCCAGTTAGATAATGACTGGCCCAAGTTTGCACAACATGGAAGGTATTGGTCGGAAGCAAACACCCAGTTTCTGTCACCTTGAAGCTTCATAGTCTCCCTCACTGCCCCAGGAGATGGCTGATGGAATCTGGGCAGCATGACTTTGCACTGTACAATTCACTAGGGCATCTCCCAAGCTTCACTGGCCTTCTGGTTCATGCCTTTGGTAAGCATTTCCATGCCCTCTGCTTACTGTGACAGTTGATGACGAATCTTGTGCTGCCATTTTTGCTGTGGGTAACTCCGTGTGGTGTACTATCTTGCTTTCTCTTCTCACTGCCCCACAGTTTGGCTTCGTGTTACAAACAGAAAAGCTGTCGAGGTTCCCACCCCACCACATTCCTACTTCATGTTCCCTCTTCACTGTAGCCCCCTCTCACCCCACAACAAAAGTTACCACAGAAGGTTTCCTTTGTATAGAATATTTATTTTGAAGCTCTATTTTAATAGTATTTATTTTAGAAAGTCTACTATTGTAAGAGTTCTTCTGTTTGTGAAGAAAAAAACAAGTTAAAAACTGAATGTACTGATCTAGAAAATATATATAAATATATATTGTTAAATATACACAGGACTGCCGTTTCTCGTGTGTTTCTATTCACACCCCCAACATCCTTGCCCCGCAAGACTCCCGAGTTTGTCAAAGAACACTCATCAAGTGGAAATGCATACTCCAGCTCTGGCAGGACAAAGGGGCAGAGAGGGGGCTCCTTGTGCCAGAACAGTCCCTTGTTCTGCTTCTAGGACACCCTGACAACCATTGGAGGAAAGCTTCACTTTCTCATATAGCTCAAGTTGGCCACGTGCTGCTACATCTTCCTCTGCTACACAGGACTGTACTTGTAACAGACAGATGACAAACCTAAACAGGAAGGCAGAGGAGGTAGGAGAGGGTCATCTGACCTGCCTAGTTTAGAAAAATTGTGCAGTTCTCTGCTTTGGGTAAGCCCTGGTGTCCCCAAAGCAGATTTCAATGCACAGAGACACAATGCTTTAAGAAGGCAAACAGAAAAGCCTTTGGTGGTTTCCTTATTTTCACCAGATTGGTGGATATTGTACAAAAGTATTTCCTTTGACTTAAGGAAGTCCTCCATCCATTTAATGCCTTGCCTTTGCCCTTCTAATGTACCTTCCACGTGCGTCCCTCTGCCCCCCACTCCATCCCCTCAAAAAAAAAAAAAAAAAAAACTGGTAGAGACTTGGCCACTTCTCATTTTATGTACCTAGGGGAACTTGAATTATTTTGAGCATGTGAACACCTGCCTCTTGTTTTCTGAAAGAAAAGGAGTTGAGTGATTAATGACTTTTTTTTCCTGTTGCCATTAAGCATGGGCACACAAGCAACAATAATGGGCGGGGGGGGGGGCATGGAGGGGAGGAAGATAAGAATCCCGGGGTCAGTTCTGGTTTTCTCTGCAGTCATCAATTTCTGGCATCTTCCAATTCTTGGTTAAAGCCTCAGGTTCCTCTTGAGATAGCTAAACCCATTCCAAGGACCTCCTGGTCAATGCCAAAGGCGGCGCAAAGGATGTTTGTCCTCAGTGTGGTCCTGTCTGCTCTAGAACTTTAAAATAAAGATAAGCTTCAGCCTCCTTGGCCAGACCGTGTGGCCTGTCCCATTCCCAAATGAAGAAGAGTAATTGTGCTCCAGTCTTCCTGTTCGGACAAGGTAAGTGTCATACTGCAGGTAGTTTTCTTTTTAATCCCCAGTCCCAGTTGCTGTATATCAGGCTTTGATTCAGCCTTGGATTTCCTGATGCTTGGCCTGCCCCTGGTTTTACTTTGTCTTTCATATTCAGAGGTTAAAAATAACAAAAACATATGCAGGGTGTTGAGTGCTTAGAGTCTCACTAGGCCAAGTGCTGTTTGAACAAATATGCACCAGTTTTTTAAAAACTCGATGTCCAGAGAAAAAGTTCACATTTGCTTCATCTTTCCTTCCCTGACTGGCCCTTCCTCCCCTTGGTTCCCAGTATAAAATGGCTTTGGGTAATAATAATGGTTAGCATTTGCTGAATAGAATGGATTCTCTTTGCCGGGAATGGACCGATACACGGCAGACATTACTGTTAGCTGTCTGTTAGAGGTACAGACACAGGCTCAGAGACAAGGTCACATGCCCAAGACATGGTTGGGGGTGGATGGGGAAAACAGAGTTGAAGGCTTAGTCGCTCAATTTGTGTTAGAAGCAGAGGATAGAGTAAAAAGGCTCCCCAGTGACTGAATTTTAAAATAAGGGGGAAGAAGCAGAATTTCTACGGTCTCCACACTGACAACCACACATACTCCTAAGAGGCACTACAAGCCTGGTGCTCATTCCACAAAGAAGGGGGCATTGGTACCCTGCTCTGGGGGCAAAAAACAAGATCCCCCCTGGACTTAACTCTTCTATGGCCAGGAAGCCCCAAGCCATCCCTGTAGCTCCCCATCCATCCCCTCCAGCCTGCTGAACCCACAATTTGAAATGAGCTCCACTTTCCAAAGTACGTTTGTAAGGTAATCAAATGAACCCAGGCAGACCGACAGCTCCATGCTGGAGGTGTGTGCCAGATGAAAGCCGAGGGGACATTTTTAAGAGCCTGAAGTTTATTCGTCGGAACTTTAATAAAACAATATGTCCATGGCCTGGGGCAGGTATAATTTTCATAATTTATGGGTCTCTGAGACAGGAAGAGAGCTCAGGGTTTTATTGTGTTTTGCACGATAAATGGCATTCCAATTGTCTACATGATGTTCCTTAAGGACTCTCGACTGGCAGGAACACAGGCCTTCTGGAGCCCACCTGGGCCTCAAGGCCTGAGGCAAAGGATAATTATGAATACATCTGTATCTGTTAAGCAGATGATTGACAAACTCCCTCGTTTCCTTCTGTCATTAGAAGACACTTCCTATGCCTACACCTACATTAACATTTAACTGTTGCAAGGTTTTTGGAACCCTCCCTGTTCCCTTCCTCTCCACCTTCTCCACCCTTGGGTCTGGCCTCTCCTTCTTGCCTTCGTGTACATGAAGAGACTCAGGTAAACTTAGCACTGGCTCCCCTCCCGGGGAATGGGAAAGAGGGAGTGGCCTCAGACTCTGAACAGAAAAATTTACCATCCACAAGGCAGGATAATGGAGCTCCAGATGACACTAATTGAGATCAGTAGTCAGAATACCTGGTAAGTCATCTGGTAAGCCATAAACAGGGTAACAAGAATCAAGTGGCCTTATGAAATCATTATAAATGCTACTGCTTCTGAGCAAAGATGCTGTTATTATCTACAGGCTTGAAAACAGTCAAGTTGGGCATATTTTAAAAAACTGAGGCTCAGAGAGCTTAAGTCATTTGCCCAAGGCTACACAGCTGATACGTGGTGGGCCTTCCCCCAGAGCCTGTGTACTGCATGATAAGGTCTTATTTTATAACTTCCAAATCCAACCCAAGTATCACTAAACCTTGGATATTTTCCTGTGTTCCAGAAAGGTTTCCTTCCACGTGTGCTTCTGTACAAGTTAGCAGAGTAGGTGATCTTTAACCAAGATTACATAGACTAATTGACAAGAGATTCGAATCCTGGTCTAACCACCTCATCGCAGCACCACATTTAAATTTTGAGGCTACATCTCCGAACTGATCTCAGGAGGGATCCTCCATTACCACATGACATTACAAGAACCCTCCCAACATTGCTCCTTGCCAGCCTTCCTGATTCCTTGTGCCATCAAAAAAGGAACTTTTTCCCCAGACTATGGAATTATTTGGGCTGTGGTGACCAGGGATGAGAGGGAGATGAAAGTTACCCCTTGTAATTCACAACTGTGTTCTGCTGGCTTCGTGGGTAAGTGGGGCAGCAGCAGATGCAAAGGGCGACATGCCTACCCAGGGTGAAGGGCATAGGCCACCTCTCTTTGCATGTCCAGGGGCAAAGTCACATTCTTTGTGCCAGTCCTGGAGTAGATGGATGGGGCACAGATTAGGGAGCCAAAGAAGTCAGGGTGTGGAGATGAAGGGTCGCAAGGGTAGGGGGCCCACAGGTTAGAAGCAGTATTCCTCCCAAACCCCCAGGCTGCTGCTTGATTGATTTCCAGGCAATGCTCCAGCCAGCCCTGGATTACTAAAACTCTTGGAGATGCTAGGCCTAATCTGATTAGAGAACTAGTATCTATCCAGGCAGGGGTAGTCCCCAGAGTGGGCACAAGCCTTGGGGCTGAGTAGTGACTGCCACTCCTCTTAGGGTGATGTGGTGAGAAGAGCACTGAGCCTTAGGGTCCCCAGTGCTCAGGTCCCTGTTCTGTCATCTTCACTAGTGTGATTTTGGGAGATTGCTTGCCTTTCTAATAACAGTTGGAGGATGAGATAGTGGCTGTGCACAACCCCGATAAATGCTGTTACTACTATCAGAGATGAAAACGGGGCTCACGTGGGAGGGCAGAGAATAGAGGAATTTAGGTATCTATTCCTGAGCCTCGGTTTCTCCATCTTATACTAGCAGCCTGGACCATGGAGGCAGGACATCACAGAATGCTGGTCCACAGTGTTTTCAAAGACTGTTATCATTTGAAAAATAAGAGGTTTCCAAACCCAGATACACAACTTCTCTTGGAAAATAAAAATAGCTGGCGCCTCTGAGCCCCCCGTTCCCCATGGTAGCAATTGGCTGGAGCTGAAAGATAACTGCCCTTTCCAAACTGGTCAGGGTCCCCTTGCTTTCCCACAGCATCCCCGCCCCTTGCACTGCCCAGTTCCTCTGGGTTGAATGCCCACGGGCATGATGTCCCTTAGTCCAGCCTGCTTTTCTTTTTTTTTTTATATATTACCTGCCTGGCTCTCCACTCCTGATGCTGGCTGGTGTCAAGTCTGACTGGCCTCCCTGGGCACTTTAACCCAAATCATGATATCCCAAACCCCAGCTAGAGGGCTTCCTAAGGCTGCCCACCCTGCAGGCATGTTGCTCAGATACACATACCAGAGTCATAATCCCAGAAAGGACATCTAAACTCATGGAGGCCAGTGGTTCTTAGCCCAGAATTTGTTAGGGTTTAAAGGGAGCTCTTTGACATTGTTAGACAAATTTCAGTATGTTTGTGCTTTTTGTCTGAGAGACACTTACCAGTCTCTCAGAGGGGCATGTGACCCTCCCAAAATGTTAAGAATCCCTGGTCCAATCCACCCACCTCCAATATAGGGATGGGGATGTGAGACCTAGTGGCTTGTCCAAGGTTCCATAAGATGTTAGCTGTAAAGCAAAGAATAGGAGCCAGGTTTTCTCTCTAGGAAACAGTTAATGGTTTTCAAACATTTATGAGCCAATCTATAGTGTCTCCTACAAAAAAATTCCCCCAAAGTGGCCTCAACCATAATGATACCATCACTAATCACCGGACTCAGTCTTGCCCTGACTCTTTCTCTGATCTTTACTTGGTTCTTCCTGCCACATCTGCAATATGCAGTGAATTGACAACCTGTCTACTTGTTCACAACATGTCTCATCCTCACTAGAGGATGTGTTCTGTGAGGGTGGGAAACTTGGCCTCTTTTGTTCGTGACTTCAGTGCTGCCTGGCCCTTGTCACAGTACACATAGAAACTGCCCACTCAGGTAAACCAATAAGGTCTCCAGCCAGTGATGGGCAGCAGCACTCCAGAGTTGGGGCTCTGTCCTCCCCAAGCTACACCCACTGCCCTGAGCATCCAGGGAATCCGTATTTCAGTATACCCCAACATCCACTGCGAAGCTTCCAGCACAGCATCTGGCACATGAGGGGCAGTCAATAAATATTTGTCAAATGCAGTAATCAATTAATGATACACTGAGAGGAGAGTTAGAAAGGAAAGAACAAAGGGCACCGGGGTGGCTCAGTCAGTTAAGCATCAAACTCTTGATCTCAGCTCAAGTCTTAATCTCACGGGCGTGAGCTCAAGTACCATCCTGGGCTTCACCCATGTGGAGCCTACTTATAAAAAAAAAAAAGGAATGAATGAATGAACAAGTGGTCTCAGGCTTTATTTCTGTCCTAAAGCTAGCCATGTAAGAGGATGTAGCATTTCATAATCATAATGATATGATTAAGACCACCTTCCACCTTAATATGGTTGACACTTGAATATTTATCACATGCCTAGCACTACACCCATCAACTAATTTTTACCCATTTTTCCTTCAATCCTCACTCTGTATTAGTACTTTATTTCCCCCATTTTACAGATGAGGGTTTAGAAGGTGAATTCATGTGCCCAGGGTCACACAAGCCTGACTCCTGCTTTCCTGCCCATGTGCCCACCCATGGACACTGGGAAGAGGCATCAGCAAGGTGCCTGGGCAGCCAGCTGGGGGTGGTTGAGGAGGATGATGGAGGAGGCCTGAGCCCTAGCTGCCACGTAAGAAGGTCTGGCTGCATTGCTGTAGAATCACTCATGGACTGTGAAGGTATTTGGGGCCAGTAGTTTGCGAAAATGAATCTGGCAAATTCCCAGCCCTGAGCTCCCTTCATCATCTGCCTGTGACAAAATATCCTCAAAGAGAAAAAGAGGAAGCCAGTTTAGGAACCTATGCCATTTGGTTCTTCTGACCTTTGTAGAACATGTATGGTTACCAGAAGTGTTTGTTAACGGTCAATAGTGAACATTCACTACTTAGACCAGGCCAGCATAAGAATGATTACTGATCAGCTTCAGGAAAGAGAATCTAGGTGGTACTTAATTTTTTCTAAATATGTTGAGGAGTGAAATATATTTTTTAAAAATAACATGACTTTTGCAAAAAGGAGAACAACGGAAATAAATAAAATTCCCCACCAAATTCCCACCTTCTGTTTGACATTTTGGAGCATACCATTCATTCATTTAACAAACAGGGAGTGTGCAGAGACTGTCCTTCCATCTTTCAAACCGTATCGGTGATCATACTGCAGAAAACTCTTCCACACAACACACATGGATAGACTTCCTTCCGTATCTCGACAGCTCCACTCTCATTTTTAATAAGTGTTGTTACACGGCATTTCATTTTACAGCCTTGCCACTCCTGTTTCCACCTCACCTTGTGATAGCTCAGCTCTCCATACCCAGCCACAAACCTCACCTGGACCGCAGGACACACACCCTCTGCTTGCCCTGCCCAAGGAGGCCAGTGATCAAAAATAGGAGCCCTGTTGGCCCGTGTGAGTATGTGTATGGTGGGCCCAAGGGGTGGGGCCTCAGTCAGGGCAGCGTGGTGGAGCCATTACTGGGGGGTACAGGAAATTCCTCCCTCTCCAGAAGACTTGCCACGTGGCACGTCTCTGAGTTAAGACAAAATTTAGATGGTGTGACATTCTCCTGAAAAGAGGACCGCAAAAATCAACAGAAGAGAACATGAAAGACTGCTGTCTTTAAGATACGCAGCTTTCACCGGCCCATCAGCTCCAGGTCTGTACTACTTAGAGAAGCATATTCCAAAGTAACCATCATTTATTTATCCAATCCTTTCTTGTCACTGCCCTTCTTGAAACCTTCCAGTTTCTCCCTCCCCTTGAGTGTGGGCTGGACCTAGTGACTTGCCTCCAAAGTATAGAGCATGGAAAGGGAACAATAGTAACTTCACAGTGGAGAAATCTGGCAGATGCCACCTTGACCAAGTAATCAAAGTTAAACATCACCAGTAATAAATCACATTAACGTCATATATCCCTGAAATCATGTCTCAAGAAGGGCACAACACCTCTCTTATTCTTTCCCCAAATTCACAGCCTTAGTGGAATCATGAGAAAACAAACCCAAATTGAGAGACACTCTTCAAAATACCTGACCAGTGCTCTTCAATAGTGTTAAGACAATGAAAAGCGAGACTGAAAAATTGTCACATACTAGGGAGGACTGAAGAGACACGAGCACTAAATACAACACGGTGGGGGAAAAAATGACAAAATCTAAATAAAATTCAAATAGTATTGTACCAATGTTAATTTCCCAGTTTTGATCAATATACTATGGTCATGACAGATGTTAACCAGGGGAAGCTGGGTGAAGAATATAGGGAATTTCCTATACTATCTTTGCAACTCTTCTGTAGATCTAAATTACTTAAAAAAGAAAAAAAGGTTTTTAGTAATTTTTTTTAAAATCTTCAGTTTCTTCCATTGAACTTAGAATGAAAGTCCAACTCCTTACCAAAGACTACAAGACCTTGCCTAACCCACCCCAAGTTTCTTCCAGAGTTCATCCCTTCGCTTTGTGATTAAGGGAATGTAATTCTAGTCACAGATAAACCCTAAGGAGCATAATCAAAGCATGTTGGCCCCAGTCTCCTTGCCAGCAACTGGTTCTACACGGACATGTGGTATAGTGACAACTAATGGGATGCGAGGGGAAATCTGCTGAGGGTTTTTGGGAAGTTTCTTCATTCATAAGATGAGAAACAAGGAAGAAAGGAACACACTGTAGTGTACTTTGTGACACTGGAACTGCAATCTTCTTAATACCATGAAGGGAGCTGATCTGAGGATAAGGGCCAGAAGCTGGATGGCAGAGAGAAGACAGGGTGAGACCCTGGAACTTTGTGAGATCACTGGACTGCCTAATTAGCCAATCCTGAAGTCACTATACCTGGAGACTTCTTTTATAGAAGTGATCTTATAATTAAAGCCAGTCTGAGCTAGGTAATTTTCATGACTTGTAGTCGAAGGCATCCTAGCTGACGGGAGTTGGTACATTCTCTGCTCTTTGAGAAAACTGGCATTTAGAAAGGTCCTAGGTTTGGGAGGGGCCTTAAGTCATCTTAACTATAAACCCTCTGAACAACTGTGTAAGTACAAGAAGTCATCATTTTTTTTTTTTCGATTTTATTTATTTATTCGACAGAGATAGAGACAGCCAGCGAGAGAGGGAACACAAGCAGGGGGAGTGGGAGAGGAAGAAGCAGGCTCATAGCGGAGGAGCCTGATGTGGGGCTCGATCCCAGAACGCCGGGATCACACCCTGAGCCGAAGGCAGACGCTCAACCGCTGTGCCACCCAGGCGCCCCAAGAAGTCATCATTTTCAACCCTGTCTGCGATTTTCCTTGTAACTAATGCTACAATGTCATTTTTTTTTTGCTTTTTTTAACTATATATATATATATATATAACTTAAAGATTTTATTTATTTATTGAGAGAGAGCATGCACACACGCACAGAGGGAGGGGCACAGGAAGAGGGAGAGAGAGAATCTTAAGCAGACTCCACGGTGAGTGCAGAGCCCAACACAAGGCTCGATTTCATGACCCAAGGCAAAATCAAGAGTTGGATGTTTAATTGACTGAGGCACCCAGATGCCCCTAGAATTTTTTTTTTTAATTTTTAAATAATCTCTACACCCAAGGTGGGGCCTGAACCCACAACCCTGAGATCAAATGTCACACACTCCACCAACTGAGCCAGCCAGGCGACTCTACCACGTTATGTCTTAAATGGGCCAGTGACTTTCATAGAGGGTTATGTCCAGTTCTATACAGTCATCTGCAGCATTCAGAGAGTGTGGCTACCAGACTGCCCATAGGTAGTAGCTATTTCCACCCCCAAGTAAAAAAATAAATGTAGAAGGAGTTCTACAGTTTTTCAAAGTGTATCCTATTAGTTGATTTAACATCCCCTCTTTTCAAGCTGGGGGTACCCTCAGAACTACAACTCCTAAAAACTTCCAAAGTAGATTACATAGAATGTTGTCTCTGAAATCAAAATCATGTTTTCCTTGTAATTCCAGGAAGGAAGGGGGAAGTCAGATCTTAAGTAAATCCCAAATTAGAAACAGCCTTTTTTTTTTTTTCCCCTCTGCTGAAGCTACACGGCCCCACAAGTCATTCTTGTGGACTTTCAGACTGGACCACTGCCAAAAATGTTAGCAAGAATTTGGCCCATTGTTACTTTAAATATCCTGTGTCGCAGGCCATCTAGGAATGCCTAAGTATGGGAATTTTCCTTCTGAGGTCTGGGATGTAGATATAAATAACTCGTTTGTTAGAAGCTGTCTCCATCCTGCCTCTCCTGGCTTCAGTGGTGTGAATAAGCCAGGCTTGTAAATAATGATTACCAGCCCACTCAGGGTGAGGCCAGCAGCGCAAAGCATCAGGTGAATGTTTCTCACCTGCTCTCCAACAATAACTTCTCCCTGCCAGGTCAGGCCAGCTGGGGCGGAACTACTTCCAAGGCTGCCCCAAACTTGTCTTGAAAACGTTGCTTGGAAGATTGCAGTGTAGGCTGACCCATCATCATCTTTCTAGCCCCTTGTTGAAGTGTGAAGAGCTTGTGCTCCTGGTAGGGTCAATAAGAAGCAAGTTTTATTCCTGTCTTTCCTGCCACTTCTTTACAAAAAAGGGTCTGCTGGAGTCAGACTTCTAGTCATATCTGTCACAGATGAACTAGTAGATGTAGTTTGTAGCTGCTTCTCTCCTTCCAGCTCTAACTTCTCCAAGTTTTCCTGGCCTTCAGGTTACAACTAAACTAAACAGGCCTGCAGACAGCACCTGGATGGAGACCAAAGGGACTCCCCACTTCTCTCAGGAGCAGAGTGTGCATGAGGGGTGACTGCAAGGTGTGACCTCACAAGCCCACCCATCCAGGCACCCTCTTGGCCTTCCCAGCCTCATCCTTACCTGTTGGAGCAGTAGAATGGAGATCACCATGTCCTCAGAAAATAGCCTTTGTTTTCTGTCAGAACCATGGCCTAATGTAGAGCATAAGCATCAGAAAACCTGGGTTCAAATTCCGGCTGGACCATACACTGGTTGTGTGAACAGTCACAAAGTCTGCCTCAGCATCCTTTTCCCCATCCGAAAAATGGGGATAATAATGACCTATTTCACACAGACTCCTGTCAAGGGTCAACAAGTATGTGTACATAGAGCAGTTACCATAAGGTAAAAACACAATAAAGAAGTAAGAACAGGACACCTGGGTGGCTCAGTCAGTTAAGCGTCTGCCTTTGGCTCAGGTCATGATCCCAGGGTCCTGGGATTGAGCCCTGCATTGGGCTCCCTGCTCAGTGGGGAGCCTGCTTCTCCATCTCCCTCTCCCTCTCCTGCTACTCCCCCTGCTTGTGCTCTCTCTCTGTCAAATTAATAAGTAAACCTTGAAAAGAAAAAAAAAGTCAGAACAAGGAGAGAGAGGATGAGTGGGAGACAGGGAAGAAGAGAGAGGGAGACAGAAACAGAGGGACAGATAGGAAGAGAAAGAATCACAGAGACACCCGTCAGGGGGAGAGACAAAGAAAGTTCAGATCCAGAGAGGGACACGGGAAGGTGGAGTGTGAGGAGACTGGGAAGTCCTGAAGGGAAAGGAGAGACAGACAGCAGCTTCCTCTCCTAGTGGAAGGTCAGTGAATCTCTACTGTTGTAGCGAGTGAAAAGTGCTACAAGAAATCAGGTGACCTGGTGGAGAATGACCCACATAGTGGTCAAAGAAGGCTGCTCTGAGGAAGTGACGTTTGAGCTGAAACCCCAGTGAGAAATTGGAGGTGTGAGCCACGGGATAAAGAAAGGGTCTTCTGTAGCAGGCCGTCCCAGAACCTGGTCCCTACAACACGCACACGCCCCATAAAACAAAGTCAAAGAGAAATCTGCAAGAACTGCCCAAATAAAAGATGGCTGAGATGAATTAGGTTGGCAGTTTTTTAGAACTCAGTCACCCCCCTCATGTGGCAAGAGCAGGAACAGGCTGTAAGCCCCCAGGGAAGCCTTCATGGGGGGCAGGGGACAGCAGACAAATGGTTCAGATAAAGATCTCCCTGCTGTGTGCTATTTTCCTTCCTAAGGATTGCACCTCAGCTCACTGAATCACCATGGCTTCCTCTGGCTGGGGAGAGAGACTTCACACTTCCCTGAGCAGGCCCCCAACCCACCTCCACCTTTCCTGGGGCCAGTGGGGACTATAATCTACATTCAAAAAAGTGCTTCTGGGTGTGTGTGTGGGGGGGGCGCTGTGGGTAG
>NW_024426663.1:51988004-52146487 GCF_017311325.1 Ursus maritimus
AAGAGTTCAAGGCAGGATCCCTCCCCTTGACCCCAGTACAAGTTGAGGTGAAACTGCTCTCTTCAGGTCAAAGCTGCCAAAACAAAGTTAAAGGTGTAAAAACAATGTGAGAAGGTCACACAGGGATAGCCTCTCTCTGGAACCTTGGTGGGTGGGGTGGGGAGGCAGGGAGGGGAGGAGGAGGACTTGATTGAAAAGCACTTTTTAACTATTTTAACTACAGATGCCCCGCAACCACAATAAAAGCATGGGAAGGGTGGCCAGTTTCATCCGTTCAGTAAACACACATTTTTACATGTTTTAAACAAGTCAAAGTTGTGACCTTCTCTCCTAACCTGCTCTTGCAGCAGCTTTTTCCCTATCTTAGTAAATATTTAATTTACCCAGTAGCTCAGCCCCCAAATCTTGGGCCCATTCTTGGCTTCTTTCTTTACTTCCCACCCCACATCTGATCCAGCAGCAATCACCTTGGTTTACACTCAGATAAATACAGGATCTCATCTGTTGTCACCATCGCCGCCACCACCACCACCACCATCCAAGCCACGCATTATCCTCTCTCTCATCTCAGTTATTGCATCCGCTTCCTACCATGGCTCCCTGCTGTCTCCTGCAGCCCCTATGGTTAGCTGATTCTCTGCACAGTGGCCAGAGGGAATTTACTGAGAACACTGAGCAGTTGGGTGACGTTACGTAGGTTATTTCATTTCTGTGTGCTTCAGTGTCTGCATCTGAACAAGAGGGAGAATAAGAGTACCTGCCTCATGAGACTACTGTGAAGATTAAATTAGGTAAGAGTGCCCAGCACATAGTAAGTCCTAGTATTATGATTTGTCTGTCATTTCACTTACCATGCTGTGTAATAACTAGTTTTTTAAGAGTCCTTTCTTCCCATTAGATTGGGTGTTACTGGAAGGCATGGACCATACTAACTCCTAGCACAAAATCAGAAGTCATCCCTCTGCTCACACACTCCCTACTGGCTTCTCATTTCATTTAAAACAGTATCTAGGGGCACCTGGGTGGCTCAGTCCATTGAGCATCTGCCTTCGGCTCAGGTCCTGGGATGGAGCCCTGCGTCTGGCTCCCTGCTCAGCAGAGAGTCTGCTCCTCCTTCTCCTTCTGCCCCTCCCCCCTGCTCGAGCTTTCTCTCGCTCTCTCTCAAATAAATAATATCTTTTAAAAATAAAATAAAATAAAAAATAAAATAGTATCTAAAGGCCGATTTAAAATAGTATCTGAGTCCGATAGGGTTCCTTATGATCTGTCCCTGACTATACCTCCTCTGACTCTCCTTCCTTTTACTCACTTCCTTCCTGCCACCTGAGCTTCCTTGAGATTCTTTCATCTCCCCAAGCATGTTCTGCCTCAGGGCCTTTACATTTGCTGGTTCCTTAGTCTAGAAAGCTCTTTGCCCAAGTATTTGCATATCTTATTCCCTTACGTTCTTTAGGATTTTGCTTAGTTGTCACCTCTTCAGAAAGGCCTATCTCACCTCCCTGTCCTGAACAGTCCCCACTTCAACCTCCCACCTCCCCTCATCCTATTTTACATTTCACCACGACCTGCTCTTATATTACATATACATTTTTGGTTACTTTTTTATTGTCTGTCTTGCCCACTAGAATGTAAACTCTATGAGAAAGCAAGGAGGTTGTCTTTTTAACCACTATATTCCTAACATCCAGGACAGTGCCTGGCTCATGGTAGATGCTTAATAAAAATGTGCTGGATGGATGGATGGATGGATGGATGAATGAATGAATGAATTTACTGAACACTTATGCACCCCGGCGCTGTAGAAGGCACTTTACAAACTACACAGCCTTTTGCTCAGTCCTCGCAATTATTATACTACTAAGTGGGACTCATTTTTTTTCTTTTTTAACATTAAAAAAGAATTTAAGTATTTTCACTCATCAAATTGAAGCCTATGAATGCATTATTGGTCCTAGGCAAGATTCTTGATTATAACAGTAAACTAGTGACTTACAAACACCTAGAAAAGAAAGCTGTGGCCACCACAGACCAGCACAGATTCACAAAGAGCAAGTTCACTGGACTTCCTCACTAACAGAATTACTATCACAAAAGTGTGAACCAGTTCAAGGCCTTTGTGAAAACCTCATAAATTCTTTTGCATACAACTGAAAATGTAGGTTGAGTGACATACAACAAAGTCATGGATAAATGATCATTTCCAAAATCTGGAGAAAGGAATATCTTTCTTGTTTCTTTCCTTTGTCCTCCTCAAATGAATATTATGATGTGATTTGATTAATGATAGAAAAAGAAATGCTTAGAAGAATATCAGTAGATTCCATGAAGACAGAAAGAATATGCACACTTGGATATCACAATAAGGTTTTAATAATTTTGGGGGGGCGGTGTCAGGTGAGACTCATTTTATTTTATTTTATTTTATTTTATTTTATTTATTTATTTTTTTTGAGACTCATATTTTAAAGATTACAAAGGAAACCAAGTCAAGCGGTAAACCTTCCAGGGCTGGGCAAGAGCACACCCCAAGTAGAAGGGACCCCACATGCTGTTCCCTTCCCTGCTCACTCCCGTGTGGCCTCCTTAGCCTACCGGATCTTCAAGATCAACTTAGACATTTTTTCTTCCATGTAGCCCCTCCAGCCCTACGCTGGCCAGCACCCCTCTGGCATCCTGCACAGGTCTGCCTGGCTTCCCATCCCACTTTCAACAGCTGGGTGGACTTGGGCAGGTTACTCCACTCCTCTGTTCTTTAGTTCCCACATCTGAAAAGTGGAGAAAATACAAGTACTTGCCTCATGAGACTGTTGTGAAGATTAAATAAGATGAGTAATGAGCTTTACAGAGTGCCTGGCATATACTAAGTCTTAATATTGTGTTCCATTTGTCATTTCACCTACCATGCTGTGTTTTAGCTGGGTGCTTCACAGGTCATCTCTTCCTACCAGCTCTGTGTCACTGGAAAGCATGGACTATATCCAACACCCAGCACAAGGCATGGCACAAGGTACATTAACAGTCACTGTTTGCCAAGTTAATAACAGCAACAGTGAGAGCTTACATTTAGGGGCGCCTGGGTGGCTCATTCATTGTCTGCCTTTGGCTCAGGTCATGATCCCAGTGTCCTAGGATGGAGCCCCACATCGGGCTCCCTGCTCAGCAGGGAGCCTGCTTCTCCCTCTCCAGGTCCCCCTGTTTGTGTGCTTGTGTTTCCTCTCTCACTATCTCTCTGTCAAATAAATAAACGAAATATTTTTTAATTTTATTTTAATTTTTTATTTTTTTTAAGATTTTATTTATTTATTTGACAGAGAGAAACAGCCAGAGAAAGAGGGAACACAAGCAGGGGGAGTGGGAGAGGAAGAAGCAGGCTCTCAGTGGAGGAGCCTGACGTGGGGCTCGATCCCAGGACTCTGGAATCATGCCCTGAGCCAAAGGCAGACGCTTAACGACTGAGCCACCCAGGCGCCCCCCGAAATATTTTTTTTAAAAAGGTTGCATTTAGTATGTCCTTTTCACGAGCCAGTTTCCATGCCAAACACTTAAAAATGCATTCACTCATCTGAGCCTCACAGCAAACCATGAGGTGTTATAGTTTTGTCCATTTTACAGATAAGGAAACTGAGGCTTTCAAATTTTAAGCAAATTGCCACCCAAACGGTAAATGGTGAAGCCAGCATTCAAACTAGAAGGCAGGGAGGGAGCAAGGGAGGAAGTCAACTTGACCTTTCTATTGGCTCAGCCAACTCACAGCTCAAGGGGATTAGCGTACATTTGTGTGAAAAAGGGAAATGCTAATAAATTTGCAAATCTCCCACCAAGTCCCTAACCTTACTCTGGCTCCAGCCTAAGTAACACAACATCAATTAATTGTTTCCTGGTGCCCAGACTCTACCTCTTTAGCAATCAAGCCCCCAGCTTGGGGTGGGGGTGCCGAGCTGGAGAACTGTCACTGTTCACTTCTGGGTGGGGGTTAAGGGGCAGAAGGGGAATGGAGCCTCATGGGTCTCCTTGTATCTCCACTTCCCTCTACAACAAATTCCTACAGAGGAGTGTATGTACCAAAGCCACCTGACGAATAAATCACCAAACCCGGAGAAGCCCAGCCCAGACTGCAGCCCCAATCCTCCAGTTTCAAAACTGGGAGAGAAAAAAATTCCATCTCTGAACACAACACTGGGGAAGTTTCCACTTGCCCTGAGTTTCAATCCCCTTCAGGGACTGTCGGAAGCACACAGCCCAGCGCTGCCAGCACCCAGCACACAGAGCAGTTTGGGCTTGTCCAAGGCTGGAAACACACTCTGATGAGTTGGTCTAGTATTTCAAAAGTGGTCCTGCTAGCGTGGGAAATGGGTGCCAAAAAAGAACGATAGATGTACAGTTTGAAAGCCACGGTGGGCTAACCTGCCCAACGCAGGAAGTGTGGGGTAATTCAAAGACCATGGATTCCAGGGCTGGCCTCAGGTTCAGATCACGGCTCCACTGCCCACTGATGGGGTAACCTGGACGGATTACTTGTCCTTTCTTTGCCTTAATTCTTCACCCGTAAAATAGGGATCCTAATTCTAACCTTGTATAGTTGGTGTTGGGATTAAAAGGAACAGTGGCTATAAAATGCTAATGAAAGGGGACATAGTAGGCATCCTGTAACATGTGAATGCATTCCCCCAGAGGGAGAGGGACCCCTGAGCCAGGAGTCCCAGAGCAGAACTAAGGAGAGCTGCTCACAAAAGGAATCCCCTTCTTTATTGCAGACATGCTCTTTCATCATTGCTATCCAGGTCCCATGGCTGTGACTTACCTTCTAATTCTAATTCATCATCATATTCTTAGGAGCATGAATTTATTTTCTGAGGCTTTTGAGATTCAAAGCACGTGTTTCAAACATGCCTTGTGGACACTGAACACGGTGCTCAAGGCTTCTCTTCAATAATTAATTCATCCAATAAATATTTACTGACCACTGATTACTTGTCAGGCCAGGATCTGGGATGAACAACACAGACATGGAGCCTACCCAGGGAAGGCCTGGCCATCTGGGTGGGGAAACAGACACAGGCATGCTGAATGCAAGGCCACAGTGTATGTTCTGCTGCTGAGCCCCTATAGTATGAGTTTTTAGTAGAGCCCCTTTCATAAATATGGCATGAAATGAATATATTATTGAAATGAAGACAAGGGAACACATTGAAGGAGCACCCACAGTGTTCCAGAAGGCAAAGCACGTGGTGCCAGCCTCTCAGAGCAGCCGGCAGAGGAGAAGGACCCCCTACATACAGGCAAGGCTGCTGAGACTCTGGGAGGTTAGTTTCCCCTGCAACCATTGGAAGAGCCGGGATTTGAATACTGGCTTTTCTTGACTCCTGACTTGGTGTTCTTTCCACTGTCACAGGCCATGAATACAGTATGTCCCCATCCTTTGAGGATTTCAGACCATCTGAAGGTGGTCTGGCTGTGGGGAATTTTAGGATCCGTACCTTAGGGGCCCTTGAGTACTAAAATAACATATTTAGTATTGATTTTTTGAGCAGGGAAAATGACAAGTTAGGAGTTGTACCTGAGAAAGAGAAGCACTGACTGGGGGCAACAATAACAGAAAGAATATACCATCAGCTACCATTGTTGTGTTCACCTCAGTCCTGCTGTTATCAAACTCATGTTAGAGGTAAGGAAAAGGAGGATAAGAGAGGTTAAGCCATCTGTTCAAAGTCCCAGGGCTGGTAAGAGGGGTTTGAATTCATAGCCCAGGATCCTGAACCCTTCCTCACCCGTCAGAATGAGAGGAGACGAACTAGAGAAAAGGCTCTGGAAAAGGTGAGGCTGGTGGTCTATGGAAAAGACCTGCAGAGAAGTATCAGGAGGCTTGTGCCTCCACAAGCTCTGGTCTGGTTCAGTGTCAGTTCCCATGACAGACTCTGCCTTTTCTACTGTATCCCCTCTTACAATCCCTCCTCCCCCTTGAAAGCTGACCTACCTGTCCTAAAGGCCACTCTTTTCCCTGACCTCCCACTGCTCTTGGTGCCTCTGACCACCAGCCCAGCACTTGAAGCCAAGATCAGAATCTGGACCTGTCGCCTCTTAGCTGTGCAACTAAGCTGTGGGTTACTCTCTGCCTCCATTTCATTGTCTGTCATAAAGATGTCATAAGACCTAATGGAGTTCAGAAATTAAAGGCATAAGGATGTGTTCTAAAAGAAAGAGTAATGTTTTTACGTGACGAGCAAAATTTCCCATTTTTGCCGCATTGCCCCACTAGATTATGAGATTATGAACCAAAGTTTTTGTCCATCCTTCTGCAGGAGACCGCACAGCTGACCAGTCATGCAAAGGCCTTTACTCTTGGTATCTTGCTGGTAAAAGGCCCTGGGAACCAGAGGAGCCAGCCACGGTCAAGAGGCCAGGCTGCCTGGGCCTCCCCAGAGCCTACCAGTTCTTTCCTGAGTCTGGTGGGCCTCTGGCTTCCGAGGCAGCTGCAGCCATGCACAATTCACCTCCTTCCCGTGGAACCCATTTCAGGATTAGCTGCCAGGAGGTCATAAAATGCAAAGAGGAAGTGGGAGCATCCCACAATTGTAGGAACCTGGCTCCAAGGGAAGTAACCTGTCTGTTGGTCTGTCTGCCTCTGGGGAAGTGGGCCATAAATTGCAGTCTTAAGGGCTGGTGAAAGGCCAGAGCTATTTATAAAAAGTCTGGGCTTTTGAACTCTTTAAAGAGGCAATAGCCTTCTCTCAGATAATTGGGGTTTGGTATCAAGGACTCAAATGCTTCAGCAAACAAAGCCAGTCAGAGCCCAACTGGGAGAATGAGGGGGAGAGTGTTTGCCGGGAAGCACGGGAGCACCCCACCCCCCAATGCCAGAGACAGGCCTGCCCAGCCCCACTATTCTCTCTTGCATCCCTGACCTGGGCTGATCATGAAGCATGCACAGATGAACTCATGCAGGAGGACTGTCCACTTCCTTAGAAGAGTAGGAGAGGCCACTGAAAGCAGAACTGCTCCCCCAGGTTTGCACACAAGGCTGTGTGACTGTGCGCTTGCTGTTTCTTCCACCTTGAATACTCTCCTCTCTAGTCCCTTCTTGAATGTCACCTCCTCCAAGAGCCCTTCTCTGACTACGCTGGCTTCTTGCAATACCTTAGTTGGTGTTATTTTTTGTTCAAAGAACTTTCGACCACCTGAGAGGTGGGCTTCATAGCCGTGTGTCCCCACCAGACCCTTAGCACCAGCACCCTGAATGGCATGTGGAAGATACTCCCTAAAAATCTGTTGCATGAGCGTATAAATTACTCTAAGATCCACATAGAGGAGGGGACCATGACTTAGATTGGACTGGGAAATGCTTTAGAGAAAAGGTGACAGCTAACGGTATCCTGCAGGAGGAGCAGCCCCTGAAGTGCAGGCTAGGTGGGGACTACATGCTGTTTCAGAGAGCAGAAACAACGTGGTGTGGCCAGAGTACAGAGGACAGGAGACAAGGCTATAAAGGAGGATGCAAGTATGTTATAAAGGCTCTGAAGGGGTACAGAGTTTACTGCCCTAAAATATGCCTCTTTGGCATAAAGATTACTTCAAGCTGGTTATTTTTAAGAAACTGCAGATAGAGGAGAAGTTCTAAAAATTGAGAAGTTACCCTTCTGTAAGAGACATTTACATGGGGGCGCCTGGGTGGCTCAGTCGTTAAGCGTCTGCCTTCAGCTCAGGACCTGATCCCAGGGTTCTGGGGTCGAGCCCCGCATCAAGCTCCCTGCTCTGCTGGGAGCCTGCTTCTTTCTCTCCCATTCCCCCTGCTTGTGTTCCCTTTCTCGCTAGCTTTCTCTCTCTCTGTCAAATAAATAAATAAAACCTTAAAAAAAAAAATGATACATTTACATGGATAAGAGAAACCTCCATTTGTAAGGCTGTGTCTTCCTCACTGTACCAGGAAGAGGGAGCTGACCAAATCTCTAGAGAGTCTTATCAGTGAAGACAATGACTTAAATCTTCATTAACAACCACATGCTTGTTTTCTGTGCTTTCCTGGTCACTTCCCATAACTGGCTTCCCCACCCCTCGCTCCCCCAACATCTTTAGTCTTTAGCTAAAGATGGTATTTAAGGTGATGGCCTGGGCCATTTTGGAGAGTTACTTGATTTTCCTGGGTCTCTCCCATGTAGACAGGAGGGCTACATGTTATTTAACTTTTTGTTTGTTTTAGTCCTACTGATCTGTCTTTTTATTACAAAGGTTTCTCAGCCAAGAAATTAAAAGGGCTGAAGAAAAATTATTTTTCCTCCCCCACATTTCTGAAAGCTGAACTACAAATAACTTTGATTAGAAAAACTACATTTTACCATGGGTTTTCAGGGAGGGAGGAAGGGATGAAGCGGTAAAGCACAGAGGACTTTCGGGCAATGAAACTATCCTGTAATAGTGGACATATGTCATTACGCATTTGTCAAAGCCCATAAAATGTACAACACAGACTGAACCCTAATGTAAACTATAGACTTTAGTTAATAATAATGTATGAATACTGGCTCATCAATTGTAACAAACATAAGACACTAATGCTAGACGTTAATAATGAAACTGGGGCTGGAAGAGATAATGTGGGAACTCTGTACTTTCTGCTCATTTTTCCATAAACCTAAAATTGCTTTAAAAAATAAAGGGTATTAGTTTGGGGGAAAAATGCTAACAAACAACGTGTCTACCATAAGGATATTATTGATTATAAAAATTTTGAGAGAACCACACAGTGGAGTACTATGCAGCCATAAAACTTACGTACCAACACAAAATAATCATCAAGAAAAAAGTAACTGCTAGTCAGTGAGAATGGCATGACCCCACTTATGTAATTACTCATGAGTTTGCTTGATGATAGTCTGACTGTCTCTGGGATGATACCTGAGACAATGTGGCTCATCTCTGAGAGGAGATGCATGGACACTTTTCATTATATATCCTTTCGTATTTTTTAGATTTTATACTATACATAAGTAACACTTATTCAAAAATGACATAAAGCTTAAAATTAATCTGTAAATTTAAAAACTTCTATCCTTCAGGTCTAGCTTATACAAGTACAGCAGAAAAGAAAGAAAAATCCAGTGTACAGTCCTTGTCTTCCAGGAGTTGATGGTCCCCCAGCATCTGTATCTGACACTGATTACACTCACACTGATCAATTATTCTTAAGTAGTTATTATTATTTTTCTTCCAGGTTAAGTATAAATACCTTGAAGGTGAGGGTAAGGTCTGTCATATATATTACTATTTCTCTGGTGCCTGCTAAAAAAGATGTTTTAATAACTATGTTGATATACTGATAGCTTAAATCCAGCCTCTTCCATGAAGACTTGCCTGATTGCTTCATGGAAATATCTCCTAAATCTTACTGTCTTCCTGATTTTCTTTATTTGATTTTTTTTATTTGATTCAATCAAAAAATGTTTAGAGTGCCTACTGTATCAAGACACTTCACAATTCTATTTTGCAGTACAATCTTTTGCTCATTTTTCTCTTCCCTTCCATTTGATCACTGGTTAGGTGCAGAGATTGTATATTATCTTCATATCTCCTTATACAACCTTACCATGCATGTAGTACACCCTCAATATGTATTTGTTGCACGAATGAATGCATTAGCTCAATTCATGTCCTAACCAAATGAGTTAATATAAATAATATGGAAACCAACAGTGATTTCCCATGTAATCCTCATAGCAAGCCTTTGAGATCCATACCATTCTGCAGATGAAGAAACTGAGGCTGGAGACATTCGGTGACTTGCTCAGGGTTACAGAACCACTAAAATGTGGAACCTGAATTCTAGCCTAGACTGGCCTACTGGGAACTAGTATAATCCAGGGGAAGCCATGTTACCTTCTCATTCAGGCCATCAGGCAACATTTCTGAGACAGTCTTGAGGGTCACACAATAAGAAATGGCTCTGCTGCTCTCACAGGCAACATTCTGGGACCTTCCCCTGAATGCAGGCAGTGGCAGGGATACATTTTAAAGGTATCACTTTTGGAGACAATTATATGTGGAATTTGAGAAACAAGGAAGAGGATCATAGAGGAACAAAGGGAAAAAAGAAACAAGATGAAACCAGAGAGGGAGAAAAGCCGTAAGAGATTCTTAATCTCAGGAAACAAACTGAGGGTTGCTGGAGTAGAGGAGGAGGGCGGGGAGATGGAGTAGCTGGGTGATGGACACTGGGGAGGGTATGTGTTGTGGTGAGCGCTCTGTGTTGTGTAAGACTGATGAATCAAAGACCTATACCCCTGAAACAAATAATACATTATATGTTAATAAAAAATAATAACCCTTTTATCATTAAAGAAAATAAAAAAATAAAGCGATCCATCTATTAAAAAAAAGAAGAAAGAAAAGAGTATATATACTTTGTTCATCAAAATACCATTAAGAGGAAGAAGGCAACCCAAACAGTAGAAAATATTTGATACCTGACAAAGGATTATAATCTAGAATATAAAAATAGCTTATACAATTCAATGAGACAGACAACTTAATTTAAAAATGGGCAAAATGCTCAAATAGACTATTTACAAGAGGGTATCTCCAAATGGTCACTAAACACTGAAAAGGTGTTCCACCTCAGAATCACCAAGAAATGCAAATTAAAGCCACAATGATGTATCACTACACAGCCCAGCCAAGCAGCTAAAGTGAAAAAAGACTGATAATATCAAGTATTAACCAAAATTCGGAGAAGCTAGAACTTTTATACACACCTGGTAGAAGTCTAAATTGACACAACCATTCTGGAAATTGCTCTCTGCCAGTGTGTATTGAAGCCAAATATAGGCCAGAAATTCTGCTTCCAGGGGCATGCCTCTCAAAAATGCATACATGCAGTCACTAAAAGAAATGTACAGAATGTGTTCTTAATCCCAAACTGAAAACTACCAGATGTTCATTAGCAGGATAGTGAAGAACACTGTGATATACTGTATTTACAAAATGGAATACTACACCAAAATGAGAAACCAAGTGGGACTAATCTGCTGTAGTTAGAAGTCAGAATGGTAGTTATTCTTGAGACAGTAATAACAGGGTTGGGGGATAAGGGGGGTTCTGAAGATGGTGAGTACATTCTCTTTCTTGTTGTGGATGCTGATTACTCAGGTGTGCTTGCCTTGTGATAATCAGACACTTTTCTGTATAAATCTTTATGCTTCAGTAAAAGGTTTAAAAATTTTTTAAAAAGTGTGACTTTGGGTCGCCTGGGTGGCTTAGTTGGTTGGGCGTCTGCCTTCGGCTCAGTTCATGATCCCAGAGTCCCAGGATCAAGCCCCACATCCCATCTCATTGGATTCCCTGCTCAGTGGGGAGTCTGCTTCTCCCTCTCCCGATGCCCCTCCCTCTACTCACGTGCACTCTCTCTCTCTCTCTCAAATAAATAAAATCTTTAAAAAATAAAAATTTAAAAAATGAAGGTGTCACTTTTATTATAATAGTCATTTAATGACAATGGCTCCGTTAAAGCACCAGAGAAGGACATCTCCAATGCCACCACACTGGTAGGTACCACAGATAATCAAAGGTGGGCTGCTAGCACCTGGGAGGTAGCATTTCCACGGGAGGGGCACGTGGGATAGCAGGGTGGGGAACAGGGACTAAGGGGACAGTGAGAGCCAGCAATGGCCAGGCGAAAGCCCCCTGTAATTCAAATGATAATACTACCAAACAATCATGGTATTAACCCATACTGGCGTAGTCAGAGTAGGGGCAGGGTGGACAGTGCCACAGTCAGAGGGAGCATGGAACCCCTCACATTCTGGTCAGGAACAGCAACACAGGGGTTGTGGAACTGAATGCCACAGAGGAAGAAGTGAGGACTTGGCAGTTAGGACCATGGAACAGAGCTAAATCCCTCACCTCAAAGTCAACTAAAATGAAACATAAAAAAAAAAAAAAAAAAGCCAACAAACATAGTACTTCACCAGAAACAACCAGAAATCCTATCATGTGTATATAGCTGTGCAGACTGGCTAACCCAGGTAAGTGCTGCAAGCATGAGTCTTTGACTCAATGTGCCAACGCTGCAAGAAGCACCTTTTATCCCAGGCTACCCTAAAAATGCACTCACCATTTACAGATGGGGACTCAGGCTCTGGCCCAGATCTCACAGCTGCGAAGTGACAGACCAGGTGTTCAAGCAGCTCCATCTCACCCAACCACAGGCCTTGGACCCCTAGACTCTATGAGGCACTCTCTTGCCAGACACCATGCTAAAACTCAACATGCATTATCTCACTTAATACCCGCAGCACCCAATGCCTTGGGCTCGCATGGGGCCCAGGTAATGACAGGTAAGCCTTGATCATAACTAAAAATAGAATCATGATTACTGATTTTCCCTTTTTCTTTAGGCTCTGATATGGCTTAGTATGACCCCTCTTTATTAAAATTTTTGATATTTTGGGGGCAACTAGGTGGCTCAGTTGGTTAAGCTCTTGACTCTTGATTTTGGCTCAGGTCATGATCTCAGGGTTGTGAGATCAAGCTCTGTCAAGCTCTGAGCTCAGCAAAGAGTTAGCTTGGGATTCACTCTCTTCCTATGCCCCCTCTCCCCACCCCACACTCTCTCTCAAATAAAACTTTAAAAAAATTTTTTAAAATATTTTGTACATCAGGGATTATTTGCACTGATTTTGACACTGTAAAAATATTCCATTAAATTCCTACTTATGTTGATCACCAAGCTTTTTGTGGGGTACCTCTCTACCTGCCCTGCCTGCATCATACTCAAGGCAAATGCCTCGCCCACCTTACCCTGGTCCTGGCCCTGAATTATACCCACTTTTCAGATGAGGAAACCAATACATGGGGGAGGGTTTATGCCATTTGTCTTGATTACAGAGCTGGTTAAGTACTAGTGAAGAAATTAGAATTCATGTAGTCCAAAGCCTATTTACTTAAACTACTGGGCTCAGTTCTCAGGGGTTTGCGTCTTCTGATCAAGTGCTTTTACCTCGTCTATGATTCTTTCATTCTTTGTTCTGCAGTTTGCAGGCATCAGACGTACCCTCTTTGCTCCAATCTGGTCCTTCCTCACGCCCCAGGACCCTGCCACAACCTGATCTGTCCTTCCAAACCATCCCCCACCCAACGGCCTCCCTGGAACTCTTCCTGACTTCCTGAGTCTCCCAAACGGATGTGGCTTCTCCGTCCTCTGTACCAAAGGCCCTCTGTGTATCTTCTCCGTGGCACGTACTCTGCCCTCTCCAGCAGTAGGTCATGTCTGGGCTTGTCTTACTCATCTTCCCAGGCGGCCCTTGCTATCATTAACTCCCTGAGTTAGGAAACGAGGAGGAAACAGGTTTCATCTACTCCTGTTTAAATGCCTGCAGCGCCTACCCTAGGGTATTCTTCATAATAAACATTTAGGAAAAATATTTTTAAATTCCACATTAGTGACAAGAGATCAGGCTCTGCATCCAGCTGACTGTGTTCAAATCCTGGTTCTGCAACTTACTACCTGTGTGACTTTGGGCAAATTTTTCACCTTGTCTGTTTCTTCCACTGCAAAGTGGCAGTAATACTGAAAGAGGAATTTGGTTGCCTCCATTTTGACCCCAAACTTTTTAGTTGGGTTCTTTCCAGCCTGTCTCTTGGCTCAGGCAGAAGACCCTGAGAGCAGAGCATCCCCTGATGGAAACCAAAACTACCTCAAGCAACAAGGACCATCTGGGCTAGCAAGACCCCACCCAGTGACTGACCCCAAGACAATGACCATTTAACCCTTACTGCCCACCTGCACGGACCCACCCACCTTTGCCCCACATTTTCCTCATGAAAACCAGGAAGTATTTTTGGCATTTTGGAGACAGTCTTTGAGACATTAGTCCGTTGTCCTCCCTGAAATAAATTTCTTTCTGGTTTCCTCACCCTTAGTCTCCCTGCCTTTGGATTTTGTCAGCTGTGCGTGCCTGAACTTGGTCTGTCTGGGAGCCCCAGAACGAGGTGCTCCTGCACCTCTGTGCCCAAGCTACAATACTGGACAGTTAAATGTAAGTTTGTTGTACACTGCCTAACAGACAGGACACTGTCACTAAATGTTAGCTGGAATTATTAAGTACTTAATATAGGTAGCAATTGTTATTACGTCAGTCAATGTGCTAGTCATTTACAGGATGGATTAGAGAGGCAGCGACAGGTCTGAGATTAGCCAAGTAGGCAGGCACTGAGCTAGAGTGTAGTAAAGACGCCAAAAGGAGGGAAGGATACAAGGCTCATGGCAGGGAGTGGATGGACGGAAAGAAGGCAGGAAGTCAGGGTGCGCTAAGGGCATTGTACAAGGTAGTGTGTGTGTGTGTGTGTGTGTGTGTGTGTGTGTGTGTGTGTAGGGCCTAGTGGCTCCTGGCACCTGCTGACACCGCTTCTGCATTACAGAAACATCAGGCCAACTTTCCTCACAAAATGATGGTAGAGCTTAAAACACACAACATGGGGAAGCTGTGACCCTACAGATAACCAAACAGCAAAGAGAAAGGCACTGAGCACACCTCCTTAGGGCTGGGGAGTAATGAAATCTTCCTGTCCCTTCAGACAAAAAAGCTGATGGGAATTCGGGCACATCCTCCTCTTCAGCCCTGGAGGTGCTACTTTCTTCATGGGTGAGGCTGGGGGCAGGGGTCCTTGGGCAAACCAACAGGAGAGCTACGGGGCTGCCCCTCCCCCACAGGCAGGGGCATTTGCTCAAGTGGCCGGAAGGAAGGTCCATTAGAAGGCCATAAAGGGGGCAAGCCTCCTGACCCAAAGGCCTCTGGTCATGTTGTGGCTGAAGGGGCAGGCTCTGGGTGAACAAAGGGACCTTCCTTGGCAGGAAGGGGACAACAGGCTTCATTGCCTCATTTTCTTCCCTCCTCTCACTAGTCCAATGGCCCCTCTGCCTCACTGAGCTGTAAGCTTCTTCCTCTCCACAAAACATGGAAGGGGGGAGGGTTTAACGACAGATGAAAAGAAATCTCCCTACTATAGAAGACTGGAAATAAAAGGAGTTATCTCCGTGGAGTGACAGGGTGACTTGAGGGGGGCCAAAAGGCCACCTCCATTTGGTGCCTGAAATTACTACCCTTAACTACCACCTGGGTCCCAGGCCCTGGGAGGTGTCATTATCACCTATTAGCATCTTAAGTAAGTTTTAATGTTCTGGGAGGGGCACTGGAGGCAGGCTGGGAACCATGAGGAGGCCCAAGGAAGGGGCTCCAGACCTAGTCTCCCCAGGGGGCACTGAGAAAGGAAGGAGGTCTTAGACTAAAGGGGGCTCAGAGGAGTTAAGAAGACAAATGCTGCCTATTTCAGATTCCCGAGTACATCCTGTGCCCACCAGACTTCCTCAGGCTTCTTTGTGCCTGGGCTTCTTGGCCAACACCATCCCAGCTAAACTCCTCAAGACTGTACTGTTCACCGTAAACCACCACCTCCTTTCCTTGGTACAAGAGCCTCAGACTTCCGACAAACAAAACACAGGGAGTTTCTCTTGAGCTCTGCAGAGCCTCGGAATGGATGCGACCGTAGGATCTAGTGCTTGGAGACAAGGCAGTGTAAACCCCCAGCTATGACATCAGAATTGCTAACACCGTGTTCACTCCCACCAAACCTGCTTTGTGCTTCCTAGGAGGCCCCAGGCTGGCCCTCCCCAGAGAAAAGTCTCACTTACAGGGCCCTTTCCAAAGAGCATGTGAGAAGGACGGGGTTAGACCACGGGCAGTGGTCGGTGCTGCTATCAGTCACTCGGTGGGTGGCTGCTGAACACTGGAAGGGTCCTGGCCTAGTTGGGCAATACTGGCACTTTGGCTATGCTGCCAACCAGCTGTGTGACCCTGGGCAAGTTACTTAATCACTCTGGGCCTGTGTTTCCTTTGTTCTAAAATGGGGCTGATAGTAGCAACTACCTCATAAGATTTCTGAGAGGATGAAATGCTTCCCAACCTTAGGATAGGGACCAAAATACCCAACCTGGCCTCGGAAGCCCAGGAGGCCCTGGGCTACGTGCCTGCCCATCAGTGAGGGCTGCTCTGTCCCTCCTGGTAGGACCTCCAGCTGTTTCATCTTACGTCATCAGCACTCTGAACCATTGTACTCAGCACCCAGTGAGCCAGCTTCCTAGAAACTCTCGTCCCTTGAGTAACTACTTCCAGTTTTAACTTAAATGCTCCCACCTTGACCTCTGCCCCTATCCAAGTCAGGCTCCATTTTATTCTCCTGTCATACCCTCTTTTTCCCCTCCCCAGCACTTGTCACCCTCCGCCACTGTACCCTGATTTGAGTGATCACGTGTTTCAGGGAAGCTCCCCTCAGTACACTGCAAGCTCTTGAAAGACAGAGGCTCTTGTCTCATTCACCTGTAACCCCAGTGCCTAGCATGTAGTTGGTGCTCAAAGCAACACTAGTTGAATGGGAAAAAAAAATGGAATGTTGCGGGTACAATGGCAGGTAAAGTCCCAGGTTGTTAACAGCATCCGTCACTTTGGCTGCTGCCCTGTGGTTGCTGATCCAAGACCCTTCAGGGGAGAGAGTGAAGGAGACAGGCCACTCCCTGCAAGCCCATTAGAGAAGAGTCAGGAAAACAGGATACACATCAACAGAGAACAATAAGGGACAGTACTGAATTAAACGTTCCACGATGGGATGTAATTGCCTCAGAAACTCAGAGGAAAAGGAGCTAATGAGTGCAGAGAAAAAGTGTATCAGACAAAAAAATAAAACTGAAGGAAACATGGCACTGGAACAGCAAGGAGAAGAGGGCGGAAGTCAACCACTAGCTAGTGTTTACCATCAGGAGTAGCAGAAATCATCATCATCGCAGAGCCAGCATCCAATGCAAGACATCTACAATAGATGAGGGGCTATCCAAAGCCTTTTATGGAACTGTTTCATCTTTAAAACAACCCTAAGCAAGTTTTTCTATTATCTCTTATAGGTAAGGAAGTTAAAGTTCAGAGAATGTTGTGTAATTTGCCCAAGAACTCATAGCTAGTAAGTAAATACGAAACTCATACTCTGACCACTTCGAGACTGAGCGGAACCTGCCAGGCAGCAGCCTTTACAGTGCACGCGACAGCAAAGCAGAAGCCATAGGACAGTAAACCTTGAGTGGGGAGGGCACACCTGGTCCACTCTAATACAGAAGGAAGGGAGTCAAGTTTCAGAGCTGATAACTTGAGCCCATGAGCATTGGGGCCACGCTGGACAAGAAGAGGGAGGGATGGATGGATGCAGGAGAGATTTTAAAGAGGGAAAAGTCAGGCTGGCTGACTGGCTGGAAGTATGGGGCTGTTAAAGGTTATCATTTAAAGAGAACTTTAAGTTTTAAGCCAAAGCGTACTATGTGGCCACCCCCATTCTGTGGACAGTTCTTAAGGACTTCAATTTGACAATCTGCCCCAGGGCTCAGATTTTTCCCCACTCCCCAGCATTTTAAGGTATCTTTCCCTGGGTCCAGGGGTGTGCCACTGATGGCTGAAGGGTGAACGGCCAGCTGGATTCTAGAAGGAGTATGCTTCCCAAGAACCTCTGTGGGCTCAGTGCCCTCAGCTGCACTTCCAATCTAAAGGTGATAGCATGAGTCATCAAAGGAGGTGTGGAGGCTGGGGTTATCAGTAGTGGCTTTGAGGAATAATGCCCTTTTGTGACAATTGCTATTCATTGAGCATGACTCACCCTGCCTTTTTAGAACAGGCTTGCTGTCTCCTTTGGGTCTCTGGGACTTCTCAGCATAGGCTCCAAAATATTGTAATAGTAATTTGAAAAGAGAGAGTGAGGAAGGGAGAGAAAACATAGGAACATGAACAGCTTCTCTTCTTTCCTCTGTCTCAAATGTATTAAAAATATAGATCTCCAAACAGTCTCAAAGTCATCCAAATCAGGCCCTAATTTGCACCTCAGAATGGTGCAGATATTATCCTAAATACATCATTATCCTTAAGGCATCTTTACCTCAAGACTGATGTATTCAGAGAGCATGCAGCACAAAGCCCTCAGGGACATCTGGGCTGTGTTTCCTAGAAAGGTTTTATCTTGTAACCAGACCCATCCCATGTTCCCATCATTTTTTAAATAGATACTATTTTTTAGAGCAATTTTAGGTTTACAGAAAAACTGAGCGGAAAGTACAGTGAATCTCCATATGCCTTATTTCCTCTCTCCCACATTACCTCCCAATAAGTAACATCTTGCATTAGCGAAGTACATTTGTTACAAATGATGAACCAATCTTGATCCATTATCACTAATTAAAGTCCAGAGCTTTTATTAGGGTTTGCTCTCTGTGTTGTGCATTCTACGGGTTTTAACAAATGCATAATGTTGTGCATCTACCATTACAGTACCTTACAGAACAATTTCATCGCCTTAAAAATCCCAGGTTCCACCTATTTGACCCTCCCTCTCTACCTAAAACTCTGGCAACCACTGACTGATTTTGTACTCTCTATAGTTTTGCCTTTTCTGGGATGTACCATGGTTGCAATCACACTGTATGAAGCCTTTCAGATTGGCTTCTTTCACTAAGTAGTATGCATTTAAGTTTCTTCCATGTATTCTCATGGCTTGATAGCTCATTTCTTTTTTTTAATTTATTTTATTTTTTTTCTCGATAGTTCATTTCTTTTTATAGGTGAATAATATTCCATTGTCTGATGTGCCACAGTTTGTTTCTCTATTCACCTACTGATGGACATCCTGGTGGCTTCCATGTTTTGGCAATTATGAATAAAGCTACTATAAACATTTATGGCAGGTTTTTGTGTAGACATAGTTTTCAATTCATGTGAATCAATACCAAGGGTGTAACTGCTGGATCATGTGCTAAGAGTATATTTAGTTTTGTTAGAAACTGCCGAACTGTATTCCAAAGTGGTTGTACCTTTTTGCATTCCCACCGGCAGTGAATGAGAATACCTGCTGCTCCACAGCCTTGTCAGCATTTGATGCTGTCAGTGCCCGCAGGGACATCTAGGCTGTTTCCAAGAAAGATTTTCTCCTGCAACCAAACCACCCTATTTCTCCATCCTATTTTTATTAAAAAAAAAAAAAAAGATAATTGGTTGTAAGTCTCTAAATTTAGGGGTCATTTGTTAAGTAGCATTAGATAGCTGAAAGAAGAGCCTTCACAGACCCTAAGCTATCAGTCAGCACCAAACTGCCAGGCACGTAAATCAGTCATGCTGGGTCCTCCAGCTTCAATCAAGTCTTCACACGGCTGCAGCTCTAGCTGACACATGACTTCAATTGCACAAGAGATCCCAAGAAGTGTCAAGACCTTCCTAAATTCCTGACTTACAGAAATCATTTATTTCTTAGACCGCATCATGACTACACAGTGGAAATTCAGGACTCTTAGGTTCTTTTCATTTAGTAGAACTGGAGAGAAAAAAAGGGAGCAAAACTGTATTCTCATCTTGTCTTAGTTGCTTGTTGGCTATACATCAGTAGACAAGGCCCATCACTTCTTAAAAAATTTTTAAACTTTTTAAAAAAGATTTTATTTATTTATTTGAGAGAGAGAGAGAGCACAAGAGTGGGGAGAGGAGCAGAGGGAGAAGCAGACTCCCCACTGAGCAGGGAGCCTGATGTGGGACTCAATCCCAGGACCCCGGGATTATGACCTGAGCTGAAGGCAGACGCTTAACCAACTGAGCCACCCAGGTGCCCCTCATCACTTTTGAGAGATTGTTTTCCACGTTATAAAATGGAATAGCACTACAATCTCTGCCCACCTGTCAGGGTTGACATGAGAATAATTGTGGCAGTGTTTTATAAAGTATCACTTACTGAAGAAATTTCAAGTGTCATGTAAATGGAGAGGACCGGTAGTGAAAATTTCTAAGTGATGTCTACCTGACTTTAGACCATTACATAGGATTTTCTCTCCATCCAAACTGCACAGTCACCCTCGAGATTGCTTGGGAGCTCGCCTTAAGCTGAGACTGTGTCCTTTAGGCACACTTGTAATGACCTAAGGAGAGGTCAGCCAAAAATTGAAAATGTGCAAAGTAATCCATTATGTACATAATCTACTTGACCATAACTACCCTCGACAAAACAAAATGTCTATATGATTCATAACCATCCAGACGGAGTCTACCTTAGACCAGTAAAAATGAAAATAAACATAGTGATCACTATTTATTGGGCATTTACTATGTGCTGAGCACTGTGTTAGGTACTTCACATGCATTATTTCAATCTTTCCCAACCCCATGGATAAATATTATTACTCCTTTTTAACTCATTAAAGAAAAAAAAAAACTGACTTACAAGTAAAGAGGAGGGATTGAATACACATAAATGTGTTTGTTCCCATCCAAAACTCCATTAAAAGAGTAAATTGATTTTTTTTAAAAGCCAAACCAGTGTCTGGCACATAGCACAGGGTCATAAATATTTGTGGAATAGATAAATAAAGTGATGAGTGAAAAAATTAAAAACGTAAAAGGTAAATAAAATAGACCTTGAGCTCACATCAACAAAACTTTGGAAGATGGAATGAATATTAACGGACTTTGCAGACTTGAGAAAGTTGAATGTTAAATCAGAGAGGAAAGCCAAAAAAATGCCAGATTATAGCTCAGACTTCTCCACAAGGGGCTGAGATAAGGAGCACTAGCTATCCCCTCAAGTGGGAGTGGGATGGAGGCAAAAACAAGATTCACTGACTTAAGAAGGTGGTGGATCCCAGATCCCCTACCCCACTCCAGTCAGTGTGACTCCCATTTTCACAGCAGAGCAGAAGCCTGAGCTGTTTTTCCAGAAGAGGGCAGAACAGGAGGAGTATGGATTAGAGAAAAACCTACAACTGAAGGTGAGGATAGCATGGGAAAACAGAGGGATGAAATGACACTGACATACTAAATGCTGAGATCCCCCCACCCTCCTTCCTACTTTGGTGCCCAGAGAGATAGCAGCAAGTCTAGTGCTCTTCTGGCAGGAGATGGAAACCCCTTTTCTGGGCAATCTGACTAGTCCAAGAGGAAAGATACAAAATACTAAAATCAGGAGTTTCCCAGTGAAGGAGTGACCCAGATCAGCATACAGCAGAGATCACAGTCAATAAGTACCACACACTCAGAGCTTCCAGCAAGTACCTCATCTTAAATATGAACAGAAAAAGGCCACTAGACATTCAAGGAAAGGCAAACGAAAGGTAGAGACCCAAACAAACATTAAAAAAAGCATTTTGGTGGAGGTAGAAACAGTGCATGAAGAAGAAAACTCTTCTAAAAACTATCATTACTATTTTCAGAGTGTTAAGATATTTTTACATCCATGAAAAAAGAACAGTATGCTACAAAAAGGAATGTCCAGAGACTAAAAAAGAACTCCTGGAAATTACAAATAGCATAAATTGAAAACTCAGTAAAATTACTGGAAGATAAAAATGAGGTACACCTCTAAGACAAGAGTAAAATGACAAAGGTGGAGAGTAAGAGAGAAATGATAAGAAAAGTGGAGGGTGTACTCAGGAGGGCAATCTTCTGTTAACAAGGGTTCCAGAAAGAAAGAACAGAGGGAATGAGGGAAAGCAAATCATTAAAGAAATTAATCAGTCATGGTGTGCAGAGATGCAGAACAACTACAAGTGACAGGGGATAAGGGGTTTGTTACAGAGCTTAGAGCTTACACAGTTGTAGAGCTGGTAGAATCATCTATGCAGACTGTTGTCTTTGCAACTCTGTTGAACTTCAAGTGTCTACTGACTGGCAGTTGGATTAGAGCAAAGACAAGATGGAACCCAGGAGAGCAAACTGGAACTCTGCCTTTCTCTCACTACTTCCAACCTCAATGTCATGGATGACCTGCAGAAGAATCTGGCACCTTTTCAGCACCACAGAGCTAAAGAAGCTTGGAGCGGCTGAAGGAACAGACATGGTGGGAACTAATGGAGCCATAAGTCCAGGCGATGCTCCAAACCAACCTGGTGAGCTAGGAGATGCCTAAGTGCCTGGCACTGGATACCAGCCTTGAGAGCATACTGATACAGCTGCTGTTTCATTTCTGCCTTCCAGATCTGGAACAAAATGTCCTTTGTGGCCAACACTAGCCTGCCACCATATAAAGAAGGGACTTCTGGGAGACATAGTTCTAGCTTAGCTGAGATGACATAGTAAAAAGCAACCATAAGACATAATTCAATAACATTTATCATAATGGAAAGATGCTTTTAATGAAAAGAGTCTGCAGAGTGCCCTGAAAAATGAGGAAAATAGTCTCACATCAAGGCACATTGCTGTGAAATTTCAGAAAACTGCAGACAAAGAGAAAATAAGGAAAAACAGATTTCAGACGAAGAATCATTATGACATGATGTCATTCAACAGCAACTTGCAAAGTCAGAAAAAAAACAAAGCCATGTCTTCAAAATTGTGAAAAGAAATGATCTCTGACCTAGAAGTCCTCACCCAAACTGTCACTTAAAGGGAATGGTAGAATAAGTCACCTTCAGACACGCAAGGTCTGAAGAAGCTGCTGAAATGATGGGATCTACCAGTAGGCATGAGATTCTGGCAAAGGTGGGTCCAACAGCAGTGGGAGGTGACCGGAGCCCTGGATGACACTACAGAAAGACCCAAGACAACAGCTGTGCTTGAGGCCCAGAAAAAAAACATGGCCAGGCCCAATGGTCAGAGGGTCTTACAGGGATTTCTCTGAGGTGAAGCTGACAAAATGTCTTGCATTTTTTAACGTATTGACAGGAGGAGACTCACATTAGGGATTCTTCGAGTAGAATTTATGATAATCATATCAAATACTTAGCAAAGAAACAAACAAACAAAAATCTGGCCAAGTATAACAACAGGGAAACAACAGCAATTAAAAAGGAAAGGAAAAATATTAATAGAATACTACATGGCTCACCTGTGAACAGCATTCCATAGCATTTATAATAAATGCTGAACATCGATCTAATAAACATTAAATAAAACTATATTGGGAGACAGGAAGGAGGCAGGGAGTATGGACACAGTAGGAAGGGATGAAGATGCTGAAGGAGCAATCCTCATGTTCCAACCCCAAAAGCTAACTATTTGACCTTTTGATTTTATTCCATGTGAAATACTGCCTAATACAAAAATACGGTTTATGTGATGATACATATGGTCGTGTTCCATGGTGGAAAGACAAAGATATACCTAAAACAGAAAAATCAAGAAGTAGCAATCTAATTATGCTATTCAAATATGCAGAGGTAATTATCAAAAAATAAAAAATAAAGAAGTTCAAAGTAGTTGCCTCTGGGGAGGAGAAAATGTGGTTAAGGAAGACCTGGCACTTATAAAAAACTTTTGTAGAAGTACTTAACTCTAAACCATTTTTGACTAAAAAACGAACTCCAAAAACTAACCAAAACATAAAGGTACAGCCACTGGTATGGTCTGAATGATTGTTTCCACTACCCTCCAAATCCATATGTTGAAATCCTAATGCCCAAGGTGATCATATTAGGAGATGAGGCCTTTGGGAGGTGATGAGATCATGAGTGTAGACCCCCTCAGGAATGGGATTAGTTCCCTTAAAAGAGGGGCCCCAAAGAGAGCTCCCTAGTCTCTTTCGTCATATGAGGACACTCAAAAAGGCATCAGTCTGCAATCCTAAAGAGGGCCTGCACCAGACCTTGACCATGCTGGCACCCTGATCTCAGACTTCCAGCCTCTAGAACCATGAGAAACAAATGCCTGCTGTTTATAAGCCATCTGGTATGTGATATTTTGTTACAGCAGCCTGAACGGACTACGACAGCCAGCAACTCAAGGGAAGAAAGAGGGAAAGAAAGGGTGATAGGGAGGAAGAGAGAAGGAAAGTAAAAGCGAAAGAGAGAAAGAAAAGAAAGCTTTATAATAGTTAACTTGTGGGGTGCCTGGCTGGCTTAGTCCATACAGCATGTGACTCTTGATCTTGGGGTTGTGGGTTCGAGCCCCAATTGGGTGTAGAGGTTACTTAAAGATAAAAACTTAAAAATTAGTTACCTTGTTAGCCCCAAATACACGGTACTGGCAAATGACAGAACTGAGTTCTGAGCCGTTTCATGTGACTCGACAATGCTTGCTATAGATCGCTACGCATCACCACATTGGCCTCTCGGGTCCTCATCTGGTCTGTAGTGGACCCACTGTCTGTGGTGGGTCTGCACTTGGGTAATACTGGACTTGGGGCAGAGAGGGCAAGGGCACAGTTGGTGAAAGGTTGTAAAGACAAAGAGAAAGAGGTGGTCGGGTAAACAGTTCATCAGACAAACATGAGAGTCCCTGGAACCACCTGGGCACCAGGGGAATTGAGAAGGACAGCTTGTATGTGCAGAGAAAGAGGAGCCCACAGGGGACAGAAGTTCAGGCTCCCTGTACAGATGCTGGTGTGTGGACAGGAAGGAAGGGTGGGCTGAGGAGGGAAAGGATGCTCCCTGGACGGGAACCTGAGCACAGCCCAGGACAAAGCCCATTCAACGGGGCAGCTGCAGGTTTTCAATCTTGCTTCCAGAGAGAGCAAACAGCAAGAGCTCAACAATATCTGCTGAATGCATGATACATGCACAGAAGTCAGGGGCTTTGCAGCAGTTGAGATTCACCTTCCCGAGCTCTAAGCGGTGATAATGTGGATTTGTTTGGTAATGTGGATGTTTCTGAGACTGTCATCAGACAAAGAATGTTCCAATTCTAGATTTCTCACCAAGACCCCTACATGGGGCGGTGTGTAAAACCACTTTGTACCAGCTCTCAAAAGCAGAATGTTAAATTTTCAGGAAATTTGTATGCCAGCTGTCATCATATTGGTAGCTTGAAATTGGCCATGCTGGGAGTATTAATGCTACAGACAAACTATGAATTAGGGCTTCATTTTACTTTCAGAAAGCTTGTTGTTGGAACATCACCAGCACACCACTGCCTACAAACGTTAAAACAGGGGAAAATAGATTCAGACTGAGCAAATAGGAAAGTACAGGGATAATGTTAATTATAAAAGCTTTTATGGGGTAAGGGCTATATGCAGCCAGCTATAGTGGCTGCTTCTTGTCTTGCTTAATCTTAGAAAAGCCTATGGGGTGGGTATTTATTTTTACCCATTTTATACATGTGGGGATAACGTGTACGAGGATACAAGACAGTAAACAGGACTCAAGATTTTGAGTCTATGCTCAGGACACCACCACCACAGTGGACGCAATGTTGTGGAGCAGCTCTGTGTGAAGATGCTCGAGCCAGTGAGCCTGGGTTCAAACACCAGCTCTGACATGCACTACATGTGTGACCTGGATGAGATATATAATCACTCTTTGCCTGACTTTCTTCATCTGATGAAGCAGTTCTTTTTTTTTTTTTTTAAAGATTTTATTTATTTATTTGAGAAAGAGAGAGCATAAGCAGGTGGAGGGGCAGAGGTAGAGGGAGGAGCAGACTCCCCACTGAGCAGGGAGCCCAATGCAGGGCTCATCCCAGGACCCTGGGATCATGACCTCAGCCGAAGGCAGACACTTAACTGACCAAGCCACCCAGGCTCCCCTGATGAAATAGTTCTTAATCCAGAGTCTGGTATTAACCACAAAGTTAGTTACTATTACCTTAATTCTTGACAAAGTTTGGTGGGTTTTTTGTTTTTTGTTTTTTTTATCTTACTTCATATTTAGTAAGACTGACTCAAAAAACACATTTGCTCTCTGGAGGATACACAAGAAACTGGCTTGTTGACCCAGCTGGGGAAGGGACCTCCCCTCATGTGCTACCTGAGGAGGGGCACTCATGTCTGGTGCTGATATCTTTGAGGTGGGTGCAACGAAGCTAGGGGTAGAAAAACTTCGAACTAGTTTCAGCTGCTGCTTCAGGCTGCCAAGATGAAGAAGTGAGGCTGGGTTGGCGGGGTGGGGGGAAGGGATATTCACAGTGTAGGAAGCAGATAGGAAGCCCACAAAGGTAGCAAGTTTCTTCTTCCCCCTCTGGTCTTACAATCTCCCTGACATTGCTGTTGGGAAATTCTTATCTGAGGCAGCTGCCAAAGCAGAAACGTGCTGTACAGAGCCCCAGCTACAGCACCCAAAAACTGAGTAGAAAATTTGGAACTGAGAGACAGTAACTGAGTAACTGGCATAGAGACTTTAGTTGAATAGCTTGGTTACCCTTGGAATTTTATTCCATTGAAAGTATTATCTAATTTAAGAAATACTTAAAATTTAGGGTGCCTGGGTGCCTCAGTGGGTTAAGCATCTGCCTTCAGCTTGGGTCATGATCCTGGGGTCTTGGGATGGAGCCCCTGAGTCAAGTTGGCTCCTGCTCGGCAGGGAGTCTGCTTCTCCCTCTTCCTCTGCCCCTCCCCCCTACTCATGTATGCACATGAGCTCTTTCTCTTCAATAAATAAAATCTTTAAAAAAATAAATACTTAAAATTTAAGTTTAAAAGGAAAAAACACCTGACAGTTGTCACTGAGCTTGGCTCTGATATATGCTTGGCACTAAGTAAGTGCTCAATATACAGTTATTGAGTGAATGAATGAATGGAAGGAAGCAACTCATGCAAGCATGTATCTACAAGAATTTGTCAAAAGTTACTCTGTGCACTATTCTAGATGTGGACGACCCACCAAGAAACAGAGCACTCAGCATTCCCTACCTCCATGGTGAGGGCATGGAACAGATTTATCACATAAACAAAGAGGTTAATTTCAAACAGTGTCAGAGGTGTGAAGGGAACAGACATGGTGAAGAATGGGTGGAGAGCATTTTAGATGCGGCAGGGAGGTACTCTCTGGGTTGGTAACATTTAAATGTAGATCTGAAGGGTGACAAAGGACCAAAGTGGGAAGGGCCATTGCAAAGACCTGAGGTTGGAGAGAGTTCAGTGAGCTCAGGACAGTGACTGTAATGGGTGTGTGCCTGAGTGAGAGGGCAGCTGGTGTGAGAGCTGTCAGAGCCCACAGACAGCAAGGGTTGGGCCTAGCTGGGCTTCGTAGGCTGTGCATAGGGCTGGTATTTTATTCTATATGTAGTTATACACGCACACTGTAGTATTTTTAGTAGAAGTTACAGGATTTGTATTTCTCAAAGATCACTCCGGCTGCTGGGTGGAGAATGAATCACAGTGGGTCAAGAACAGAAGGAAGGGACTGACCATCAGTTTCCCAGGGCTGCCATACACATTACCACAAACTGGGTGGCTTAAAACAACAGAAACTTATTCCCTCACCATCTGGAGGGCAGAAGTCCAAAATCAAGGTGTCAGCAGGACTGTGCTCTCTCTGGAGGCACCAGGGGAGAATCTCGTCTCTCAGTACCTGGTAGTCCCAGACGTTCCTTGGCTTATGGTAGCATAATGCCCATCTCTGCCTGTTTCCACAAGCTCTTCTCTCTGTGTCTTCTCCCTGCTGTCCCTGAGCTTCTCCTTTTCTTTTAGGACACTTTTTGTTGGATTTAGGACCCATCCAGTTACTCCTGGATGATCTCATCTTGAGATCCTTGACTTAATTACATTGATAAAGACCTGTTTTTCAAATAGGCAACATTCACAGGTATCAGGGGTCAGAAGGGGGTCACAATTACCCCACTACAGAGACCAACGAGGAGACTAAAGTGGTTATGCAGGTGAAGGACAATGGTGGATTAGGGCAGGAAGTGCCTGCAGAGGAGAAAAGTAGATGGTCTGGATGGGTGGTGTATTAGGCTTCCCCAGTGAAACAGAACCAGTAGGATGTATATATACTTATATAAAAAGAGATTAATTACAAAAAATTGCTTCACATGATTATGGAGACTGAAAAGTTCTAAGATCTGCAGTCGCCAAGTTGAAGATTCTGGAAAACCGATGTGTATTTCCAGTCTGAGTCTGAAGGTCCGAGTGCCAGGAGAACTGGTGATGTAAATTCCAGTCCCAAAGCTGGCAGGCTCAAGATCCAACAAGCGCTGCTGTTTTGTCTGGGTCCAAAGGCTCAGAAAACAGCAATGTCCCAGCTCATTCAGTTGGGCAAGAGGAGGTCATTCTTTTTTTTTTTTTTTAAACATTTTATTTATTTATTTGACAGAGATAGAGACAGCCAGCGAGAGAGGGAACACAAGCAGGGGGAGTGGGAGAGGAAAAAGCAGGCTCACAGCAGAAAAGCCTGATGTGGGGCTTGATCCCAGAACGCTGGGATCATGCCCTGAGCCGAAGGCAGACACTCAACCGCTGTGCCACCCAGGCGCCCCAAGAGGAGGTCATTCTTAACTGGCTTTTCTGGTTCTATCTAGGTCTTCAGTTGACTGGATGAGGCTCCTTCACATTCAGGAAGGCAATCTACGGTCTATGGATTCAAACGTTAATCCCATCCAAAAACTCCCTCACAGATACACCCTGAATGATGTGTGGCCAATGTCTGGTTATCCTGTGGCCTCTCAGGCTGACATAAAATGACCATCACAGATGGGGAGGAAGGGAAAAGGGGGTCTCATGCTCCAGAAAGAGACAGACACTGGGTAGCCTAATTCAGGACCAAACAGTAGAGGTGGAGAAGAGAGGCCTTAGAGAAGCCAGAAGCTGGTGGATGCTGCCCTGTTGGAGAAAAAGCTGACTCACTGCCTCAACATTGATCTATCACTTTCTTGCAGCTTCTACCTTCCCCCATCCCTAGTATTTCCCGGCCAACTACTGAGGACTTTCCTCTCTTGATGAGGGAGTCCTTTGGCTACGATAACATTATCACCAAGCAAATGGATCAGTGCAAAGCTGTAACTGGGCACCACCCTCTCACACAGAAATGGAATCTATGAAATCCTTTCCTTTACATCTCCAGCTCATGCAGGACTGCTCAGGAATATACAATTAATATCAGTCTGTCACACTGCATAAACTCTGTAGCACTGATTTCAATCTGAGTGGGTGACTTCTACACCAGTGAAATTATGAGGTCTGTAACTACACTCAAGGTCTTCTAGCTTCTGCTACCTTATTGTTTTCTCCTTGTACTAACATGGAAATCCACTGAGATTTTGATATATAAATAACTCTATAGACCTGCACCCCAATATTTTCTAGAAAGAAACTTCCTCCAAAGTTTGTTCTAGGTAAAGGTAATGTTTAGTCATCTACTGCTGCATAACACATTACCTCAAAACTAAGTGGTTACACGGAATGGGAGAATATATTTGCAAATGACACTACAGATAAAGGACTGGTATCCAAGATCTACAAAGAACTTCTCAAACTCAATACACGAGAAACAAATAAACAAATCAAAAAATGGGCAGAAGATATGAACAGACACTTTTCCAATGAAGACATACAAATGGCTAACAGACACATGAAAAAATGTTCAAAATCATTAGCCATCAGGGAAATTCAAATCAAAACCACACTGAGATACCACCTTACGCCAGTTAGAATGGCAAAAATAGACAAGGCAAGAAACAACAATTGTTGGAGAGGATGTGGAGAAAGGGGATCCCTCCTACATTGTTGGTGGGAATGCAAGTTGGTACAGCCACTCTGGAAAACAGTGTGGAGGTCCCCTAAAAAGTTAAAAATTGAGCTACCCTATGATCCAGCCATTGCACTACTGGGTGTTTACCCCAAAGATACAGACGTAGTGAAGAGAAGGGCCATATGCACCCCAATGTTCATAGCAGCATTGTCCACAATAGCTAAATCGTGGAAGGAGCTGAGATGCCCTTCAACAGATGACTGGATTAAGAAGTTGTGGTCCATATATACAATGGAATATTACTCAGCTATCAGAAAGAACGAATTCTCAACATTTGCTGCAACATGGACAGCACTGGAGGAGATAATGCTAAGTGAAATAAGTCAAGCAGAGAAAGACAACTATCATATGATTTCTCTCGTCTATGGAAAATAAGAACTAGGATGATCGATGGAGGAGGAAGGGGATGAAGGGGGGTGGTCGGAGGGGGGAATGAAACATGAGAGACTATGGACTATGAGAAACAGACTGAGGGCCTCAGAGGGGAGGGGGGTGGGGGAGTGGGACAGACCGGTGATGGGTGGCGAGGAGGGCACGTATTGCATGGTGCACTGGGTGTTATACGCAACTAATGAATCATCGAGCTTTACATCGGAAACCGGGGATGTACTGTATGGTGACTAACATAATATAATAAAAAATCATTAAAAAAAAAAAAACTAAGTGGCTAAAACAACAAACATTTATTCTGTTGCAGCTTCTGTGGGTCAAGAATCTGAAAGCAGCTGAAATTGTACGGTTTTGACCAAGGATCTCTCATGAGGTTGTGGTAAACATGCATCGGACGGCCTGACTAGGGATGGAGGGTGCTCTTCCAAAACGGCTCACTGACATAACTGCTATCAGGAGACCTTAGCTCCTTGCTGGCCGCTGGCAGGAAGCTTAAGTGCCTTATCCTGTGAGCTATTCCCTGGGGCTGCTGGAGTGTCTTCCTAAAACATGGCAGCTGGCTTCCCCCAGAGTGTGTGATCCCAGCCAGAGTAAGGGGGAAGCTGCGATGGCCTTTTAGGACCTGCCTTAGAGGTCACACACCCCATCCTTTAGATCACATTCCATTTGTTAGAAATAACTTACTAAGTACAACCCAAAGTCAAAAGGAGGAGAGTGAAACTCTACTTCTTCTTCTTTCTTTTTTTCTTTAGTTAAACTCTACTTCTTGAAGGAAGAAGCATCAAATAACTTGCAGGCACATTTTAAATGTCCAGGTACTCTGGGAGCTTGTCTCTGACACCAAGCAGGCTCTGAGAAACGGTTATCATACAGTGAAGGGTGAATCTTCCAGAGCACGCTTATTCAGGAAAACTAACAAGCCAGGGACTGGCATTATATCCTCTCCCTATGAGTTAGGTGGTGAGAACAGCAACAGCATCAACAAAACATCAACAATAAGAATGGTACCTGATATTTGCTGAGCACACTTGAGAATGTTAGCATCTCAAGAGCAAAAGCACTGTCTGTCTAGTTCTCTACTATATTTCCAGCACCTAAAAGCAGGTGCTCAATAATTGTTTAGAATTGAAAGAATGCATTTTTCATTTTAATGTCACTAGAACCTTCTGAGGTAGATATTGTTATAGTTACCATTCTACAGATGGTAGAGCTGAGGTACAGGGAGATGAAATACTTTGCCAAAGTGACATGGCTAGTAGAAGTGGAGTTAAAATTAGAGTCTAGACTATCTGACTCCAAACACCACCCCTATCCCACTGGCCATAGAGAAACAGATTGATGACTTGCAATTACTGAACCAATACTGATAACAGCAGGCTAACCTGGCCTAACGGAAGGAAGATGAGGCCCGTATTAAAACAAAACACTGGAGGAGCACCTGGCTGGCTCAGTCAGAAGAGCATGTGACTCTCAATCTCACAGTCTTGAGTTCAAGCCCCACATTGGGCATGGAGGCCACTTAATAAAAATAAAAATATAATAACAAAAACACACCAGATAATCCAAAAGTCTTCACTTGACTCATGTGTAGAGTCAGAAACACATTTTCAGAGGAGCAGCTACATCAATCCATGTGGGCTAGGCCCCGATCTGTACCCAGAGCTGACATTATCTGGAAGGGGTCCTCAAAAGATCCGGCCTCTGGCCTCCAAACTGCCCTGATTTCATCTTCAAGTGCATATTTAAGATTCTCTAGAAAAACAATGTCCACACACCTCTGGAAGCTGTGTCCGTGTTTTTTAGTCTCTTACCTTACTGAACTCTCACAACTTTTGTTTTGCAAACAGCGTATTTCTTCCTATTGTGGCTTAGGAAGAAAATATACTCTTGAATCCGAAAAAACAACCTATGATTCACCCTGGAGTGAACTCTGTGTGAGGACCAGGGAAAGCTCCATTCCCCAACATGTGCCTGAAGGGCAAGCAGAGAGCTGCTCACGTCTCAGGATGAGATCCCAGCTTATGTTCTGACTTATGAAGAATATCCAACTCTTCTGGTTTCTCAGAGCCCCTCCTGCCAACTACAGCAACCACGGGGGGATACCCCGGTGAACATAGCCCAGATGTGGAAGCATGAGTGAATGAAGAAGTGTCTGAAAGGGCAGCTTCAGCTTGAGACACAGGGCAGGTTTCTAGTAGAAACTGGGAGCCTGTATAGTTCCAGCTCAACTCTGGTTCTGAGAGCTCAGACATAAACACAGGGCTTTCCTTCTCCAAGGGGTGAGGTAAACTTGCCAAAGGGAGCTCAGTCCGACAGGAGCACAGGAGAAAGGACAAAGTGGCCCAGGGGTTGACTCTGACTTGTAGACATTATTTGCTAAGAACAAATTTTTCCCCCAAATTTAAATTAGTTACTAATAGTAAAAAACCAGAATTTTTCACATTTAAAATAATACAGAGGGCGCCTGGCTGGCTCAGTCAGTAGAAGGTGTGACTTTTGATCTCAGGGTTGTGAGCTTGACCCCACACTGGATGTAGAGATTACTTAAAATCTTCAAAAAAATAAATAAAATAATTCAGATATCCAAGAATTGAAAATCCAATGTCAGATGGCTTGCATTTCTAAAGGGAACAGTGAACCAGAGCTAAGTACTGGCTGTCACTGACTTTAGACAGGGCATTATCTCTTCAGACTGGTCTGCCAGTTTCCACCATTCCCTGTTCTTTTTTTAAGTTTCTTTTTTTTAAAGTAAGCTCTAGGTGTGCCTGGGTGGCTCAGCGTTTAGCGTCTGCCTTTGGCTCAGGGCGGGATCCTGGAGTCCTGAGATGGAGCCCCACATCAGGCTCCTCCACTGGGAGCCTGCTTCTTCCTCTCCCACTCCCCCTGCTTGTGTTCCCTCTCTCGGTGGCTGTCTTTCTCTCTGTCAAATAAATAAATAAATAATCTTTTAAAAAAATAAGTAAAGTAAGCTCTCTGCCCAACGTGGGGCTTGAACTACCAATCCCAAGATCACGAGTCACATGCTCTACTGACTGATCCAGTCAGGCATCCCAACCATTGCTTATTTTTCAAACCCTGTTTCATGTTATTAATTATGGAAATGTAATTTGAATATTTTATTTGCTTTTTCAGAACATTACAACACTCATAAGTATGTTTTTTTTTTTTTAAGATTTTATTTATTTATTCGACAGAGACAGCCAGCGAGAGAGGGAACACAAGCAGGGGGAGTGGGAGAGGAAGAAGCAGGCTCACAGCAGAGGAGCCTGATGTGGGGCTCAATCTCAGAACGCCGGGATCACGCCCTGAGCCGAAGGCAGACACTCAACCACTGTGCCACCCAGGCGCCCCAACACTCATAAGTATGTTAAAATGACAAGGCTTCCTCCTAGATTTTTATTTTGTGAAATTTTGCGTAGTTCACTGAAGCCAAGTCTAGAAAGTACTTGCTTTGCAGGTACCTTATGCATATGCTTGGTCTATCAGTTGGGTAATCCTGACTCCTACAAACTTTGGGGTTTGGAGCTCCTACCATGATTCAGGGGGTAGCTGGTCAGCCTGGGGAAGGGGCAGAGCACTATGAGAAAAGCAGATGCAGAGGGAATGTGAGGCCTGTATTTCACTCGCTCTTAACCCATAGTCAAAGGAGGCCTGGGCCAAACTCAAAGGGATGGGGGACATTTTTAGTCTTCATAAAGAATTATATTCATCCACCCCAAGTCCATGCAACACTAAAATTTTATTTATTTATTTATTTTTAAAGATTTATTTATTTTATAGAGAAAGAGAGACAGTGAGCACGAGTGAGCACACAAGTGGGAGGGGCAGGGAGAAGGAGAGAGAATCTCAAGCTGACTCCACGCTGAGCGTGGAGCCAAATGCGGGGTCCCATCTCACAACCCTGAGATCAAGACCTCAGCTGAGATCAAGACCTGAGCCGAAACCAAGAGTCAGATGCTTAACCGACTGTGCCACCCAGGTGCCCCACTGAGATACTAAAATTTTAATCTATCACAGGAGTTGACAAACCTCAGTGTGCAAGCTGGTCACCAGTTTTTGAAAACAAAGTTTTATTGGAACACAGCTATGCCCATTTATTTACATATTGTCTATGACTGCTTTTGCCCTATGAAGGCAGCAGTGAGTAGTTTCAACAGTGACTGTGTTGCAAGGCTAAAATTAGGCTGGCAAACCTAAAATATTTACTATCTGCCCATTATAGAAAACGTTGCCAATCCCTGATCTAGCACCTTGAGTTTTAAGAAAAAGAGGCCCACCCAGGTTAGCTCAAGCAAAGGATGTTTGTGGTCAGGACACAACAGGGAATGTATTGGATGCCAGGGATATAAGTCACAGAGAAATCAGGCCTCGGTAGAACTAAAACTACAACTACAGATCTTTCTTATGAGTCTCTGCTTCTCCCTGTCTCATCTCTGTTCTCTTTCCACTGTCTGCTGTCCTCAACCTGCTTCGCCTTCCCTCAGCTTTCACCTGGTTCCTCAGGGCTACCCAGATTTCTACATTATGCAATTCCAAACAGGCTTTCAGCTCTGGTCCCCATTGCTAATGGCCCTGGCTTCTAAGTTCCAATTCTGAACTCCCATGGAATGAATGTGACAGCCCAAACCATCTTTTCAACCACAGGATGTTGTCACATGGAGCAGAATGTGCTGTCCACTCAACAGGGGTGACAAGCACAGAGCCCTCCTTTAGAAGAGAATGCAACAAAGTAGGAGACAGAACTTAGGTAACTCAACTTGTTAGGGACCTGGTCTTTTCTTAAAGTCAGAATTCTTCTAGTTCTCTTGTTCGCAACACTGACCAAAAAGGCAAAATCTGAATGATCAACATGCCTGACAGAAGGGGAATAGATCCCACGTGGAGTTTGCTGATGGGTATAAGGTCAGCAGAGGACCAAGCCCATCCCAGCGAGAGACCAGCAGATTAACTATGGAAACTGGTGGGATTTCAGAAATTACAGCCTTGTCCTATCTGGAGCAGCAGGAGAAGAAGGGGCAAAAAGAAATACAACCTGAGAGAACCTGTCCTTGTTCTGCCACAACCTGAGTGCTGGTATACATGTTACTTTCCTTCCTTCCAATCACCCCTGGGCCTCGGTCCTCCCACTGATCCAATAATTGGGCTGAATTAGACCAGTGGTTCCCAAACTGCCCTCTACATCAAAAATCACCTAGAGGGCTTATCAGAACATAGATGACTAGGTCCTGCCCCCCAGAGTTTCTGATTCAGCATGCCTGGAAAGGGGTCTGAGAATTTGTACTTCTAACAAGTTCCAGGCTACTGACCTAGCACCACACTTTGAGAAGCACTGGTCTAGCTCTTCACTAAGACTCCTTTCAGCTGTACCATGCTAGGAGTCTAGTCTACTCTTTAGCTTACATTGGATGGAGAGTCTGGACTGTGGGCCAGGAAACCTTGTTTGGGGAGGAGGTCTTTCCTGAGCCTAACCAAGATCACACTGTGCCCCCTCAACCACCTTTCGGCTTTTGCCACCACAAAGACCCTTTTACCAGTGAGTCCTGGGCTCCAGAAATACCCAGCTGTTTCTCAGCCTGCTGGAAAATGTTGACTTTCTATTTCTCCCTTGGCCAAATTCTGTGGGTAGTGTGGCTCCTCGACACGTAGGCCACACAATCGGCTCTCACAACCCACTTCCTCAAGGTGATCCCATGTCGTTGTGCTGTCCATGATAAACAGCTCCAGACTGGGCAGCCTAAACGGAGGGGAAGCCAGCCTGCTGCGGATCTGGAAAGTTCCCCAGAGGCAGAGAGATGGCAGCTGCTTCTCTGGCCCAGGCTGAGGCCAAGCCACAGGTGGGAGGACATCTCGAGCACAGGCTGCCAACCAGTGATGCAAATTGCCCCTGCAGGGCCTGGCCAGGCCAGAGGGGGCCAGAGGAGACGGAACTCTGAGTGACAGCTGAGCAGGGAGACACTCTTCAGCACCCCGCTAAGTCACTAAGAGGTTACTGAAACAGGTGGCTCAAATTTCCTTGAAAACCCCGAATAATCCCCCATTTGAAGTGTGCGCGAATCTTGTTGTCACCACCTAGTATTAATGGGCAGGGACCGCAGAAGGAAAAAGGGGTTTTCGGCTGCATTTTTGCACACTGACTGGCCTGACAAGCTCAATAAAAGCTTAAACAAATATTAAAAAACACACAGAGAGTCAGGCTGGTTTAAATTAACTTCCCAAGCACTTCACCTACTGTAGGAAGAAATTATAATAAAATGTCAGTGCAAAAATAAACCACGCATGGAAATAAAAATAAAACATAAAATGCCCTCTTACAACTAACTGCTCAGTACGATTTAGTTCATAACAACATATCATTGTACATGAAGTTTTCATAGTCCTAAAGTGTATTTGGGCATTAGGAATGTTGACTCCGAAACATTCGTATTTTACATATTGGGAAACTGTCCCTTTCCCAGAAGTATTACCGATATAAACCATTAAAACACACATACATACAACTGTTAACTCTGAAATAATAATTTGTCCAAATGGAATATGCTGCTTGACCTATGACCCCAAATTCCATTTCTCTTAGGCATCCTCAATCCTTAGCCTGCTGCTTGGGCTCTGCAATGCCCTTTTTGTCACTGCAAGAGAAGGAAAGAGATGACAGGCTGAGAGGCGACAGGTTCACCTCCAGCCATCCTGAAGCCTCACCCACAGGTGGAGTTTATGAAGGGGAGAGATACTTGTAGTCCCTGGGCTCATGGGCTGTCACTTGTCACATCCTCCAAACTTGGTGCTTACACTGAGCCAGATATAATGAGAGATTAAAAGGGAGGAGTGCTTGGTGCTCTCTTTCCAAGATAGAATAAAGAGAAAGAAAGAAGACAGGAAAAGCAAAGAGAATGGAAAGAGGTAAGGGAGGGAGGAGAGGACAGAGGGAGGAAGAGAGGAAGGAAGAAAAGGGAGGAAGGGAGGGGGAGGGGGGAAGGAAGAGAGAAAGAAGGGAAGGAAGAAGAGAGGGAGGAGATGGAGGGAAAAAGAAAGGCAGACAAGTGAGCACCTCCTGCTCAGTTAGTTCATTCTGTAGAAGTTCTTTCACAGTCTGGTTATTCCCACTTGGTTTATTCAGCCAAGCTGGCCTATCCTCACTTACCAACCAGGGAGAGTAGGGGCTAAGAAAGACCTAGTGGGCCCATGTGCCCTTCCTTCCCCCTCTAGGTTTCTGTCACTCCTCAAAGATGATTTTCTAGGGGAGGGTTTTCCTGGCAGGGTCTGGGTAGAGCAACATGGTACAGATATGTGTCTGGCTCCCAGCAAGATTTTCCAGGGGGAACCCAGGCTAGCCTCCCCTTCCTCCAGGGTCCTGTCGAGAACTCTCACAGAGTGCTCCTACATCAAAAGTAGAGCCAGAGGAACCAGGGATAGCGGTGAAAAAAAAAACAAGCAGTCATCGGACACACGTAAGTACACACATGGACGACTGTTACTGGGTGTCTCCATATGTAGACACATGTATAGATGCATGTAGATCTTTCCTGGTGAGTTAATTACGACCTTCCCAAGAGAGTGGGAGTTGACTCACCAGCTGGCAGAGTTTGGACAGCCATGCCAGGGATGTCAGGCCTGACCATCTATCCAGGATGGACTAGCGGACATGGAGGGCCACACAGAGCGTGAGGAGGTCCAGGCAGAGGGTGAACACAGACTAAAAAAATGCAACTTATTTCTCTAATCTGCTTGTGCTGATGGTGCCAGAAACAAATACCAGAAGGCCTGGAAAAAAATGTTTGTGTTCGTTTGCGTCGGCTCTGAGACATCCACCCCAAAGTGGAAGGAAAAAGAGGAATACGCTCCGGAGTTATTTTGTCTGGTTCACTGGACCCTCTTGCCCCCTTCACTTATGGGAGGGACAGATTGGGGGGTTTGTGGAGCCCCCCACACTAAGGACCTGAAACAGCCCCTTCAGTTTCTCACAAACAAGTTTCAGAAGCGGAAACTAGCTCTGACTCCCCAGGGCAGAAATTGAGAGCTCCACTCTAAAACACTTCCTCTGCCTGGTAACAATGTGCGGAGGAATTTCCACATATCCCCTTAGCTGTCATGGCTTCCGCTCCTCAACTTGGGAAAAGGCAGTCTGGGACATTCCAACCCCCACCCCCACCCTGTTTGATCTGCTTGGCTCCTGGATGGGCCTAGAGAACTACGATATACATTTACCTTCCCCATTTTTCCTTCTGGAGTTGAGAAACATCCAAGCCTGTCCAGGCTGTGGAAAGAGGTCTGGTCAGTCAAGCAGCATCACCCAGAGGCTGTTCTCTCTCCTCAGAGAGGTAAAGAGCTTCAAGGGAGGAATGGGGAGGACCCAAGCGGCAGAGCTCAGCATTAGGGCAAGAACTTTGGAGCCAAACAACCCCAGCCCCGCCGTTCTTAGCTGTGTCACTCTGGGGGCTGACTTGAGCTCCTGTCTAACAGAATCGGCACAGGGTCGCACAAGGTCAGCTTATAAAGCATGGCAAGAACTTGGTAAAAGTGAGTGGCTACAGCCAACGCAAAAGGTCTGCTACCTTCAGACTCCCCTACTTTGCAACAGCAGTCATAATGCTCCTTGTCCCCCACAAGTGTTCCCCAATCCCATGTGCACAGACCACAGTCACCACATGGGGTCTGCTTGGCTCTTCTACTTCAGCTCACAAAGCCCCTTGCAAAAAAAAAAAAAAAAATGGCCAACATACATGGCAATGTCCATGCCAGCCGTGCTTCACACAGGTGCTCCTGTAGCTTCCCATCCATCTCAGGGCACAGGTGGAGTCCTGGGTTCTGAGCAGAGCCCAGGAGGTCCCTGCTAAGCTCTGGACCTCATTCGGCCAGCAGGTCACCAGAGCATCTGTGCTTGTGCCTCTGGTTTAACTTCAGCTCCTAATTTCCAACATGTGCTGAAAGAATCACCTACCTCTGAGGATCCTCAGTTATTCCATCTGAAATACTGGAGGGTGTTATGAACTGAATTGTGCTCCCCCAAAATTCTTATGTAAAAGCCCTAACCTCCACTGTGACTGTATTTGGAGATAGGGCCTATCAGGAGGTAATAAGGTTAAATGAGGTCATGAGGGTGGGGCCTTACACTAGTAGAATTAGCGTCCTTACAAGAGGAGGAAGAGACACCAAGCGCATTCTCTTCCCATGTGTACTTAGAGAAGCGACCATACGAGGACACAGCAAAAAGGCCCAGGAAAAGAGGTCTCACCAGAAACCAACCCTGCTGGCACCTTGATCTTAGATCTTAAATCTTAGCCTCCAAAACTGAGAAAATAAGTTTCTGTTGTTGAAGCCAACCAGTCTGTGGTATTTTGTTACAGCAGCCTGAGCAGACAGAGGTGGGAGACAGAATCAGTGCTCCGTGAAGGAAGTACATTAGAGATGCCTCAAAGGCTGGGCAAAGAGAGACTGAGGAGCTGGGATTCCTGATCCTTTATACCTCACTTTGCTGGAACCTGTACCAATTGTAGCTGTTTTTTTTAAATTGGGGTTTAAGCTTTTTTTTTTGTCTCAAGGAAGTTTACTTGATGAATAGCTTTTCTTGAAACCCCAGGACTGAAGGATTTCTAAAAGCTCATGCTTGCCATCCTCATAGTATTCTATCACTTATGCTAAAGGATTATGAAGTCACAGGACTCAAGGACCTGCCTGGTTTGAAGGGTCCATGGCTTGGGAACAGTTTTGGTTGCCAACATTAAGGCTGCCATTTGCCAGGTACCAGGCTGTCTTCCATGCTTTACATTTATTAATCCATTCACTCCTCCTCCAAACCCTACAAGGGATGCTTATCATCGTCTTTTTACAAATGAGATGATGGTTTACATTATTGTTTTACATCATTATGGCTCAGACAACTTAAGCCCCTTACTTAGGGCCACACAGAGTGATCTGTTTGATTGCAAAGCCCATGACCATCCTCCACCATTCTAGAAGAAAGGAGAGGAAGTTGTAAGGCAGTCATTCTGTCAGCAAGTGTCACCCCCAACCTCACCACAACACAGACCTGCTATATATAGTGAAGGATCTGCCCCTACAATCTCAGGACCTAAGTACATGAGCTGCTTCCTAATTCCCTCCAGAATTCTATGTACCTCATAAACAGGCATTCAGATTTGTTGCTCTAACTGATTTTGGCATTTGAAGCAACATATTTGGATTAGGTCCTCTAAAACACTAAGGTGAATTTATATAAAGTGGGCAAATGATCATGTTGAATTCAGTGTTACTTAATATTTTCTTACTAGACCTGCAGGACTAAGACTGTCTCATTACATATTCCAGATATTCAAGAAAAATGACTAGAATAACACTGTCATTATTTGGAGATGAAGGAATGATTGGCTACATTAAAACTCTCAAATAATATGCAGATATCATATTTGAACTGATAAGAGATATCAGTAATGTTGCTGAATATAAAAACCACAAAAAAATCATACATTTCTATACATCAGCAATAATCACTTAGAAATATAATTTTCTTGGGACGCTTGGGGGGCACAGGTGGTTGAGGGTCCCGACTCTTGATTTCGGCTCAGGTCATGATCTCAGGGTCATGAGATGCGGCCCTATGTCAGACTCTACGCTCAGTGGGGTAAAGTCTGCTTGAGATTCTCTCCCTCTGCCTCTCCCACCACCCACTACCCACCCCCCGCTCTCTCACATGGGCTCCGTCTCTCTAAAATAAATATTAAATAATAATAATAATAATGTATTTTTTAAAGATTTTATTTGTTTATTTGAGAGAGAGAGCAGGAGAGAGCACAAGCAGGAAGAGTGGCAGAGGGAGAGGGAGAAGCAGGCTCCCTGCTGAGCAGGGAGCCCGATCCCAGGACCCTGAGATCATGACCCAAGCCACAGGCAGATGCCCAACTGACTGAGCCACCCAGGAGCCCCAAAATAAAAATGTATATTAAAATAAAAGAAATGTGGAGTGCCTGGGTGGTTCAGCTGGTTAAGTGTCTACCTTTAGCTTAGGTCATAATCCCAGGGTCCTGGGATCGAGCCCCATGTGGGGCTCCCTGTTTGGTGGGTAATCTGCTTCTCCCTCTCCCTCTGCTCTTCCCTGCCACTCATGCTCACTCACTCTTGTGCTCGCTCTTTTTCTCTCTCAAATAAAAAAAAAAATCTTAAAAAAAATGCAATTTTCTTAAAAAGACACCCATTTCTAAAGGCCACCAAAAATTTTTTTAATATGTAGGAATAAATCTAGAAAAGATATGTAAACGTTCTGTGGAAAATGATCAAACTTCAAATGACACTTAAAAAGATCTAAATAAATGGAGACAAATACAATGTTCTCAGATAAGAAAATTCAAAATCATAATTACATCAATTCTAGCCAAACTCATTTATACCATTAATGCAGTACTATAAAAATCCCAACAAATATTTTTAGGGACTTGAAAAGCTGTTTCAAAAATGTATATAGTAGAGCGACTATCCAAGAAAGCCAATACACTTGTGAAAAAGAGTAAGTTGGTGGGGACCTAGTCAACCAGATACCATGATCTACAGCTCAAGGTGGAGTAATAAAGACAGTGTTCATTGGAATAAAGACAGACAAATGGACTATGTGAAAAGAAGAGAGAACCTAGAGCAACATCCATGTACATCTGGAAGCTTGCTTTATGACCAAGAAGATACGTCAGATAGCAGATAAACCCTGGACTAATAAATGGTGCTGAGACAATTGGTTAATTACATAGAAAAAAGTGAAATTGCATCCCTGCCTCACATTATATACCAAAAAATCCATTCTGGGATTTCAATATCAAAGATAAAACTGTAAAATCTTTAAAAGGCAACCTAAAGAGGGACACCTGGGTGGCTCAGTTGGTTAAGCATGCAACTCTTGATTTTGGCTCAGTTCATGATCGCAGGGCTGTGAGATTGAGCCCCATGTTGGGCTCCACACTCAGCAGAGAGTCTACTTGAGATTCTCTCTTCTCCCTCTCTTCCCTGCATGCTTGCTCTCTAAAATAAATAAATCTTGAAAAAAAATAAAAAAGCAACTTAAAAAAATTTGTATATACTCAAGGATTGAGAGGATTTTCTAATCAAGAAGAAAAGGCCCAGGGGCACCTGGGTGGCTCACTTTGTTAAGCATCGGATTCCCAACTCTTGACTCTCGATTTCAGCTCAGGTCATGATCTCACAGTCATGAGATCAAGTCCCACATCGGGCTCTGCACAAGCCTGCTTAAGATTCTCTCTCTCCAAAAAAAAAAAGATTCTCTCCCTCTGTCTCTACTCACCCGTTTGTGCACACATGCTCACGCATGCTCTCTCATACACACACAAAAAAAAAATGATAAAGGAAACAACTGCTAAATTCAACTACATTTGAAAAAGAGAAGAGATATTAGGAACAACCTAACAAAGGATTAATATAGAGAATATACAAAGCACTTCTATAAATCAAAAAGAAAAATAAAAAGTAAATTGGGGTGCCTGGATGGCGCAGTTGGTTAAGCAACTGACTTGATTTCAGCTCAGGTCATGATCTCAGGGTTGTGAGACCGACCCCTTGTTGGGCTCTTGCTGGGCATGGAGCCTACTTAAAATTCTCTCCCTCCCTACCCCCACATCCCCTCTCCCTCTCTGAAATAAATAAATAGATAGATAAATAAATAAATAAATAAATAATAAACAAACATGAGCAAAGGCCTTAAAGTATTCCACAGAAGAGGAAACACAAACGGCATGTCAACATGTGAAAATATGCTCAACCTCATTAGTCGCAGAGAAATGCATATTAAAGCCTGGATGAATGCTCTCTCACACCATATTTTTTTTTCCTTAAAGATTTTATGTGTGTATTTGACAGAGAGAGAGAGTGCACAAGCAGAGGGGAGGGGCAGAGGGAGAGTGACAAGCCGACTCCCCAGTAAGCACAGAGCCAACAGGGGCTTGAGCCCACGTGGGGCTCAATGTGGGGCTCAATCCGAGAGCCTTGAGATCATGACCTGAGCTGAAGTCAGATGCTTAACTAACTGAGCCACCCAGGCGTCCCTCATACCACATCTTATCACTCCTACTCCTTCACACCTACCAGACTGACTACAACTAGAATATTAGTCAATCCAGGTTCTGGAGAAAATGTGGAGCATCAGGAACTGCCATCTACTGCTGATGGTAACATAAATTAGTACAACAACTTTGGAAAAAGGTTTGGCCTTACCTAACAAAGATTAATATGCACATTTTCTATCACCCAGCAATTCCACTTCTGTGTTAGGTATCCCAGGTGACATTCAGCTCAAGGGCTGTTGTAGGCTGGTGCCTCTAATATCACACCCACAGTGTCTGCAGCAGGTAGAGAAGCAGGGGTTGAACAGTGACTCCCCAAAAGACATGTGCAGGGCTTGAAACCTGTGAATGCAATCTTATTTGGAAAATGTCTTTGAAGATGTAATTAAGTTAAAGATCTGGAGATGATATCATTCAGGATCATCTGGGTGGGCTCTAAATTCAGTGATAAGCAACCTTACAAGAGATACACAAAAAAGAGACGCAGATAGAGAAGCGGAAGGTCCTGTGAAGACAGAGGCAGGGAATGGAGCCATACGGCCACAAGCCATAAAGCAAGCAACACCTGGAGCCACCAGGAGCTAGACAAAGCAAGGAAGTACCCTCTCCTGGACCCTTTAAAGGGAGTGTGGCTCTGAGGACATTTTGATTACAGACATCTGGTCTCCAAAACTGGGACAGAATAAGTTTCTATTGTTTTAAACCATCCCACTGGTGGTCATTTGCTAAGAGAGCTACAGGAAAATAACAGTATCTCTCTTGCCTCACTGTAGCCCCACCTCTGTTTTTGAAAAGAGTAAAAAGAGGAAATAATCCTAATGTCTATCAACAGCAGAATAAATTGTGGTGTTATCTTACAATGGAACATTACACCTGAATGAATGAACTGCAAGGACATGGGTCAATTTGAATGAATCTCAAAGAAATGTTGAGTGAAGAAGCAAACCAGAGAAAACTATAAATATGATTCCATTTATATACATTTCAAAAGGAAACAATATATTATATAGGTCTCTAGGCACAGATAGTAAAGCTATAAAGAAAAGCAAGTGATTAACCAAAACAGTGATTATTTCTGGGAGGGAGGGATAGGTGACTGGGAAAAAGCACTCAGAGTATATAAGCTTATGGGATCTAAGCTGGGTGCTGGGTAAAGCAGTATTTCTTCTACTTTCCTCTTCACACTCTACATGTACCTTGTACAGATTTTGTGATACCTTTGATATAATTTATAATAAAAATTAAGAAAGTAAGTATAGGCTTATGGAAATTAACCTTGCCAGTGTGCTGTTTCTTCTCAGATGAAAGATTCCTTAAGACATGAGCTAGCTAGGTCAGAAGTCACTCAGTCAGCGGTGCCTGGGGGGCTCAGCGGGTTAAGGGTCCTAACTCTTGGTTTCCGCTAGGGTTGTGATCTCAGGACTGTGGGATTGAGCCCCTCACTGGGCTCTGCACACAGCAGGGAGTCTGCTTGAGATTCTCTCTCTTCCCCTCCCTTTGCCCCTTCCCCCACCCTCAGCTCATGGTCTTTCTCTCTCTCTCTAAAAAAAAAAAAAAAAAAAAGTCATTCAGCCAGGCATAGACGCATCTGCACCAAACTCTGAGGAGGAGGGCAAATAGTGTGCTGGGCTTTGGGTTCCAAAATTTGTAGGGAAAGATGGTGACAGCTCAGCCAAGAGAGGGAACGTACACTGACTTATATGCAAAATTAATTTGTGAACTGAAATGTACTTAAGAGCCAGGACATTTTTGCTACCCAAAGCCTGAAAATTTCAAATGACTGATATCTGGGGATATCAAGGGATAAATCTACCAACCGGATAAATTCCATCTAGTAAAAGATGGAGGACTGAACACATGTATTTAGCATTCCAAAGATAGGATTTTTTTTTGGAAATACATAAACCCAGAAGGACAACAGCAAAACAAAACAAAACAAACAACATCCCAGCACCAACAAGAAAAAGAAAGCAGGAGTACACATATCTTGATGAAGACTGAGTAAAGTACAGAATTGTTGAATTAATGTATTGTACACCTTAAGATACTATAACACTGTATGCTAACTATACTGGGGAAAAAATAAATGAAGAGTTAAAAAAAAATGAAAACTGGAAAGCAGATGGACGAGTGGCCCCAGAAATCTGAGTCCTAAGCCAGCAGCTGGGCAAAGGGCTCAGGGGGGACAGCACCAAGTATCTATGGAAGTGGGGGCAAGGGTGGAGCTTAACTGCTGGAGAATGGGTTGAAAGGCTGTTGACAGTGCGGCTAGACTCCATTCCCTCCCATTCACCTTGCAGTCCTGGGTCTGCCCCTCCCTGAGGCTAGACCACAGGACACGGGAGGTTTGTTCTCTGAAGAGGGAAACATGGAGGGTCTCTTTCCTGGGGGCATCAACTAGTTGAAAACAGTGGGATTTAAATCAATGTTTACATACCCTGTGCAGAGACACCCTCAGCCCTCTGCCCCGCATGGGTTCCCCAGAAGGCTGGCAGCCAGGCAAGATAAGTGTAGTAATTAGTTCCCTGAAGAGCTCAATACTTGTCAGTTCTTATTACTGTGTCATTAGTATGTCTCTCTCTGCTTCCCCGGGTTCCACTACGGAGTGCCAGGACTGGAGCCCAGACACCCACCCAGACCTTCCAAGCCCAATGTCTTCCACATTTTCCCAATGGTTCCCCGAAGTCAGGCAGATACCCCCCTCTGATTCCACCCCCATCCTCACCCCCCCGCCTTTCCCAATTGCAAAAATAAAATATACTGGTCAGATTAGCTGGCATCCCCTCAAGACAGGCTGAGGGCCTGGCTACCCTTTCCTGCCCTTGGTTAGCCCAACTCAGACTCTCTCACACTCCCACACCCATGCTACTCTGGGCACAGGGGGATTCCTCACTCACCTTCTTCTAGCCTTACACTGGGAGAGGGTTTTCTGGAAATTTGGGGGAGATATGAGGAGTCCCCAAGGGTCTTAAACCTTGGAGTGAGAGATGGCACCAAAGGGCAGAGTCTGATCTTCACGGGCCATTCCTGAAAGCTTGCTGGTCATAGCCAGGGTGGAGATGATGGGTATCCATTCCCCCAAGCAAGGGAGAGATCAAACAACTGCTTTGAGACCATCAAAGGAGAAAAGAAAAAGCAGCAGCAGCTTCTGTGTCTTCTAAACTTGAAATGAAAACCTGCATCTCCCCTGCTTATGCCACCACAGTGCTGCCAACACCAGATTAGGGCTCAACCGTGTCTAAGAGCCTTCTGAGAGGTATGGCAATGAAGCCGCTTCACACAAAATGCAGTGGTTTCCAGACTACGGGGAGGCCAAGAATAGAGTTCAGATGGTTCACAGTCCCTCCCAGGAGGGGGGCACCCAGGCCCAGCTAACCGGTCTCAAAGGGCTTTGCTGGGACTGTTGGGCCCTTCCCTCCAATTCACAGATCTGCCTGAGTGGTCTGCTTCATAAGTCGGTAAGGGCCCTGACGGACTCAGCGCCTCACAGCCTCACAACTGAGACCCCATAATGAGTGAGGAAAAAAGAGCAGAAATACTCATTAGAAACCCAAGAGGAATTCTGAAAAGATCCTCCACACCCACCCCCTCCCTGCTCCAACCCCAATTGTCATCAGCTCAAGCCACAAAGCCTTCATCCCTTGGGAGCCCCCACCACTATTCTTCCCTGCGGGTCCCACACAGCCAGGACAAGAAAGCATTCCTTTCGGTGGGCCAGGAGGAAGTGGGCCCAGTCCTGCCAAGCAGGAGGGGAAAAGGATTCCATTCCCATTGTTCTCACCCAGACTGCCCAACAATGGAAGAAGGAGTAGGAGGAAGGAGGCGCCCTGAGAGTCTGTCTGACCTGCTGGAGCAGCACTAACTGGGTCCAACCTCCCAACCGGTTGTCAGTTGTTGTGTCTTCTCCTTCCCTCCCTTCCCTAGATTTCCTACACCCCTCTCCTTCCTGTTCCCCCCCACCCCCCGCCGTGTCTTCAGTGTTCAGGCTGGGGACTGGGGGGCCATGCCCCAAGGCTGCCTCTCAGGTTCTCTGTAGCATTCTTTCTTGCATCCCATAGCCACAACCAAGAGTTAAAATCCGAACCTGACCCCAGTCCTTAGACTCCACACCATAATTCCCAGAGCCTCAGCCACACAGGGCAGGCTGCTCATCAAAATCAGTTTCTCCCATTACAGTCACCCCCATCCCCACACTCACAGGCCAGGAGTGTGATAGCTAAGGTTACTAGGGATATGGCAGTGAATGAAACAAAGATTGCTATCCTTATGAAGCTTATGTCCTAGGAGGCAGAGCTTTCTTTGCTCTCTGCTCTCACCCGTGTTACCAGGTCTATGTGGCAAAAAAATGCCCATTTCAGCAATGCAGCCAGGAGTGCTGTAGTATGGTACAGCAATTGGGAAGAGGGTTTTTGCCGCTATCTAGAACTGGGTTCAAGGCCTGTTTCTACCCATTTGCAAACTGTATAACCATAGGAGAATGTTTCTTAGCCTTCTGAGTTTCCCCATCTGTAAAATGGGGTTTTATTACTCAGATAACCATTACTGTTTAGGGTAACAGTTAATTATCACAGGGACTGTTACGAGGACCCGATGAAAAAATGCATGTCAAGGCCTTGGCCCAGAGTTAGGCACGTAATAAATAAATGATCAATAAACATCAGGCGTCATCATGGGCCCATTTCTCCTGGGGGAAGCTGTCTACAGGAAAGAATCTCTGTCCTGCTTTACAATATACTTAACAAAAATTCCACTTGCCCTGACTGCTCCCTTTTCTGCAACATCTGATTGTGAGCCAGCTCCCAAACCAGAAATTCCTTGAACTGTTTATTTTCCATTTGTCTATATGCTCACCACAAATGCAGAGGAACCTCTGGGTGAGGCGCACACTTAGGAGTTATAATTGCAACCTTGAGGCCAACACATAGAGCCAGGGGATGGGACCCAGGTGCAGACATACTCTCCTTATGTTGCAGATTTCTGAGGTCCTAGAGAAGCACAACCCAGGAAGGTTTTTCATTACATCATTGAGGTATCTGAGAGGACCCTTCCTGAGCTACCAAACCAAGACATAACTCACATCGGCTATGACATCTCCTCACAACTCATTAGCTATCTGTGTACACTAGTTCACTGTGTTGGGACAAAAATACAGGTCCCATCTTGAGGAGCCTCCCAAAAGGGAGAACACAAGGATGTCTGAAATCATTCACTGAACATAGTATGTGCAGGACCAGAGTGGGGACTATTACCATACTGCTGCAAATATATCTTGCCCACAAATGATGTCTACCTCTTCATGTTTGCAGGGAGAGTGGGAAAACCATTCTCAGAGTGGACACACAACAGGGCCTGATTTTATTCACCCAGCTTCCCCAAAGGTGCTAAATCCTAGTCTCATCTGGGGGTCATTTATACAGATATAGAAGACTCAAGGAAATATCTAAGGAGAACATCATCTAATCCTATTGTCTTACACAAATGTGCTGAGTTCTTCTCACCACAAACTTGATTTAATGAAGCCTAGTGCTGCACACAGCATCCTAAGTGTTACCACATTTGTTTGCCTGTTGTCAGTGTACCTCTGACATTTAAGGAGGTTCTGTTGAGTTCTGAGGTTCCTAGACACGAAGAGTAGAGAAAAAGGGGGCACAGCCAACATTTCTCTTGGTTTGTTGGTCTGAGGATCTGGGGCAGGCCAAGATACGCCTGAGTACAAGCCAGATTTCTCCGTGTGTGTGTTGAGGGTGGAGGTGGGGAAGCGGTACTTGCTTGTTCTTCTATGTACACAAGTCCACTGGAATGGGGGGCTCAGTACCAGTTTGGAAATCCCCAAGGTGACTGGTCTGAAGTGAACACACAATGTCCTCCAGAAGGGACAGGACTATGTCTGTTTTACTAACTGGGATATCCACGGGAGCCTAGCAAAATGGTTGGCACATAGTGGACCCTGCATCAACCAGAGTTTTGGGAGGAAATAGACAGTATACTCAAATTGGATCAATGAACAGTTTAATGAAGGTTCTACTTACAAACCTGAAGGAAAGTAACAAGGGAGAGTGCAGTGTCCCAGGGCGAGCCATAGTGGGTCATCCTTCAAATCCCTAGTCCTGAAGGGGTCAGAGGAGGGAATAGTGCCCACCTATGGCAAACCAGCTCACTCTCTCACCTCTCTCCAGGCCCCTGCTGGTGCTTCCCACTGGCTAAACCAAATCAAAAATCAGGGGAGTGGGGCCTAGGTGCAGTGGTCCACCCTGGCTTGCCCTTCAGGTTGCAGAGCAGGGCAGAGAAGGGAGAGGTTGCATCTGGAGGGGCAGACAAAGACATCCAGCCCTCATATGAATTTTCTGTTGACTGAGAAGTCAGCCTCTAACCAAGGATGAAGCTAATAGAGAAAGAAGCCAAATGATGTTCCTCTGAGTTATTGCTGTTTGTGGGCAAAGTGAACTCACTAGCCCTTAAGCACCAAGCACTGGATTAAGGGCATGACATAAAAGATCTTAGTTAATCTTTACAACACCCCTATGAGGTAAGCACTATTGTTATCTCCATTTTATTTTTTTTAATTTTAAAAAATGTTTTATTTATTTGTCAGAAAGAGCACAAGCAGGGGGAGCTACAGAGGGAGAGGGACAAGTAGGCTCCCCACTGAGCAGGAAGCCCGATGTGGGGCTTGATCCCAGGACCCTGGATCATGAGCTGAGCTGAAGGTAGATGCTTAACTGACTGAGCCACCCAGGTGCCCCCATTATCTCCATTTTGAAGAGGAGAAAAATAAGTCTCAAAAGGTTTTTGTAATTGGCTCAAGGCTCGTACTTATTAAATGAAGGAACAGGATTCAAGTCTAATTCTACTCCTCTATTTTTTTTTAAGATTTTATTTCTTTATTCGACAGAGAGAGAGACAGCCAGCGAGAGAGGGAACACAAGCAGGGGGAGTGGGAGAGGAAGAAGCAGGCTCCTAGCGGAGGAGCCTGATGCGGGGCTCGATCCCAGAACGCCGGGATCACGCCCTGAGCTGAAGGCAGACGCTTAACGACTGCGCCACCCAGGCGCCCCTCTACTCCTCTATTTTTATTTCTCAACTTTTCATTATGAAAACTTTTAAGTGAAATAAACATTGAAAGAATAAAGCAAGGAGAATCCTTATATTAACCACCTAGATTTGACAACTGTAAATATTTTGTCATATCTACTTTATATGTATATAAAAATACTGGATTTTTATTTAGAAAAAAACATAAAATAAGGGAAAAATAATCCCTCATGCATCTTCCAAAATAATGGCATTCTCCTCATAATCAGCCTACTATCACACCTATTAACCTATTAACACCAATTTCCCAAGAGCAAGCAAAGTGGTTTAGAGCCAAATTTCTCTAGTAGTCCCTAAAACATCTTTTTACTTTTGTTCTTTATTTGCACCATGAACCAATTAAAGTTTGTACAATCCATGTGCTCATCATGTATTTTTAGTCTCTCTTAATCTAGAACTGCTCCCGCCCAATTTTTTAATTTAAATGACAGTGGCTTTTTGAAGAGTCCAGACCTGATACCTTACTGAACATTCCATATTCTTGATTTGTCTGTTTCTTCGTGATGTCATTTAAGTTGTCCCTGTATCCCTCTTATTTCTATCAACTGGAAGGAGAAGCTACATTGTATTCAGGTTAAACGTGTAGTAAGAATGCTCTCTGGGTGATACTGGTCACTCCTACTGCATCTCCTTAGGGTGCCTCTGATAGCAAGAGACCCTCAGTGCCTGTACCCTCACCTGCCAATCAAGGACTCTTTCCCCAGCCAGGGGAGAGACAAGCTTGCCTGCCCTTAGAAAAATCCAGACTGGGGAATTCCTCACTGATTTAGTGGCAGATTTTCCATCTGCGGAAAAGAAATAGGGCAAAAAACAGAGGACAGATGGTCCTGCCTTTGGTCTTGACACACTGGTAACATACTTCATTTTCCAACTACTCTGAGGAAAAGGACAACACCCCACTGTGAAGCATGAACGTGTACACGTGTGCTTCATTCAGAGGGGAACTGCCCCCAGGCCAGCAATCTCTTATTCACAACTAAGGATGTTTGCCTTTCTTATGTGGCCACCTTTGCCCATCAAGTTAGGTTCTTTTTTTTGGTCAAGGACTGCCCTGTTCCAAGAAATAAAAATCCACTCCAGGTAACTTAAGTGAAAAAGGAAATAAGGAAATGGGTACATAAACATACAGACTCCTGGGGGTCCCAAATGAAGAGCTGCCCAGCAACTTTCAAACTACACCCAGATAAATACAGATGTGTTTGGGGGTGACTGGACAGCACACAACCCCCCATGGGTTCTAAAAGCCTGGTTTTCAGTACATCCTCCTTCGGCCATTGGAATCCACCTCAGTCCAATGAGATTCAGCCTCCCAGGAATTTGGGACTGGAACTAAGAGATGTGGGTCTCTCCTAGTTCCTGGAATTAAGGCGTGCCACTTCAGTAAAGCTGAGAAAGCCAGAGAGTGAACAGTGAAGTTGCCCCACAGAAAAACCAGGGGCATGTCACAGGGTCCTAGACAATGGAAAGAGACACTGCCCACAGGCTTCTCCATAAGAGACCCCACTTCCTTACACTACATTACCTTTTTGGCTTAAGCCAGCTTGTAATGAGTCTGTGTAACCTGCCACTAAATTGACTTGACCAAACAGTAGCATACCAGGGCAGGACAGAGGGGTAGTCTGCCCCCGTAGGGAGGAATATTTTATCACTGACGTTGTTTAGAATTGCTTGTGTATTGCAAGCAGTTCTTTGCGTTGGTTTCATCCTCGACTTTTCATTCTCCGCAGACAATGCACCCCCTTATTGCCTGCACGGGGTGGGGAAGGGCTCCAAACCACCCTGCTCTCTGGACACCACTGTGACTGAGTCAGAGAGGACAAAACTGGAAAAGTTTTGGAAAGATTCATTAAAACTTTTGTTTCCCTCTGACTTCTAGGCCTTAGTTCAAATGTGCTTCTGGAGGGAGCCTCCAAAAGAATTCCCAAGAGTCCTGAAGTTTTCCCTCTGGCCAGACTGAGGAGGGGCAGAGGACAGCCTCTGCCCATGGGAAGCTCAGCCCTGGGCATCAGCAGGGCCAGAGCGTGAGATGTCTACCTGTCTGCAGCTCAGCTAAGCACGTCTCCAGAGGCCATATTTAACACCCGATGGTGGATTTTCCTCATGCAAAGAAGATGGCTGGTGTCCTCCTCTCTCCTTCTTCAGACGTTCACTCTTCTGTTTACTCAATGAGATTCAGCTCTTTAAAGGAAGTGAGGGTCAAAGATGGCAACCCAGAAAGCTTCCTGGTGAGGAATTTATGCACAAGACCTCAAGACACAATCCAAGTGTTGCTGTCTTTTCCAGAAACATTCCAAGAATACCTGCCTCTTCCCAGGCCTGTGTGAGTTTCCCCCTGATAGATGAGATCACAGCTATCCCACAGAAGCAGTGCTCCCTAATGGTTAAGAATCAGTCTCTGGCCTGGCTACCCGCATTTGAATCTCTGCTTCACAATGGAATAGTCCATCACTTCAGGCAGCTTATGAGATTTTAGCCTCAATTTTTTAAAACAACTTTATTAAAGCATAATTTACATATCATAAAATTTGTCCATTTTAAGTGTACGATTTAATAATCTTTAGTAAATTTACCAACTTGTGCAACCATCACTATAATCTAATATTAGGACTTTTCTATGACTTCATTACATCGCTTATGCCCATTAACAGTTAATCCTCATTCCTACCCTGAGCCTCAGGCAACCACTAATCTACTTTCTGTGTCCATAGATTTGCCATTCTGGATATTTCACATAAATGGAATCATGCAACATATGGCCGTTTGTGTCTGGTTTCTCTCATTTAGCATATACCAGAACTCCCTTCCTTTTTATTGTCAAATAATATTTCACTGTATGCAATACGTGTATTTTTATCCATTCATCAGTTGATAGACATATGAATCGTTTCCAGTTTGCAGCTAGTATACACAATGCTGCTATGAACTTCTGTGTCTAAGTTTTTGTGGACACATGTTTTCAATTCTCTTGGGTATGTACCTTGCGTTGAAACTTCTGGGTTGTATGGTAAATTGACACCTCACTCTTTAAGAAACTACCAGGCTGGGAGCCTGGGTGGCTCACCCAGTTAAGTATCTGCCTTTGGCTCAGGTCCTGATCTTAAGGTCCTGGGATTGAGCCCCACATCAGGCTCCCTGCTTAGTAGAGTCTGCTTGTCCCTCTCCCTCTAAACCTCCTTCTCGCTTGTGCTCTGTCTCAAATAAATAAATAAAATCTTCAGAAAAAAAAAAGAAGAAGAAACTACCATGCTGTTTTCCAAAATGGACTCTGCCTCAATTTTACCATCTGCAAACTCAATATGCTGAGTCCCCACAGTGCCTGCGTGTCATGAGGTCTGAATGAGTCAGGGCATGTATAGTATTTCACAGTCCCTGGCTCACGGTTAAGTGCTCAAGAAATACTACTAACTACAGCTAATGTAGTTAGCTCCTGATTACTTGACTAATTCTACCTTGTAGGCAAGGAATGTGTCTGATCTGAGTCTTTATCTCCAGACCTAGCAGAGTCTCAGAAACTCAAATACAGGGCAGAAGGGGTGCAGTGCTGTCCCAGAGTCAGTGCCATGGGGATCGGGGTGGGGGGGAGCTTATTCTAGCTGAGTGCTTCAGGCATGATACTCTCCACACTTCAAGGTAAAGTATCCAAAATACCTCACCTTGGACTGAATCCTGGGGCCCTTTATTTTCTTTTGGCACAGAGGAAGAATTATGGGGGACACTTTCTGCCTATTTTCTCTGTTCCTGCAAAAGCTAGGAGAATGATTTCCAAGGGCATCCAAACTGACAGTTCTGTCCAGGATCAAATACATCCTCACTACCCTCTGCCCACCAAGACTAGGAACAGGCACTGGGATACCCCTCCATGGGGCGGGGTGACAGGCCTTAGAACTCACTGTTTCCCTCCTTAATAATGCTTTAGCTCCTTCCCACCCGACCTCCATGCCCTAGGCCCCTGTACCTCTGTCCTGTGTTAAACTCCCCCACAGGCCGTCTGTCCCCAGGATTCCCATTCTATGCAGGCCTGTGTGCATGACAGAAAGCTTAGGTATGTGTGTGTATGGTGGTGATGGTGGTAGTGGCAGGTAGCCAGGAGAATCAGAGTTCACTGTGGTACATACCCCCTGCCGGCCTTGCCACTCACAAGAGCAGAGGTAGAGCAGATGACCAACGAGCAGAAGCCTGAACCCACCAATACAGGAATGCCTCCAGCCTGATTTACAGGGGGACTTGGTCCCAATGCACCCAAGTCACTCTCTACCAGGCAGCGGCACAAAGAACATTCCAACCACCAGCAGTCATAGCTGCAGTTCTACCTCTCGCATCTGTTGGAAGCCCACTCCCCATCAGTCCCACCAGTGGGAAACCTGCTCTGACTGGGGGTGGGAGGGAGGACACACTTCCCATCCCACAGGGCAATTTCAAAATCAACACATGGCCGATCCAACAGCAAGCCAAAGGCATGTTTAAGGAAATCAGTGGAATGTATGCAATTAATTAAAGGGCAAGTCTCAAAGCAGACTAAATCCTGGAAGTCAGGAACCGGAGTCCAAGTCCCTTCATGATCGGAAAGGGGAACTTCCCCATTTGATTGCAGAAAGCAATTTACTTCAATTAGCAGTGACATAAACAGGGTGATTGCTTAATAGGAGTACCGAATCTCTAAAATATAAACAGCCTGAATTGCATCCCTTACCATTATATTAGCAGAATGGGATTGCTTTTCCCAAGACAGGTTTGATTAACCCTTTAGGAGCCACCCCCTCCCAAGGAGAGAACTTCATATCTCTTCTAAGGTCTTTACACAGTGGCTCTAACATTTGTGGCACATTTGATTCATATGAATCAATTTGCTTGTTGCTTTCATGTCCTTTAATCCCTTCAGGGGATATGCTTTATTATGTCCATTTTAAAAGATGGGGAAAATGGGGCTCAGAAATTTGAAGGGGGTGATCTTTTCTTTCTTTCTTTCTTTTTTTTTAAGATTTTATTTTATTTATTTGAGGGAGAGAGTGAGAGCACAAGCTGGGGGAGAGGCAGAGGGAAAGGGAGAAGCAGGCTCAGGCTCAATCCCAGGACCCTCCATCCCAAGACCCTGGGATCATGACCCAAGCCGAAGGCAGGCACTTAATGGACTGGTGGCTTAACGGCCACCCAGGAGCCCCTCAAGGGGATGATCTTTTCAAATACAAATCCAATCAGGTCATTCCCCTGCTTAACTTAAAACCCTCCAAAGGCTTTCAAACTCTATCATAACCTCAAAAGCCCTCCGAGATCTGCCTCCTAACTACTCCCTCCTCCCTACCTCAAACCACTCTCCCACTGGCTCACCACATTTTACATTCTGTGGCCACGACCTGTTCCTCAAGCATAGCAAAACTCTCCCACCTCCAGGCCTTTGCACTTGCTGTTCTCTCTGCAGGAATGTTCTTCCTCCATTGCTGTGTAGAACGGACTTCTTGCCTCCAGGTCTCAGGTCAAACATCACCTCCTTGGAGAGGCCTGCTCCGTCTGCCTGTCTTTTCCACTCCCTTTGGCTTTGGACCAGACTCTTAGCCAAAATTATTCTGTTTACTGATGATATATCTCTTGTTCTTCCACCCCCACCCCAAGCTCCATGAGAGCAGAGATCTTGTCGCCTATCTTGTTCACTGCACATGGTCAAGCACACAGTAGGTAGACAGAAAATATCTGTTTAATAAAGGAAGTACAATCCCTTTTATATAGATGAGAAAATTAAGGTTCAAAAAGTTAAGCCCCTTCATAAGTTCAAATAGTTAGTAAATTGCAGAGCTGGGGTTCAGACAGCTTCTTCCCATGCAGCTCTACTACACAGCCCTTTTGACTTTTTGAGAAGTCTCCATTCCCCTTATCTACACCGCCCCCAACCTTCTCACCATAACCACCCTAAGCCCAAGATGCAGGCATCCATGTAACCAGCTGGGAGAGCACTAAAACCGCATCCCCAGAGCAAAATCTCTTCTTCCAGTGAAATTCCATCATTGGTATGTCAGTATTGTTGCTCCTCAGCTGGGCAATGTCTTCATTCCAAGAATGTAAATTCTGCAAGTTAAAGACCTCAAGACCTTCTTCCTTTGGCTTCCCACCTGAAAGACTGAAGTAATGAACCGGGATCCTCCTCAGAAATGCATCCCAGCCCAAGGAATGTGGAGACCATGGAAAAGCTGTTTGGAGGAGCTTAAGCTTCTGGGTGACTCCCACCCACCTACAGTCAAACCCACCCTTGGCCCAAGCTCACACACAACCACTGGGTGGGGACCATCTGGGCCTCATCCTAGGCTGGCTGTAAACTGGAAAGGGAAGGCTGTAGAAGCGGAGAAGTGGTCAGGAGGAGACCTGAGATTGGGGGAAGGTTGTGAAAAAAATGAGCATGAGAACCCCAGCTTTGGGAGGAGCGGGACTATGAGCGTTTCCCTGTGGTCAGGCAGCTGGGGTGGGGGCTGCCTGGAAAGCCGCGCTCTTCCCCCTACCACTGACCCCTAGATGCCAGCTGACTTTGGGTCTCTGGGTCTTCACCTAGTCCCTCTGCACTGTCACTCTCAGGAGAAGGTCAAGTACAGCTGTCATCATCATCCTACTCCCTGTGTGACCTTAAGGGGCTTTAGCCCCTCTGAGGCCACTTTCTGGTTGATAAGGAGATTACAATATTCACCCTGTCTAGTGGCAGTGTTTCAGCTTTAAATGAGGTAATGAATGGGAAAATGCCCTGGAAAGTGTAAAATATAAAGTACACTAAGGGGATATACTCTAGTTGAAGCCTAAGAAAGGGATGTGAACATTTACTAAACGTCTTCTGCCAAAGCTGTGGTTCCCTATGCCCCATATTTAGAGAAAACTGAGGCTGACAGAGCCCCTTGCCTCCCATTACTAAGCACTGTAGCTTAGATGTTAACCATCGTCTCTGCAGCGTATAGGCAGCTGCGATGGGACACTACAGCTCAGACCTGATCCAGAATCCTGGGGAGAGAGTAGTCTAGCTAAGGCCCTGAATGTGGGGTGAGGCACAGAGTAAAAGACGAAGATGGGGGCGCCTGGGTGGCACAGCGGTTAAGTGTCTGCCTTCGGCTCAGGGCGTGATCCTAGCATTATGGGATCGAGCCCCACATCAGGCTCTTCCACTATGAGCCTGCTTCTTCCTCTCCCACTCCCCCTGCTTGTGTTCCCTCTCTCGCTGGCTGTCTCTATCTCTGTCAAATAAATAAATAAAATCTTAAAAAAAAAAAAAAAAGACGAAGATGAAGATGAAGAAGAGGCAGGGTCACAGGGCATCCCAGGCCCAGGAAAAGGTTGTTTTTGTTTTTAAGATCTATTTATTTATTTATTTGAGAAAGAGAGCTCGTGGGGGGAGGGGAGGAGGGAGAGAGGGAGGGAGAGAAGCAGACTTCCCACTGAGCACAGAGCCTGATGCAGGGCTCAATCCCACAACCCCAAGATCATGACCCGAGCCAAACTTAACAGTCAGACACTAAAACGACTGAGCCACTCAGGCGCCCTAGGAAAAGGTTTTTTATTATTTGGTTCCAAATTACAATAAGTACTGAAAGGTCAACATCTGGAGGTGACAGAAGGTAGCCCAGTGGGCAGTACGGGCTGGGATGGGGTTGGAAGAGCATGGAGCTAGAGGGAAGAGGATGGATTTAAATTCAAAATACGCTTTAAAGTTTGAACCCACAGGACCTGCTAGGTGTGGGCCATGATGACCAAGAAAGAGCACTCCTGGTTGAAAATGCTTTGCAAAAACCTAAAACAAAATTTCACAGCCTCCTGCTTTGCTGCAGACATTTAGAAAATTTAAGGAGATCCCAAACCTAGTGGATAGACATGGAAAAACTCTTGGAAGAAAGTCTCATGCATGCCCTGAGGGAACAGGAATGTACGATGCTCCTAACCTGACTGGCTAGAGCCATCTGCTTCTTTCTTTAATTAAGCTCCTCTCTTTGCCCCTTCACTGTTAATTATTCCCAGCCTCCTGGGTGGGACAGAATGTTTACTGGAGATTCCCGGTCAGGCACTGGCCTTCAGAAATGCCTTTGTGTGTGGCTTTACTCAGGCTCTGGCATCAGCTTTGGGCCGCAGAGCTTCAAACTCCCCCTTGACCTTCAGGAGGGATGACAGAGTCCAATCTGAGGTGATACAATGTTTCCAAAGGAGCTCAAATACCACCTCCTCTGTGATGCCAGCCGTGACTACTCTAAAATAGGAATTCCACCTCCTCGTTATTATTCACCTCCTTACCCAGAGCACTCATAGCAATTATAAAAATTTATAATTAACAATGACTAATTTGGTTTATTCTGCCATCCTTAGCCCACTAGGTTGGGCTTTCCTACGGGCAGGGAACATATCTATCTACTCAGGTTGCATCTGCAGTCCCTAAGCACATTGCAATCACCCAGCAAGTGGTTTATAAATATTTTCCCACTAAATTCAAGACACATGACCAGGGCTTTGAAAGCCCCCAACAAGCCTTCCCTCTTGTGGTCTCCCTCAAGCCCCAGAGGTCTGACTGCCAGGGACAACGCCTGTCCCTGCCACAGAGATTCCTCCTTTCTCTTCAGGCTCCCCGAGGTTTTGTTCCCAGGGGGACTTAGCCCAGTGGCAGCCATGTGTATCACGTCACTGAGGTCAAAGAAGTTACTGATAACAGACAGAAGCCAGGCTTTGCTTGTTAAAATCATGGCACCCAAAGGATCACTGTCAGTGTAAGTTGATCAGTCAAGAATTCTGTGCGCTGGTCATATGCCCTGCACAATGCTCTGAGCTGGAACACAGTGGACAAGATCAACACGGTCCCTCGGCCCGCTTGGAGCTCATAAACTAGTAGGCTCCTCAAAGTCTTTGCCAAGAAGCATTCACCTCCCCAGCGCAGAGCTCCAAGGCCAGGGACTCCAGCTCTTCCCCTTCTCTAGCCCTGCATGTGGCAGCTTTCAAGTTCCCCAAGGAAGGAATCAACGCAGTAAACACCACCTCCTCCAACTCCAGGCCCAGGAAACACCAGGAATGAAATGTTTGTATTCTAGCCTGTGGCTCATTAACTACATGACTTGGAGCACATGACCTGTCTAAGCCTCATTTCTTCCCCCACAAAACAAGATCATGTCCTCACCCCATAGGGTTGTTATGAGGATTAGATTGGATGATGACGACGATAACTGCTAACATTTTTTGAGCTCTTTCCTAGTGCCAAGCACTGTGCTAAGAACTTGACAGCACTACATTTAGTCTTCCTAACTAACCTCATCAGGAGGGCTGTTATCACAACCGTTTTCAGACATGAGGGCAGGCAGGTTACCACTGCCCAGTGTCACCGAGCCACCATGCGGCAGAGCTGGGACAAGACCTGGCCCTTCTCACTACAGTCTACCCTCCAACCTACGGCCTTACCTGCCCCCATGTGCTTAACTTGGTGTCTGGTATGCAGTAAGTGCTCCATAAATGGCACCTCTTATTTAGCAGCTGGAGGCTCCCAATACAAGGCTGCCCCAGCTCTGATAGTTCTTCAGCACTGGCCTGTGATTTCCCAGCAGTCAGACCCTCCCAATCCCACTCCTGTTCCAAGTTCCCAGTATGCCTCCTTGTAAAAGCTCAGAGTGGAACAACACGGGCTGGAAGGCTGGGCTTCCCCGTCATCTCCCCAGCAGCCCAATCGCTGTGGGCCACCCAGATCTGAGCCTCCTTTAAGCAGCTAAGTGGCCAAGTTGCCTCAAGAAACTAATTTGTGCTCTCCCTCTCCCCTTTACCCTACCCGCAGGACAAGCCTGAAGCAAAACAGCAGGGGCCTAGGAGGAAGCTCCAGGTATCACTGGGACAAGCACAACTCGCTTCCAAAGAAAATGATAGTATGAGATCATTCATGATAATATTTAGCTCCCAGAAAAAACCGCTGCAAGCCCCATCCAAACCACAGACAGCTTTGGCAGCCCCAGTATCCTCTTACAGTTACATAAGCTTTGCAGAGAAATAAATACCAACTCATCTCGAAGGAATTTTAAGGGCTAATAAACCTTAACCAGTCTGTGCAGAAAGGGCTCCCTTCCGAGGGAAGGGAATGTGGTTTTAGAGAGGAAGGATTGAGAGGGCTCTGGGGCAGGACGGAGAGGGAGGCCTCATGAGCATGGCTACAGGGACGTTCCTCAGAGAGGCCCAACCCCACGGCCTCACTTATGGGGTACACATCTCCACGACCAGTCATGCCCCTGGCCATATACCATCAGAACCCAGTTAACTCTTATAGGTAGCGAGTTTCCCATCACTGAAGGTGTTCAAATATATTCAAACATAAACTGCATGGCTCTAAGTGACCTTGTAGTTCCAGGATTTTATCGTTACATCATGGTTTTCAGCTGTAGGAACGCACTCGTAGCGGTGACATAAGGCAGGATAATATAGGAGAAAGAATCTATATCCAGAGACTGAAGACCTGTAATCTGGTGTTAGCTGGGTGACCTTGGGCAAGTTGCTTCACCTTTTTGAGCCTTGTAAAATAGTAATAACAATTATTCTCTCCTGCCTGCCCCACCTGATTGCTAGAAGAGGCAGATAATTTGCAGGTGTATGAAAATGCCTTACAAATCCCAAAATGCTTTGCAAACAGTGAGTTGCTACAAACACACCAGACACTAAGCAGAGATGGTGGCTGCCTGCCTGGGGTAATAGGAAAAGCACTAACAACCCAGACTGACCATCATTCCTTGCATGTCTGAGGCAGGTTTGTCCAGTCTCCTGTGTTTTCTGGGGGAAGCAAATCAAGTATGTCAGGTTAGTAAGACTGTAACTGGGAGCCAGATTCCCTGGGGTCTGAATCCTGGATTTGCCATTCAGTAGCTGTGTATCCTCAGGCAACTCACTTGACCTCTCTGTGCCTCATGTTCCTTACTTTAAATGGTCATAATAATAGTACCTATCTTAGAGAGGTATAAGAAGAATTAAGTGAAGTACCAAGAGCTTAGACAGTGTCTGACCAAAAGGAAGTGGTATATAGGGATTTGCTGTTGTTATTGGTAATATCTTAGCTAGCTAATTAATTCACTATTAGTCACTGAGCAGGAAGACCAACCCTAAGGGAGAGAATACAAGATGAGTACATTTTGAAAGGAATGACAAACATGATGACTACCATTTAATGAGCATTAATGAGCATGTACCAGGCACTGTGCTAAGCATGTTATATACATTGCCCTATCTAATCTCTAAAATAGTCCTTTGGGGGTAGTGTTATTGTTCCCCTTACACAGAGGAGAAGACTAAACCTCAACAAGGTCATCTGACTTGTCCAAGGTCACAAAGCTGGTAAGTAATGGCTTCAGGGTTAGAACCTAGGCTGTCTGCTGCTAAGACCAATTCTCTCTCTCTCTCTTTTTTTTTAGAGAGAGAACAAATGTGAGCAGTGGTAGGGAGGGGTGTGAGAATCTTAAGCAGGCTTGACACCCAGCACGGAGCCCAACACAGGGCTGATCTCAAAACCCTGAGATCATGACCTGAGCCGAAATCAAGAGTTGGACACTTAACTGACTGGGGCACCCATGCACACCTAAGGCCAATTCTCTTGAGCTTATTTAAGGCTTAGGGTATTACCTAGGCCTTTGGGAGGTACACCAGTGTAGGACCCTCATGATCACAGTCCCTGCAGTGAGGGGCTATAAGGAAACGGGCAGATGATGGGTAGACGGGGTTACAATGGGTAATCTGTAGGCCACACCCCAGTCCCTGGCCATTCTCAGAATCCTAGTGTCTCTGGTTTCCAAGGAAGAGAAGGGCCTATCTTCAGGGCCAGACAAGACAGGAAGGTATTAGGGAACAAATATCAGGTCTGAGGAAAGTGTCAAGTGCAAGAAGAGACTGACCCCACCCCCCGCTGTGCTCAGGAGCTGGGGGACACAGCCCCAGGGAGGTGAGTCTGGGTGGCGAACTGTCAGGAGACAAGGGCTGCCCACTCATGTCAGACTAAGTCCAGGGAGAGGTAATTAGTAACTGGGCTCACGGAGATTCAGCCTATGTAACCAAGGCAATCATGGGGTTAAATCATCCAGAGACCACAGAGCTGCAACAGGACCCCCCAGTTCCAGAACTTAACAGGCCACATTCCCAGAGTACCAGGATCAAGGCATTTGGACTCCACTGTTTTCTCCCCACCAGCAATGGGAGGCCCTGCCAGGTCCTCCAGCAAAGATGAGATTGCCCTCTAATATTAAAAAGCAACAATTTTTGCCTCTGCTTAAAAGTTCTTACTGGCTGGGGGCGCTTGGTCTGTTAAGTGTCCAACTCTTGATCTCAACTCAGGTCTTGATCTTGGGGTCATTGGGCTCCACATTGAACACTGAGCCGACTTAAAAAAAATGTTCTTACTGGCTGACAACATCCATAAGAGAAAAAGAACTTGCTCGATGCTTACACCCCAGACTACTGCACCCTCCAAAACACATGTATGCTGAGAACACCCTGGAAAAGTGGAAGGTCACCCCTCTATGCCAGGCATGTGCTAAGTGCCACCAGGCTTCTGGACATCTAGGTGCTGAAGGCAGAGCCTAGAGAGAGCGGAAGCCTTGGAAGCCTGTTGAGAAGGCTGAATAGATGAGGTCGTGAAATCCTGCCTGTCTCCTCCTCATTTTCCAGCAGGAGTAGTTTGTAGTTTGGTGGTTTGGGTTTCCCTCCCTGAACTGGAGAAGTGCGCCAGGTAGCCAACTAGAAGGCTCACAGACTGGCTGTGTTGGGCCCTGTCAGCCCACCCAGCTCCCAGCAAGGCACCTGTCCCATAGAACTCGCCCACATGGCAGGCAGGCAGCTGGCAGCCTGTTTTATGAACATCCAAAATCCAAGGGGAACCACAAAACCATGCTGGGCTGCAGACAATCAATCATGAAGGATGCTGACGCTGGGGATGCCCCTGCATCCTCCTCCTAGGCTGGGTTTTTTTTTTTTTTTTTTTTTTTTTGGCAGGCAGCAAAGCAAGGTTTATTGAGCAATAGTAAAGTTTACTGAATGATAGAGTACAAAGTTCCCAAAGAGGGAGGGGACCTGAGTAAGTTGTCCTGGGCTCATTTTTAATTTTAGAATATAAAATGATAAATTTTTCAACTGCCTTTTTCCTCTATGACATTTGGATAGTGTAGAGATGGGCAGATGACTGGAACAATAGAGTTAGGGCTTCTCCCCACCCCTCTTCCTTCATCATGTTCACAATATCACAGATCATAAGGTCTTAGCTGAAATGTAACTTTCTTCTGAGTGCACCTCCCTAACCATGTTGGCAGCCTTCCTTCCTCATTGTTCTTTACCTCTGTAAGGTTTTTTCTTCAGAGCACCTCATCATAATGTTAACTAGGTATTTTTTGATTGTTTATTGCCTGTCTCCTCCACTAGGTTATAAGCTCTATGACAACAGATGTATTTTAAGCACCTAGGCTAATTTCCAGCACATACTGTGTATTCAGTTAATATTTGTGGGGCACCTGGATGGCTCAGTAGGTTAAGTGTCCGACTCTTGGTTTCAGCTCAGGTCATGATCTCAGGGTGGTGAGACTGAGCCCCATGTCAGGCTCCATGCTCAGCAGGAAATCTGCTTGAGATTCTCTCACCCCCTTTCTTCCACCCTTGCCCCTCCCCAAATAGATAAATTAATTAAATCTTTTTTAAAAAATTAATATCTGTTGAGTGAATTAAATACTAAGTTCACAGAAAGATGCCAAGAGGCAAAGATGTGGTCCCTATTTTTGGTCTTACTATTTAAGTGGTAAAAGGATGGTTATGTGGAAAAAACTGATCAATAAATTGGAGTATTCAACAAATGGTCTTAGAATGACTGTTTAAGCATTCATAAGCAAAAAGAATAAACTCAAGCTAAGTTTCACACCTTATAAAAAGAATTCGAAATGAATCAGAGATCTAAATATAAAATATAGGCTCAGTCAGTTAAGCATCCCATCATTATAGTTTTAAGGTGCATTTCCCAATTTGTTAATGACATTGAACACCTTTTCATGTGCTTATTTTCCATCTGCATATTCTCTTTGGTGAAGTGTCTGTTGAAGTCTTTTGCCCATTTTCTAATTGGATCCTTCATCTTCTTACATCTGAGTTTAAAGAGTTGGTTTTTTTAAGTTATTTTTTATTCTGGATACAAGTCCTTTGTCAGAAATGTGATTTGTAAACATTTTCTTTGTGGCTTGTCTTTTCATCCTCTTAACGGAGTCTTTGGTAGAGAAAATTTTAAGTTTTGATGAAGTCCACTGATTAGTTTTCTTTTATGGATTGTGATTTTGGTGTCAGATCTAAGAACTCGTCACCTGACTCTAGTTGATCAAGATTTTCTCCCATGTTTCTTTTTAAAAGTTTTATATTTTATTTTTTTAGTATTGTATTTATTTGTTGGCTCTGTTCTGGGAATGCAGCCTGCTTAAGATTCTCTTTCTCCCTCTCCCTCTCCCTCTGCCCCTCCACCACCCCACTCAAAGCCCCCACTCGCACGCTGTCTCTCAAAAAATTAAAAATTAAAAAAACCCACAGTGACATTCCCATTAGCCACTCCTACACACCTATTACAACAGCTAAATACAGAATCGACCAAGTGCTGCGAGAATGAGGAACTCTCAGATGCTAGTAGTAAAAACAGAAATGGTTTAACCATTCTGGAAAACAGTTTAGCAGTTTCTGATAAAATTAGACACACTAACCACATGACCCGCAATCAAGCTCCTGAGCATTTACTAAAAAAATGAAAACTTATGTTCATGTGACAAGATTATAGAGATGGAGAACACATCAGTGGTCACCAGGGACTAGGGATGAGGATAGGATATGACCATGAAGGAGTAGCTGAGGGAGCTCCTTGGGGGTGACAGGAGAGTTTGTATCCTGATTGTGGTGGTAGTCACACATATCTCTAGAGGTGATAAAAATTTAATACAACTACACACACATACAAAAGTGCGCGTAAAAAGTGGTAAAATCCAAACAAGTTCTGGAATCTAATAATGTAGCAATGTTTATTTACTGGTTTGTTAGTTATGTAAGATGCTACACCATTGAGGAAGCTGGATGAAGGGTAAAAGGAATCAGCAAGACCACTCTACTATTTTTGCAACTTCTTTTAAGTCTACAATTCCATCATTAAAAGTTTTAAAAAATAGGGTAATATAGGTTAAAACTCCAGATGTGCAGAATAAATATTAGAAGCTCTGAGCATCCAGAAGAGATAAGATTCCCATCCAGTTTTCTTGAGTGGTCAAGAAAAGCTTCAATTCAATGGGTAGTTATTAAGTACCTATCCCATGATGAATGCCAGGCATCATGCCAGGCAGTAATGGGGAATTCAAAAACACTGGTCCTATTATAAAGAAACTATGAATCAAGAGGGTAGGGAGGTGGGGTGGGGATGAGGGGAAATGCCCACTGGTAGTGGTGGCACCCAGGTAGACTTACTGTAAGTTGGATCTTGGTTAGGACTCCATTTATCACATGGCCCTCTGTGGGATGGTTCCTTTCCTTCCCTATAAGGCCTATCACATCGTCAGCTGGGTTATGCTGTGACTTAACCTTAATTTCAAGCCAGATAGGGAAGGTAAAGGCTGCTCCTAGAGGTACCTGTTGCCTTTGGGAGAGAGGCTCTTGCACTGTTATCCAGCACAGGGAAAACGCTAGCTCTTACCAGCAGGGCCACTTCCATGAGCTCTGAAGGTTCAGCGGAGTCTGCGATGTTACAATATGCTGGGGTGGCCACAGAAGTGTCTCCATCCCACATGTCGGGGCCCTAGGTTTTCCCCACCAGGGTCTCGACCCTGACATACCAGAACTGCTTAGTTTGGGGTCTGCCCTCGGCTGAAAGAGATTGGTACTTCTTTCTATGTAATGAAGAAGCCTGCTGGCTTTCACACCAGCCTTTCAATCACCTGTTACTGATGCATGGCAGTCGATACCTTTCTGGAGACCATCAGTAGGACTTAGTAAAACCATCTCATACATTTATCCACACAGTTCTATCAACTCCATTCCTATCAAACATCTCCCATGTCTACCAGTGCATCCCCCCACTTCACCAACAGATGAATTAACAGTTGGGCCACCACCTCATCCCAGGGGATGTCCGTGCTCCACTCCCACCTATGGTCAGTCTTGGGATAAGTGATCCAGCTCCAAACCTACCTTAATGCCTGCTTTTGTGACCATTCCTTGTACCAACTATCACAGGTTGGGTTCTCCAGAAGAACACGCTGATAACAAGTTTCAGGTGCAAGTATTTATGACAGCTCAATGCCTGTGAAAGTAAGAAGGCATAAGCAGAATTGGGCAGAGAGAAAACTCAAGCTGCATGCAAGCCCTTCAAATTCCTGGCCAACCCAGCAGGGAGCTCTGGAGCAATGTTGTACCAGAGTTGCCCTCATCACGCAGCAATGGCAGGACCTTTACACCCTTGCCTCACCGGGCTACCAGATGTGGATGCCCTGACAAGGGCCACGACCTTGGGTGGGACAGGTCCTGGCAGCTGAGACTGACTTTGAGGGAATCGGCAGCTGGACACTGCCTGCTTACAGCCCCACACCTGGCAGCAAGTCCTGCCCTGAAGGCAGATGAGGGTGATGAAGGAGAAATCAAACCCATTTTGCTGAAGACAAACTCCCACCCCAAAGAGCGGAAGCATGGTTGGGATTTCAACTGAAAAAAGAGAAAGGAGATACCTTCTCTGGGAGAAAGCACTTGAAGGCTTTCCAGAAGACAGGAGATAGGGGTAGCCCCACGAGAGAAGCTGTGCTCCGGACCTGGGACATGGTCTGGAGGTCCCCTACTCAGAGTCACCTTCAGTGGACTAGACACTCTTGACACTATTTGTTTCTCTCTTTTGAAAAGTAGTTCAGACTATTGTTCTTGAGTAAACCCTACAGAGCTCTGTGGGCACCGTCTACAAAAAGAGGACTCCCAGAAGTTCCCCAGGTAGGACCTGCAACACTACCAAAGTTCTTGGGAGAAATCTCTTTTCAAAAACTGTGCTGCCTTGCTATTTAACATCACTATTGATAAAACAGAGAGATGCCCCTCGACTCCCTGCAGAAAGTCCTGGCACTAGGATTGCACGCCACCACTTCTGACGGGCTGCAGGCCTGAGCCTTAGGGGGTCTCCCCACCTCTCTGAAGTAAACCGAGGTGGCAAAGCCTCGCTGTGCTGTTAATACAGAGAGAATAAAGGGTTACCAGAATAACCCTTTGGCCATCTACATATCCCTTGGAGTGTCCTGAAAGATCTACTTCATTGCCTATTTTGAAAGTACTAAAAATTAGGTCCCTCAATAAAGAAGTCATCGTACCGCTGATTTGAGAAAAGACTAATACAGCAGGGGATTTTCGTTTTCTTTGCTTCCGATTACACTTGAATCCAGATACACTCAGTCCTTGTGACAGCCCCTTTCCCAGTTCTAATCTACTTCCAGAGGTGACCACGGTCAGCGTTTATCTTTTCAAATCTGTCTCTATGCATACACATTCCTAGATGTGCACAGATGGAAATAACTTTTGTGGAAGTATTTTTTAAAACATATGTCTGTAATACCCCGAAACTTGCATTTTTCACACATCAATAGGTCTTGGAAGTCTTCCCCTCACAGCAGTGTGGTGGCTTTGTAATGCAGCAATTTGGCAAGGCTCAAGTAGTCTCCGGATTTCCCTTCCCTGTATGTTTCCAGTTAGAATGGGCTAGGAGACATTTCTATTGAGATGTGGAGGGCAGATGTGATGCAGCAACCATGTTCCTTTTAATTCATGGAAGGTGAGAGCAGGGTCACTGGGTGCTTTTGCAGGGCACGCACATTGCCCTTGATCCGCTGGCCTGCAGCTGCTCTGCCTTCCCCCATATCCTCTGCCAGCTCCTCCATCTCCTGGGCCTGGGGAGCTTCTCCTGAAGGTTCACAGTTGGAGGCAATGAGGCTGATGTGGATTTTAGTGGGCTGCAGCTGGTCCTTGCTCCCCCCACTTTATTTACATTGCTCTTCTCTACCTGCCTGACCCGTGGACTTCAAGCTCCAGCTTCAGATGAGAAAAAACAGCCTTATGAAGACTGTTCAACCAGGTCTTCCAATTGGGTAAAGTCAAATACCCATCACACACACATACACACCACACACACACACACGTACACTGTACCTCCTACTGGTTCCTCTTCTCTAACTGAACCGATAAGAATGCGTAACTGTACTTCATTCTTCATTCTTTTTAACTACCATGGAAATACCGTTTTACTTAACTCTTCTATTGAAGGACCTTTGGGAAGTTCCACTTTTATAAACCATGCTGTATGAAGCAAACTTCACTCTTATAAACCATGCTGTATAAAGCAACCCTCTTCAAGTCTTTTTTTTTTTTTTAAACCACATCTGTGATTACTTCTCCAGGACAGAGAATGAAACTGATGATTCCAAAAGTTAACACATTTTACATTTTAGCAGGGAGGCTACTTGTGCTTGGAACCAACATAGGTAGAAAAGAGTAACATGGTAGTTTTGGTCTTCTCCCCAACATAGATAAAAACACACCAGGCAGCAATTAATTAGTCCTGATAAAGACCTTCCTGGAGTTCAGTGGCGTGGTTGGCACTAACACATACTCGAAAGGGGAATTCCCAGCCCACAGAATGTGCCATGACAAGGTTAACGCACATAGTAAGTATAGTAAATTGGATTATTATTTTTTCTTTTTTTTTTTTTAAGATTTTATTTATTTATTCGACAGAGATAGAGACAGCCAGCGAGAGAGAGAACACAAGCAGGGGGAGTGGGAGAGGAAGAAGGAGGCTCATAACGGAGGAGCCTGATGGGGGCTCGATCCCACAACGCCGGGATCACGCCCTGAGCCGAAGGCAGACGCTTAACCGCTGTGCCACCCAGGCGCCCCAGTAAATTGGATTATTAGTCTCAATTCTTTACCTGCCTCCCTTAGCAGTAGCATACATCCATACCTTCCCCATGTTTTCACGGAGAGCAGAATGTGCCTCCCACCCTTGACTTTGGGCTCAGTCTTGTGACTTGCATTAGCCAATTAGACATTTCATATGTGAAGTGAGCAAAACTTCAAATATGATGGTGCAGTTGAGCTTGACTTGCTTTTTGACCATGAAAAGAACGCACCTCAGGTATCTCCCAATTCCAAGCATATGAGAGACATATGGTGCAGACTTGCACTCAACCCACAGCCTGGAGCTGAGACCAACAGAGCCTAGCTTAGAGCAGCCAAACCCTGGTGGCCCACAGACAGTTCAGAATCACACATGGCATCACATCTTTACAGTCTCAATTTGGAACAGGTCCTCAGCCTTTACGACCTCGATGCCTTTGAAGATTACAGGTCAGTTACTTTGTAGAATGTTAATTTGGTCCTTATGATTAAATTCTGATTATGCATTTTGGCAAGAGTATCAGAGAAGCGAGGCTGCGTTCTTACTGCATTCTATCAGTGGAGCGTGATTTCAGTTTGTCCCACTGAAGATGATGTTCACTTTGATCATCTGAGTAATATAACGTCTACCTGACTTCACTGTAAAGTTACTCTTTTCCTCCTTTGAATTAAAAAATATCTTGTGGAGACAATGTTTGAAACTATGTAAACATTCATTTATGAAATTATATTATTAGTATGGAGTCATAGTTTCCTAATTCAGTCAATGGGTTATAATCCTTGTCATTACTTTGATGCTCATATTGTCCAACACTTGGCAAGTAGGAGCCCTTTTAAGCCAGCTTCTTTGTCCACTTGACATTTCCCCATTATATTTTGAACACATTCTTGCTTTCTGGCACAAGATGTTCCAGGCTTTTCTTGTACTTTCGATGCCTTAATGCAGGAATCACCAATTCTCTAAGGATACCTAGTTCCCGCTAGTGGAAAATGATATCTAAAAGCCAAGATCTGGGTGCTAGGTGTGTTCACTGTTATTGAGATGTCATTATTCCTGAAAACTCTGTGGACATTTATATCTAACTATGTATCATCTACCTATCTATGTTTTGAAAGCCATGAGTTCTGACAGATAACTCTGATTCCAATCCAACACTACAGGGTTTAAGTTTTCTCCCTCTCCATAATCCTAACTCTCTTTTCTCATAGTGAGAAACCTGGCTCACATTAGTCCTAATATATTTACTTATTTAATCGCTCTCCCTAATATCATCAATCTGTCATCATAATCTTTCCCCCTGGATATCCTTCTCACCCTCTGGTTCCCATAGTGGACAACCCCCACCCACATGAGCATGTTCCTCATTTTGCTGGGACCCTGACCCCTCCTACCAGGCCCTGCATAGACACCTTACTCACTCTACAAGCATACCTTGGAGATACTGAGGGTTTGGATGCAGACCACTTTAATAAAGCAAATATCACAATAAAGCAAGTCAAATCAGTTTTTGGTTTCCTAATACATACACAAGTTATGTTTATACTTTATAGTAGTCAATTAAGTATGAAACAGCATTATGTCTAAAAAAGAAATGTATATACCCTAATTGAAAATAATTATTGCTAAAAAATGTTGACTATCATCTGAGCTATCAGCAACTGAAAATCTTTTGCTGGTGGAGTCTTGCCTGGATGTGGATGGCTGCTGACTGATCAGGGTGATGGCTGATGAAGGCTGGGGTGGCTGTGGCAATTTCTTAAAATAGGACAGTAATATGAGACATAGTGAAGAGAAGGGCTGTATGCACCCCAGTATTCATAGCAGCATTGTCCATAATAGCTAAACTGTGGAAGGAGCTGAGATGCCCTTCAACAGACGAATGGATAAAGAAGATGTGGTCCATATATACAATGGAATATTACTCAGCTATCAGAAAGAACGAGTTCTCAACACTTGCTGCAACATGAATGGGACTGGAGGAGATTATGCTAAGCGAAATAAGTCAAGCAGAAAAAGACAATTATCATATGGTTTCACTCATTTGTGGAACGTAAGGAATAGCAGGGAGATCGGAAGGAGAAGGAAGAGAGGAATGAAGGGGGGGTAAACAGAAGGGGGAATGAACCACGACAGACTATGGACTCTGGGAAACAAACTGAGGGTTTCAGAGGGGAGGAGGGTGGGGGATGGGCTAGCCCGGTGATGGGTATTAAGGAGGGAACATATTGCATGGAGCACTGGGTGTTATACGCAAGTAATGAATCATGGAACACTACATCAAAAACTAATGATGTACTGTATGGTGACTAACATAATAAAAAATTTTTTAAAAAATAGGACAATAATGAAGTTTACTTCATCAATGGACTCCTCTTTTCACAAAGGATTCCTCTGCAACACGCACTGCTGTTTGACAGCATTTTACTCGCTGTAGAACTTCTTTCAAAATTGGCATCAATTGTTCTAAACCTTGCTGCTGCTTTACCAACTAAGTTTATGTAATATTCTAAATATTTTTGGGGGGTGCAGACGGAGAGGGAGAGAGAGAATCTTAAGCAGTCTCCACGCCCAGCACAGAGCCCAAAGCTGGACTCAATCTCACAACCCTGAGATCATAACCTGAGGAGAAATTAGGAGTGAGATGCTTAACCGACTGAGCCACCCAGTTGCCCCTCAATCTTTTGTTGTTACCTCAACAATCTCCAAAGCATCTTCACCAGTAGATTCCATCTCAAGAAAACCCTTTCTCTGCTTATCCATAAGAAGCAGCTCCTCAGGGTGCCTGGGTAGCTCAGCTGGTTAAGGACCTGCCTTCAGCTCAGGCCATGATCCCAGGAACCTGGGATTGAGTCCTGCATCGGACTCCCTGCTCAGCAGGGAGCCTCTTCTCCCTCTCCCTCTGCCTCTTCCCTCGGCTCATACTCTTTCTAATAAATAAATCTTTAAAAAAAAATAGAAAAACAATGATGAGGGCTTAGCATCTGTAGAATGGCTTTCTCATATATTTAAAAAAAGAAACAGCAGTTCCACATTTATTAAAGTTTTATGATGAGATTACACCAATTCAGTCACATCTGCAGGCTCTACTTCTAATTCTAGTTCTCTTGCTATTTATTTCTACCACATCTGTAGTTATTTCCTCTACTGCAGTCAGGAACCCCTCACAGTCATCCATGATGATTGGAATCAACTTCTTCCAAACTCCTGCGGATATTTTGACCTCTCCCCATAAATTACAGATGTTATAAATGGCATCTAGAATAGTGAATCCTTTCTAGCAGTTTTCCATTTGCTTTGCTCAGACCCACCAGAGCAATCTACCTAGGGCAGTTATAGCCCTATGAAATCTATTTCTTAAAGAATAAGACTGGGAAGTCAAAATGACTCCTTGATCCATGTGCTGCAGAATGGATGTTGTGTTAGCAGGCATGAGAACAACATTAATCTCCTTGTACACCCCCATCAGAGCTCTTGGATGACCAGGTGCACTGTCAATAAGCAGTAGTACTTTAAAAGGAATCTTTTTTTCCGAGCAGTAGGTCTCAACAGTGGGCTTAAAATATTCAGCAAGCCATGTTGTAAACAGATGTGCTGGTATCCAGGCTTTGTCGTTCAATTTATACAGCACAGGCAGAGTAGATTTAGCATCATTCTTACGGGCCCTAGGATTTCTGAAACAGTCAATGAGCGCTGGCTTCACCTTAAAGTCACCGAATGCACTAGCATTTAGGAGTCAGTCTGTGCTTTGAAGCCACGCATTGACTTCTCCTTTCTAGCCTTCAAAGTCCTAGATGGCACCTTCTTTCAGAGACGGCTGTTTGGTCTACACTGAAAACGTGTTGTTTGGTATAACCACCTTCATGAGTTATCTTAGCTAGATCTTCTGGTAAGTTGCTGAAGCTTCTCCATCAGCACTTGCTGCCTCACTTGTACTTTTATGTTATGGAGACAACTTCCTTCCTTAAACTTCTGAACCAACCTCTGCTAGCTTCAAACTTTTCTTCTGCAGCTTCTATACCTCTCTTAGCCTCCACAGAATTGAACAGAGTTAGGGCCTTGCCCTGGGTTAAGCTTCGGTTTAATGGCATGTTGTGGCTGGTTTGATCTTCTCTCCAGACCACTAAACTTTCTCTGTATCAGCAATAAAATTGTTCCACTTTCTTATCACGTATATGTTCAAGGGAGTAGCATTTTTAATTTCCTTTAACGACTCTTCCTTTGCATTCACAACTTGCCTAACTGGTGCAGAAGGTCTAGCTTTTGACCTATCTTGGCTTTGGTCATGCCTTCCTCATGAAGCTTAATCATTTCTAGCTTTTGATTTAAAGGGACAGACGTGCTACTCTTCTTTTCACTTGAGTATTTAGAGGCCATTGTAGGGTTATTAATTGGCCTAATTTCAGTATTGTTATGTCTCGGGAAATAGGGAGGCCTGAGGAGAGGTAAAGAGATGGGTAAGTGTCTGGTCAGTGGAGCAGTCAAAACACACACCATTTATCCATTAAGTTCATGGCCTTATATGATTGTGGTTCTTGGAACCCCAAAACAATTACAATAGTAATATCAAAGGCCACTAATCATGGATCACCGTAACAAATATAATAATGAAAAAGTTTGAAATATTATGACAGTCACCAAAATGTGACACAGAGACACAAAGTGAGCAAATGCTATTGGAAAAATAGTGCCAACAGACTTGCTCAACAGTGGCAGGACTGCCAAAAACCTTCAATTTGTGAAGGAAAAAAAAAAAAGCAGTAGCTCTGAAGCATAATAAAATGAGGTATGCCTATAACTGGACTCTGACACCCCTAATAGGCCTCTCCTCCCCATCGGCATCCTCCCTTCCCACCCAAGTTCTGTCTTCTCATCTTCTCACATCTGGGTGCTCCCTGTATCACTTGGACACCTTCTTTACCCCTCCTCCTTGGATGCCTTCTAGTCCCTTTGGGTTCTGACTCCCCATGCCAGTCTTTCTGCATAGACATATTCCTCACCCCATTCAAACTCCAACATCATTGTGAACCACAGCAAACCCCCCAACCTCAAGTGCCTCCCTTGCTTTGTCCCACCTAATGGCTTTAGGGCCAATCTGTTCATGAAAGGATGGGAAAACACAGGATGGGAAGGGAAGGGGACTCTGCCCATCTGGCTGCCAGGTGAAGAACAGAATGCAGGAATGCATGAGCAGAAGGAGAGACACGAGCTGAGAGGCTGTTACAATAATCCAAGTCAGAATATGGAGACTCTGTAGCAGTGGGGAAGGTGAGAAATGATCATACTCTAGATATATTCTAAAGGCAAAGCCAATAAGACATGCTGATGAAATACTTGGGAACTCAAACAAGTATTTATTTTTCATATTGCTTAATCAAGGTTCTCTAGTTGCAAGAAGCAAAAACCCACTCAAACAAGCAAAGAAGATGGATTTATAAGGACTTTAACTCTCTTAGGTCTATCTCTCAGAACCCAAAGGCAGAAGAAGCAGCCAGGCCTCATGATGGACAGGAACCAAGACCTAGAGAGCCACTTGGAACCAGGGCAAGCACCCTTCCTCTTTCTTTAGCCACATAGTCACTTGTGTATGCTCTTCTGTGCACATCTTCTCCACTCTCCTCTCTTGGAAGATCTCCTTCCTCTGTTTTCCACGCACACAGCAGAAGACAGTGATGATGATCCCGAGCTCCTGTTTCACATGCCCCATTCAAAAGTAGTGGGAACCAACTACTCTCTGGTTCCCAGTCCCAAATTCCCAGGGACAGAAACTGAGTGGTTCACTGTGGGTCAGCAATCTACCTCTTATGGCCAGGGAAGCAGGGTTACAGAGTAAAAACTTGGCTCCTGGACCTATTCTTGATGGGGACAGGGTCACTTCTTAGGGATTAGGGATTAATGGGCAGGTCAGACATACCCCCAAATGTCACCTATTAACCTATCAAATGCAAAGGACTGAGTAGCTGCTGTGAGTTACACAGAAACAGGTCAGACACAACCCATATCTTCAAGCCAACAATCTCCAAAGAGAACTAAGATATGAGACCATAAGAAAATGATTCAAGACAGCCAAGTCATATGGCAGGAACTCTGAGAAGTGCTGGTGGCCTTCAGAAATGGAAAAACCCCCACCCACCGCAGGCTCTCATCAGCAGCATCTCAGTTACCAGAACTGAGGCCGGTGGGGCAAGAGTGAGGAAAGAGAAAAATCTGTGGTTATTTTGCACTGGACGTGACAGGCCTGGCAGAGGCCCTGTGAGCCATGCTGTCCTTTGCTTCTGCAGGCAGTGGGCTTCTAACAAGACCTTGGATCCCCTCACCACTGATTTATGGCTTGTGCAGTCAGCAAATTTATACCCTCTGTGGCTTTGTTTTTATAGTATTGCTTCTCCCAAGAGCTGGCTCCATACCTCAAACATAACAATCTGTTGGAGGGTAGTATATAGCCAAGAGGTCTTTCCCAGGTAGGCAAGATTTTGCTCTCATCTATAGATTCTTTCAGAGCCCTCTCAGTCTGACCCCCATCACCACTTCCATGCATTCAGCTTATCTTTCTTTATTCACTGAAAAAGCCAACCCAATCTACACTTCCAGTGTCGCTGGGAGATGAGGCCTAGTTCCCTCCTGAAGCCCTTAAATGTTCACTGAGCCACGCAATTGTTGTTAGCCCACAGGCTCAGGGAGTCAATCCAATTTTCTAATTTTGCTAATATCCGCCTGCTCTAGTTAGTTCTACCATCTCTAGGACCTTGGCTGAAGGGACTACATGACAAAACAGAGGTAGAATCCTGTTACAGCTAATTCCAGTAGTCATTCAAATCTTACATGTTTAGAATTATATTTACACTCTAGAGCAATATGGTGCTATAGCAAAAGAAGAAATGTCATGCAAATTCTTGACAATCTGTTCATTTTCCCCTACCTTTTCCTTTTGGAACACTGCTTTGGTTGGAGAAAAGCTGTAGTGTTTAATGTAGGGATTGGGGAAGGCAGTGTTGAAGGATATTTACTTCTTCCGGCTGAACAGACCCCGTCCCCCCAACTCTAAGCTAAGAAGCACAATCCAACTACTTTCCTCAGGAATGATTTGCTTCTGTCAGAGGCAGAAGGAAGCTTGTGCTGGTTTGTTTGTGGAAGAGGACTGGCTGGAGCAGAAAAATAAAGCACTGCTACCCAGGCTCTCTGAGCACCATAGAAATTGCTCTCTTCTGCAGGCTCCCTTTTTGACTCAGCGACCACAGATTTCACTCACAAGGAAATACTAAGGTAAAAGGAGTCCTTCTTTCCCTCTACATAGTTCAATCTAGATCAGCACCTATCAGAGACTGTTCCATGCAATATCAGTCCCATGAAATGTTCATTAACGTGTAAGTTTGGACAATACTATCTATGATAGTCCCAACCTGGGGTTAATACAATGGTGTGCACTGTGGAAGGTGTGAAAAGCCCAACAGGAAAGAAGTCTAGTGAGCTCTGTTTGAGCTGTTTCCCAAACCTATCTGACCATGGAACACACACCTCCTGTCATTGTTCTTTCTTCAGTAAAATCAGCTCTGAGGACACATTTCAGGAAATGGTCCTTCTGACAGATCTTTCAGGTAGGATGGAATATAGACATATTTAGTTCCATCCATGAACCAGGAACATTGTGGTCCTGAAAAATATGGCTCTCTTAGTGAATGTGGCCTCTGCATCTCAAAAAAAGATGAAGACATAAATACTTGAAAATTTAAGTGATTAAAAATGTTTTTAAAATCAACATGAACCAACCTATCTAAATTGAGAGTTGAACATAACAAGCCAAACAGCATCAAAGAAACATGGTAAATCCGTAGAAGAAAAAAAAATCTAAAATTGGAAAAATCATCTCGAATTCACAGTAATATTAACCATGACCTTCTTTTACTAGCGCAGCTCATTTTGATCTGTTCAGTAACTTAAGCTCTCTAAGTTTCAGTTTACCTGTTTACCCAACAAGGTTGTCAAGAGGCTCAGAATGGAGTACATATAGGCAAACTTTTAATATACTGCAATGCTCAAGACCCCAGAGGTCAAAGATAACTCTTATGTCTTGGTTTTCTCTAAGGGTCCAGTGGCTGAGAACAAAGCCACTGATGCCAAGCATTCCTACATGCCAAAGTAGGGCACTAACCCACCAATGTGAGATTTCAAAAGGAGGTTATCAAAAATGATCTCACAACTCTTGGCAAACATCCACTTTAGGGGCATAAAAGGAAAAGACTCAAGAAGTTAGAAATGACCATTCTTCTGGAGAAAATTCCTGGTGTCCTGAGGCATCTCTGACTGCTGTTGGCCATTAGGATTTAACTATGAGGCCGGCGTTGGGAAAACACAGAATGTAGACGAAGAAGAGAAGTCCACTCCTTCTTACCCAAAGGAGTGTGAGAAGAGGACAGCAAACAGAAGAACTGAGGAGAAATGTAGGTGTGTAAGTTCCAATTTTCTCTCAGAGAGGTGGTAGAGGCTAAGTCAGAGGAGGAGAAGACCATGACAGGGGAGATTCTTGCCATACTTATGATGTGGCCTCCAGAAGGGTACCAACAGGGCACAAGGTGCAGGAGAACAATAGGCCAAGCAGTATGGCCAGCAGGAGAGGGTCTGGGGTGCTATTAACAGCCAGAGGCCCTGAATGAAACTCCTGCCCAGGGAGGGAAGACCAGAGAGAGACATAAAAGGATCCACTGAGGGTGAAACAAGTCAGCAAGGATGTCCTACCAGACACCATCTGAGATGAGTAAGAATGGACTCAGATGTACAGCAGATACTAGGATGGCTTAGAGATAGGAATGAGCCAACATTCTCTGAGGCACCAGCCAGCTCACCCCCAAGGGCCAGTGCAAGGACAGAGGGACCCTTCTTCCAGACTGTAAATTCTCCCATGCTCCTTCCCCACAGAGCCTCTCAAGCCAGAGAGGAGACCTTTCTGTGAAACCTCAAGAGACTGTTTAGAAGATCAGACTATGTCATAACGTGCACTGGACTGCACTGGCTTTCTGCCTGCCACCCGGTCTGTAGGGGTACAGAGGGCTTCTACCAGTTACACCCTTAAGTAAAGACACTATACTTTCTCTGCACACCTGAGACCAGTGTGAACACAATTTATGCTCTCACCACCAACTAATGGAGGTGTTTCTTTTTATTAATGATGAAATATCTTGATGGAACACAATGAGTTAACCCAGATCAGGCTCAGTAAAAAGAACCTGTCTACTAGGAATCAAGATTTTCTTCTACAAACAGTTAAATGCTCACTTTAAAAAATACTTTTATTTTGCAAGAAATTGCCAAAGCATGGGTCAATGACTTCATAGTGTCAGGCAGGTGGTGGGTTTTGCAGAGGGCCTTCATCAGAAGGACCCAGGTATGAACACTGAACCCCAACTTTGTGACCTCAAGCTGCTAACCTCCTGTGTCTGAGGCCAAGTACTCACCTGTAAAATGAGCATGACACTCAGTGGCTCTATCTCACAGGGCCCTTTTGAGACATTGATGAGGTAAAACTTGTAAGTACGTGGGACAGGGCCTGACCCCTGTGCACAGCAGTTATTATTTTTGTTCATCAGTCAGTAAGGATTATACCATTATTATTTCTAAATCTCTCTGCAGCATTGTAAGGCAAAAGACCACAGACTGATTTTTGTCTTTTTAAACAAATATAACAGAACTTGTATATTTAAGAGGAATGTCATGCATTCACAGTCATCTCCATGGGACTGAGACTCACATAAGGCCCACTAAATAACTACGTTCCAACAGCACCCATGTCCATTCCCCAGGGACGGCACTAAGCTATGCCAAAAAGGGAACTGTGCAGTAATCATCTTTATCCCCAGGGCCCAATGCAAGGCCTGGAACACAGTAAGGGCTACATCAGTTCCTCCCCATTGGAGCTTTCCCCTTGTTTGTGATGTTTTTGGCCACTTCTTTCAGAAAGGCTTTCAGGTTCACACCTGTTAGCCTGTCCCAGAGTTGTTCGCCCAGCCTGGCAAAAGAGGACATTTCACTTCTACCAACGCCAGGCTTGTGGTTGAAGAAAATATGTACCCTTGACCTAAACCTGCACAGATAATTTGAGATAAAGATAATCAAATTTACAAAGAAATATTCTGTAACTGGATTGTGAAAGGAAGCACTCGCTCTTCACTAGCTCCTGCCCTCCCTCCCTTCTTGGCCTTTTACCACTCAGACACTTTCCCTTAGGGCAAGAAGGCCAGTGGCAGTGGCTGCAGGGTCACATCTGGCTTGTTCCTCACCCACTCCGTGAAGGGAGATAAGCAGACCATATAAGCCATGACTAAAGCCAAGCTCTTCGATCTGCAGGCAGCACACAGTCCCTGCCGGTTTCTTTTTTTTTTTTTTTTTTTTTTAAGACTTTATTTATTTATTTGACAGAGAGAGACAGCCAGCGAGAGAGGGAACACAAGCAGGGGAGTGGGAGAGGAAGAAGCAGGCTCCCAGTGGAGCAGGGAGCCCGATGTGGGGCTCGATCCCAGGACCCTGGGATCATGCCCAGGGCCGAAGGCAGACACTTAACGACTGAGCCACCCAGGCACCCCAGGGACAGTGATTTTTGTCCCTGACATCCCCAACGTCCTTCGTTCTGCCTTTAGGAAACAGTTCTCAGGGCTTCTCTGGGGCCCTTCACTCCCCCACACTCAAGGAAAGGTTCCAAAACCTAAGCCTCAGAGTAGAACCACCACTGTGGCAGATTTCCTGGGCCAGGGGGCTTGCATCAGAGGTGGGAAAATGGCCAAGAGGGGGGCCAGAGCCAGTGAGCCACAGAGGCCTTGCTGGGAATGCAGAACCAAAGACAGGCACTCTGTCCAGCTGGACTCAGACCTCCAAGGATAAGGAGCCATAGGGCACCACTGTCTTGCCTCACAGGAGCATAAGGTAGGAGGAGATATGAGAGACAAAGTCTAGGGTTGAGGAGTGTCATCTTTCAGCCTGAATCCAAACCATTCCTATCTCCACCCTTAGATATCTTAGTATGTGATCCAATAAATATCTTGTATTTTCCTGCTTAAGCCAGAGTGTGGGTTGGCTTTCTCTTATAACCAAAACAGTCCTGTCTGACATGCTTGTGTGCAAAGTCTAGGAGACCAAAGCTTGGATCCAAAGCTGGAAAACCAGTGGGACCAACCTTGACCAGTGAGTATCTTTGAAATAAACCCTAGCCTGTTCCATCAAAGGCATCATTTCCTATATCCTCTTAACTTCCTTTTGCGGGAAAGTGGGAATACAAGAGAGAAAAGGCTGAAAAGCAGGTTAACAGATGAGCATTAAATGGACATTTTACTCCCTGATGCAGTCCACTCCTTCCTCATTTCTGCATGGGCTTTTCCAGTCCAGCAATTGGGCTCAGAGTTCAGAGTTGGTCTCACAATTCCAGTGAAGTGCAGACATCCTCTTACTGGGAATTACAGAGCCCTCTGAACATCCAAGTATGTAATGAGCCTGAAGATCGTACAGGGTTAATAACTTGCTCACCAGTGCTGTGAAAGCCTTTCTCTAGCAGGCAGGTAGCAAGCAGCAGAGCTGTTGGATGAGGCCCTGAATCAGAATCTTCATGTACCGTATTTGCCCAATCATCCCAATCATCACTCTAGTTCTCGGATGGTGCCATGAGCATAGCTGCAAACTGAACTCTCCAGTATAAAAAAGAACAACAACCAAAAAAAATCACTCAACCCCTCTCACAGTAAAAAGAAGATACAATTTTCCACCCATCAGATTGACAAATATGAAAATAGCTGATATCCAACCCCAATGAGGGTATGGAGAAATGAACATTCTTGTTCCTCAACGAGGAGTGTGTGTGTGGGTTGAAGGCAATTTTGTGGTAGCCATTTAGATCAGACATGTGCACACTCTTTGAGCTGATAACTCCTAGGAATTAACCTACAAAAATACTTCTACCTGTTTACAAAGATGTATGAAGAGCAAGGGAACAGACACATGGACACACACACACTCTTACACATTTATGGTTGCCAGTCTCCCCAAATGGCCCCCAACAATTCCTACCCTTCCTGTACAGGCACACAAGCTGCTCCCACCTCAAAAGGTAGAGCTTGTTTCCCGCCCCTTTGAATCTGCACTTGCCCCGTGACTGGATATGATCAACGGAATATGGCAGAAGTAACATTCTAGAACCCTGTCCCATGAGAAACCCAAGCCATGTATAGAGACTAGTTAGGGGAGAGCCAAGGTGCTCCTGGTGACTGTCAGCCAGCACCAATCTAAACTGCCAGCACCAGTCACTAAACTGCCAGAACTCCAGCTTTGCCAACACCACACAAGGCAGAAGAACGACTCAATCCAAGGAAACATGATAAATAATAAATTGTTATTTTAAGCTACTAAGTTTTAAGGGCTTTGTTCCTCAGCAGTAAATAAGAGAAATAATATTCATTCTGATCTTATATGAAATAAAGAAAAATTGGAAACAACTTCAAGGGACACCTGGGTGGCTCAGTTGGTCGGGCATGTGCCTTCGGCTCAGGTCATGATCCCAAGGTCCTGGGATCAAGTCCTGCATCAGGCTCTCTGCTCAGTGGGGAGGCTGCTTCTCCCTCTGTCTGCCACTCCTCCTGCTTGTGCTCTCTCTCCCTGATAAATAAATAAATAAAATCTTTATTTAAAAAAAAAAAAAAAGGAAACAACTTCGAAGGCCATCAAGAGGACAATGGTTACAAAAGTGATGGTCCAGCCATACCAGGAACACTGTGCAGCCATCAAGAAGACAACTGACGTAATTCTGAATGTAACAGGGAAAAAGCCCCCAAGGCAAGTTAACAAAAAAAAAAAAGCAAATTTTAGAACAATACACAAGTATAATTTTATGTAAAACGTGTATTATTTAGGTAAATGCATATACACCAAACCATTAACAGTGGTTACTTCTGGAGAAAACCATGGGTTTGGTGGCAAAAAAGGATGTGATTCTACTTATTGATTTTTGCACAGATTTTTTTTTTTAATTGACCATATACTCATGTATTCATTTTATAATCTAATAAAAGATGAAAAATGGACTTTAAAGCTTTTTCAACCCAGTCCACTGACTTCCTAAGAATTTAGGAGCACAGATTCATTCTAGCTGTCATTTCACTGCGTCCCTACAATAAACCAGGCAACCCATGTATTATATTATCTCTAAATTTCTAAACAACCCAGGCAGGTGGGCATTATTTTTCCTATTTCAGAAATGTGGACCCAGAGGTTCAGAATGGATAAGCAGCTTTCTAAGTGTCGCTCAAGTCAATGGCAGAGCCAGTGTGTGGATCTAAGGAGGTCCCACTCCAAAGCCTGTGTACCTTTTCAGGTAAGACTGGACTCGGCCCCAATGAGCTGAAGGTCTGGCTGGGGAACAGAACTCACACATTTAAGAAGCACTCATGGACCCGGGTTCAAATTCCAGCTTCACTCTTGACCACCCCCGAGGCCACGGACAAGTGATGGCCTGCAGTGTCTCACTCAACCTTCAAACAAGCATCTACTGAATACCTCCTGGGTGCGAGGTACGGCTCAGTCCAGGTCTCTAGCACTTCAGAAGGGAAATCTCTGCCCTCATGGAGCTTATGATATAATAAGGGAGCCAAATGTAAAACAAATTACTAAATAAGCACATAATGTGACCAGAGAAGAGTGATAAAAGCTAAGAAAAGGAAACAGTGAAATGCCTCAATTTCCATGTCTATAAAATGGGATACCAGTGGTGCCAACTCCACAGTACTCATGTGCTGAATCAATAAAACATTTCATTTAAGATGCTTACTGCCAAGCTGAATGCATAGTGAATTTCAATAAATGGGAATTATTATTTATTATTATGCTAAATTGTGTATGTGTAGGTTGTGATAAAGGGTGTATGACAAATGGGTGCATGCCAAATATGTGTTAAATGAACAGAACAGGGGCGCCTGGGTGACTCAGTTGGCTAAGTGTCTGCCTTCAGCTCAGGTCATGGTCACGGGGCCCTGGGATCAAGCCCTGAATCAGGCTCCCTGCTCAGTGGGGAGCCTGCTTTTCCCTCTCCCTCTGCCTCTCCCCCTGCTTATGAGTGTGCACGTGCGTGCTCTCTCTCCCTCGCTCTCTCTCTCAAATAAATAAAATCTTATTTAAAAACTTTAAAAAAAATAAATGAACGGAACAGAGACAATCCAATGGGCTAGAGCAGTCAAGGAGGCCTTCCCAGAGGAGGTGCCACAGGGGATTGTGCTCAAGAGTGGACCAAGGTTTGTTTGCTGGACAAATGCCTCCACCCTGCCCTGGAAGCTCTGGAGTGGCCAAAAAGACAGAGAGGCAAGGTGACCTGCCCACCACTCTACTACACAGTTAGGGCCTTAATCGCAGAGAAGAGCTGGGCCTCAGACACTTGGCAGGGGCTGACCGCACAGACTGCAGAGAAATCAGGCTGGGAATAAGCCTGCTGCTGCCACCACTGTGAGGGCAGTGGGGGTGGGGGCGCAGGAAGGCCTGGGGGAGCACCGGGTTATTTGTTATGGGGTGAAGAGGAAGCTATAAGTGGTCCTCTGTCCTCCATTAACAGCAGGATGGAGTCAGGCTGGAGCCACCGGCTGCGGAATCAGCCGTGTTTTTTAAACACACATGGCTGGGCCAGGCCTTTTAACCCCCAAACACCCCAGGGTTCCTGCAGGAAGAAAACAGTAGCCTTTGGTCTAGAAACTCTACAGCTGGGGTGTAGCTTGGGGCATTTCTGTTCAGCTCAGAAACAAACAGAAGATAAGAATATTATGATAAAAAGAACTGTACTTTTATAATGGATTATTCAAAGTCAGGGAGTCTGGGCTGGTTATAATTCTTTATACTTAAGGCTCCTCACTGTACATTCTCAAAGCAAAGAGTGAATAATAAAAATGGATTACTTCTGTCTGCAAAGAAATACAAACTATTTTATTTCTACCTCTATCTACTAAGAGTGTCTCCCCACCTATCTTCAAAAGTTACCTTTAAGTATGAGATCTACAGGTGTTTAGACAAGCCCCTCTGCATCCTCTGAACCTCATTCCCCACCATGTTCCCCTGGAACTTTTTCTACAGCACCCTGTGGTGAAGTGAGGAAGGGATTAGACCAGTGATTAACATTTTGGAGAAATCCAGACACGTTGGAAGGCTCATGAAGGCCTTGTACCCTCTCCCTAGAAAAACACATGTGTGCAAACCACACAGAATTGGGCAGCTTCAGGGGTCCCAAGACTCCCCTGCCCCCCAAGCATATCTAAGTCTCCAACAACCAAAGGCTTTGTCCTTCCCAGATCAGGCAGACTGGTAAGCTTCCTTTTAGCTCTTTCTACAACTGCTCTGACTTCATTCTATACATGAGATAATCCTTAGCAATCAGAGGCTACTAGTAACAAAAAAAACCTCAGTGGCTCAGAAACCAAGAGACTGTTAAAGCTCAGGTTAGCAAGGTGAGAACTGTTAGCACAAGGGAGACCAGGGCATTCAGGCAGGCCCCTGAGCAGCAGCTCTGAACCCCAGCTCCCAGCTACGACATGGGGAGGGGTCCCTGGGATGCGTGAGGCCCAACAGGATTTCCATCTGCCTCAGAGACCCACTGCTAGGCTCAGGAGGAACCAATGAGGAGGAAGAGCTTCCCTAGTCTCCAGTGCCCACCTCCTCTCCAGTAGCTCGGATCCCCATACTCCATGATGCAGGTCTGCAAGCCTGTGCTGAGCAGGACCAGCCTGGCCTAAGGGGGCTGGTTTGGTCCCCTCAACCTCAGAGAAATGACAGAAAGTGAACATATAACATTCACTGTGACTCTCATCCAGCCTGATTAAGAACAAAGGTCTGGAGCTGTGTTTCAGCCCAACCCAAATGACCATGATGGGGGATGGTCTTTCCCTGAGCCTTCAGTCTTTATCAAATCAGCAGTCCATGCTACCTGCCCTAGCACGGCTCTACAAGAACCATCCCAGACCTGCCAGTAAGCAGCATATAAGACAAAACCGCTGTCCCAAAGGCAGTCCCTTGGGAAACCAAGGTGATCAAGGCAAAGTAACTTATGTGAGGCCAGAAGATTAGGAACCACGAGCCTTTGGTTGGGCTCAATGGGAGCAAGCCAGCCCCAAAATGCAGGAATGATTACTAACAGACCATGTCCCAACCTTACACGTGTTCCACATCCACAAACTGGAAAAAATGTCGAATTAAATATGAAACAGGAAATGGAGATAAAGAGCTGTGCACACAACACACACACACACACACACACACACACACACTTCTAGTTAGCACAGGGATAAAAGCCAGTGGTGGTGATTGTTAATTAGAAAGGAGGACTAATAGCCGCCTCCCAAGGCCAAGTCATTCATCTCTGAAGCACCAGGCCAGAGTTAACCATTGCAGCTCCAGGGTGAAGTGACTTGCTATAAATGGCCCCACTGCTAGCTCATCAGGGTTTTCTAAGTCCGGCTTGGTTAACTGAAGAATCATGAAGAAAGATAAGGAGGAATGGTAGTGGGGGGAAGCGGAGGGAGAAGGAGAGGCTGAGGTCGAAGTCAAAGGGAAAAGCTGGACAGTGTATGGATGAAGGCACCTGCAGCTTGAGGGAAGTGTGTACAACTCCTAGCTCTTCTATTTAAGAGCTGTGTGACCGTGGATTGCTTTCACCAGTTCTCTTGGTCTCAATTTTCCTTCTCCAGCAAATGGTATATAACAAATAGTATATAATATAATAGTATATAAAATATAATATAGTGTATATAATAGTATATAGCATATAATAGTATATAACAAATGGTATATAACAAATCAGTTTTGTTATAACTCTTTAGTCTCCTTAACCTGTGTGAGGCAGCCATTTCCTCTAATAAAATACAAGGGGCTAAGTTTTAGCCTGCAGAGACTGATTTCAAAGTGTGGGAGCCATGAGGGGGGAATAAGCAGTTGCTCAATTCATAAACAGATCAAACCCCCTACCCCCACCATCACCTTCACTAAGAGTGAAATGTGGCCTCCAGAGTGGGAGAGTCCAGTAGGCTGTCCTTTAGGAAACAGCTCCAGATCCTTCCCCCAGCCCTGTCCCCACGCATCACTGCCCTAAGCAGCATTTGATTTCAGCATAGACAACAATACAGGTCCCTGGATTTCCCACTTTTCTCTTTACAAGTCTACGTGAGCAGGAAAAAGTGGGCTTGTTTCTTTTTAATTAAAAAAAAAAATCACTTAAAGGTAATCATCATAATCAGGAAAGAGCTCTTCATATCTCAAAGACCACTTAAACAGCTAGTGCATAGAACAGTGCTAGGCAAATAGTCGCTGCTCGGTAACTCTCTGTTGAGTGGCCAAATGGATAAATGTGACCTGGTCCCCACAGTAGCTACACTTGAGGCGCTCACACTCCAATGAGGGAGATATAAACAAAGAAATCTCTCCCCACACCTTACCAAGCTTCCAGATACAGGGACATCAAGGAATAACAAAAAGCAGTTAAATTATGGCCTCCAGATACATTTCTGATTTTATAAAATTAGTTCTGGAAAGAACTGAGTTTTCTTCTCTCCTCTCTCTACCTCCCTGTCACCTTTAGCCACGTATTCTTACTAAGACATTGGATCCAAGACCTGGCACACAGCAGGTTCACAATAAACATTTGTAGAATAAAAAGTAATTAAATGCATTTACTAATATCAAGAGCCACACTGCTGGCCCAACACAACTGTCAGAGAAAGATGGTGGCAGAGCCCCGAGTTTTCCTCCCTCAGCATCCTGTTCCAGACAGTTTCCTCCTAAATGAGATCACAGGTCCAGACCTGCTTTGGGAGTGCAGCATTGCTGACTCACTCCAGCAATTCACTCCATATGTTTTAGAAAAGAACAGTCCACTTTTATTAGTAGGAGAGCAGTGCCAATAATTTACATGTAAGCGTTTATATGCCAGACCTCGAGCTGGATGGTTTATATTCAATATACCCTTTAATTCTTACAACAAGCCTATGAAGTAAGTTATATTATCGCCATTGTACAGATAAAGCAACTATGGCTGAGGGAAGTGAACTCACTTGCCCACAGCCACATAGCCAGTCTGTGAGACTCCAGAAGGCTCTCTCAGCCCACCTCTCAGCATCGACTCTACGAAGTCCACCAGCTTCCTATCCCACCCAACTGTGTCCAATCCTCAAACACCCCTGACATTTGTTCTAGCACTTTCCTTGGTCTGGAAGGCCCTTCCTGACTTACCCACCATGTAAAGGACACCCCTCATCCTCCAAGACTATGCTCAAATACTCTTCCTTTCTGAAGCCTCCCTCACCAGCGCGCGCTGCCAAGGCAGAACAACTGCTCCCTTCTCTGTGCCCTCAGTTCAGAGCACCATGCCACAAACCCACTGCACTCTTGGGGCAGGTCAGGGTCCAGGGTCATGGTACCTCCAGCACCTAACATGGACACGTGCCTGCCACGCAGCAGGAACACAACAAATGTTCCATAATTCAATAAAATTAAGCACATCCTTCCCCCAAATAACAAAGCAGAGAAGTAAATCCCTAACCCAGGGACATGCCCATTTTGGTCCCCCTGCCTGCTCCCTAGTAAGGAGCTGACCAACAGGGTGGGGATGAGGGCAAAGATGAAAAGAAGAGTTAGAATGACACTCCCCAAACAGCCCTGGGCAGGGTCCAGGCCCAGCATGAGCCAGCAGGCAGCCTTTACCTTCCTTCCGCAGGCCTTGTAGTAGGCAAGTTGCCAGTCAAGCTCAGATGGTTAAAGGCCATCTGGGCTCTGGGTGGTCATTACCCAGCTCTGCCACTTCTGTGGGCCCCTCACATTCCCTGGCCTCCTTCTCTCTGTGGGCTTTCCAGGATCCCATTCCTTTTTTTCACAAGGAAGCCAGGAGAACAAGCTACCTCCCGGGCTTGCCTTCAGGCCCAAGGGCTTTCTCCCTGTCAGAACAAAGGCCATTCCCCCAGAAGTCCTAGCTTTTCTTATCTCTTATCAAGTAATTCCGAGCAGAGAGAAGGAGAGGATGGTGAGGAACATCTTCCCACTGAAACAACCTCGAAGGGCTAGACCCAGGGCACTGGGATCTTCCTAGATGGAAGGGATTGTGGTGGGAGAGCTCTGCTTATTGCCTTCCAGCAGGAGAATGAACTAAGAGACTTCTGGAAATCCCTTCCAGAGTATATGGACCTACGGTTCTGGTAGCCATAATTTATTGTCCAGACCAAGAAATTTTGTAAAATGAAGAAGGATCTAATAGGCATAAACTGGGCCTGCTCCAGGCAAACTGAGATGTCTAGTCTTTCGACCTACAGGGTTGAGGACAGGGAATGTGTCCCCAGAGTTCAAGTTTGCAAAACTTTATAAACTTTTCCAAAAGAAATGGCCACTTCTCAAAGAGATTTTAGCAAACCACTTCTCTGAGTAACATAATAAGATACATAATAAGTCATAATATAATCTATCTTTTGCCTAATGTCTTCTGGTTTCTCCTGTCGATGCTAGGCACAGAGGTACATGCCTGGGGCCTCCTCTGAGCAGAGCAGATGCTCCCAAAGGAGAGGACAAGATAGCACTAAATGGCCTGCTCTACTGAATGGTTGAGAGCAGCACACCCCTTCTAAAGGGGAGGGGGAGAGCTGGGGGAAGGCAGGGCTTTTAACTAACTTTCCCAGGTGGGAAAGGAAAAGGAGTCTAGTTACTAAATACCAAGTAGAGCACCTTTGGGTAACATCCTTTGGGGTGCCCCCCCCATGCCCCAGGATGGGAGTCCGAGTAAGGGGGTAGTGCTTAATGTCCTTTTCCCAGCCTAGAATGTGAGCCCAGGCTCGTGGCTCCCCTTTCTTCCTTCCCTCCGGCCCTGCTGTGGGAGTACACTTGGGCTCAGGGTTTTGTTTCAGGGCATGGGGACACAGGGGCTGCCCACCAGCACATGCTCCATTACTTGATTAGCCCAAACAGATGCAGGGCTTCCCTTCTGGCTCTCCTATTCATTAGGGGAGTGGGAATCCAGGATGGGGCCTGAGCAAACTTCTGTTGTAGTTTTGCATCCCCTCTATAACCTTGAGACATCAAGGACAAGTGACCATTGGTGACCAAGAATCCTTGATCTCCTAGGATAGTTACTTTAGAGGTGTGTGCATATAAGAGAGACAGACAGACAGAGATCAGAGATCAAAGGATCAGATGTTGTTGGGAGTCCCCATAGGGCAGCAGGTTTCTCCAAACTTCAGTCAGTTTTGCCCTGGATACACACTATCTGTACCCTTTTATTCTACATACTCCATCAAATCAAGTCCACTTTTAAACTTAAATATGTAGTTCATACTTTACTAAAAATAAACAATCTGTAAAATAATGGATTTTACAAATACATTGTTACAAAAATAAGATATAAACATTTAATGTGTATTTTATCACATGACTATTAAACTTAAAAAAATTTTTATCCACATACCTCCTAGAGTCACCTCACAATTTGGGAAACACAGCTGTGAAGGGGACAGTGATCTGACCTAAGGGCACTAGCAAACAAGGGGAAGAAGAGGGCAGAATGAGGATGGGTATTTTTTCTCCCGGCTCCCTCCCTGCAGAGCCATCTTGGGCTGGCTGGGTCCTTCCTTCAAAGCCATAGCTCCTTTCAGGGAGCCCCTCTGTATACCATCCCTAATGGAGTCTTGGTAACTGTTCACTCTTTGCTTCTTGACACCTCAGACTGATCAGGGTAGGCTGATGCTCACATAGGGGGCTGCTCTATCTTTGTTAGTGCCCCAAACACTGCCTACACCTTAAGAAATTCCCTGTACTAAACCCTCTACAAAATGTCCAGCTGAGTGTGCCATCTATTTCTTGTCAAGACCTGACTTATATACAAAAGTATCTCCTATAAAACACAAAACTATTACAAAGATTCTAAGAAGTCACAGACAAAGCTTAGGAAGAGAAAATTCATAAAGAATAAACACGAAAGAGTAAACCAATGGTGGGGAAGTATTCAAGCTACCAGTAATCTAAGGTATGGACATTAACAACTCTACAGAATCACACTACACCTTTTAAGTCAGCAGAGAGGCCACCCAGTGCTGGCCAGGTTAGGGGAAAATTGGCACCTCATCCCCTACGGGTAGCAATGAAGGATGTGTGGTCCTTCTGGGGAGCCATTATTCAGCAAAACGTGGCAAGTGCCAGAAAGAAAAAAAAAGTTCAAATCTTTGAACCAGGTAAACAACTTCTGGGAGTTTTCCTAAGGAAATAAGTCACAAGAGGATAAAAAGAAAATTGCACAGAAAACCTCACTTCAGCTTTTTTAGATAACAAAAATTAGAAACTGTCCAGATGAAACCCAAAAGAGATTAGTTAAGTAAATTATGCTTTAATTCTTGTTCCCCCAATGGAATATTATCTAGTCTTAAAAACCGTAAATGCAAAGACTTCGTAAAAGTGTTTATAACGTGTATAAAGCCAAGCAAGAAAACATGAAATAATATGTGTGTTGTGATTAACAGTATGTAGGATTACTGTAGAAGCAAAGACTGGAAAGACATTTTTAAAACTGAAAGCATTTTAAAGTGATGAGATTATGGGCATATTTTTTCAGGCGCCTGGGTGGCTCAGTGGGCTGGGCGTCTGCCTTCAGCTCAGGTCATGATCCCAGGGTCCTGGGAACAAGCCACACATCGGCTCCCTGCTCAGCGAGGATCCTGCTTCTCCCTTTCCCTCTGCCATTCCCCCTACTTGTGCTCTCTGGCTCTGTTTGTCAAATAAATAAATAAAATCTTTAAAAAAAAAAAAAGATTTTCTTTAGCACCATAATATATTTAATACATTGCTAGTACGTTATTGACAATTACATGTTAAACGGAAGAATTAAATTTTCCCAAATCAAAATTTCCTGTGGATAATAACTATATTCAGTCTCCTACCTTCTCTCAACTCCTGTGTCTCTTAACAGCTGGTAACAGATACCACAGTGTAGTGAATGGAATATGGGGTTTGAGACACATGGAGCTGAGCTGCTGGACTGAAGAGCTGTGTGGTCTCGGCTAAGTCATGTAACCCCTCTGAGCTCTGACTTCCTCATCTGAAATACTGAATGATAACATCTATTTTCCAGGGATTTTAAAGGTAAGTGCCTACTACAGAATAAGTGTTCAATAAATAATCCCTATCAGGTCGGACAATCTACTAGAGCTTATTTTTATAGGTCTGTTTGGGCTGGCAATGTTCTCTACTCCACTTCCTATGTGTCCATGCCTCTCCCTCCAAACTAGACAGTGAGCTCCTTAAGGGGTGCCTTCCCTGGAGTGAGCCCAAGGATGAAGCCGACAGATGAAGCTCCATAAATATTACGTAAATGATGGATGGTTACCCATTTAGCCCATTGTTAACCATGTGATGAAGGGCAAAAACAAATAAATACTAGAAACACTCAGCCATCCAGGAAGAGGCTGGTGAAATCTATGATCTCCCATAAGCAGAGAGCAGGATGAAGAACCCCCTGAGAAATAATGACACTCTTCCCTCCAAAGGCCCTCCCAGCTCATTCCAAAAATGGAACAAACGCAGGATTTGCAAATGAAGGTTACTGCTCTCTCCCCAACTCCCCCTCCATTTCACCCAGGGAGCTCTCCTAGAATGAGAAAAATTCCAAGGAGAGGGCTCCACTGCTGAAGAAGAGCTACCAGCCTCACTTATGGGGCTTCCAGGCCACTTCTGAAGAGTGGGGGAGTCACAAGAAAAAGCATAGGAAACGAAGGAAAAGAAAACCCCAACCCTCAGTCACATTCATGCTTCAGCTTCCTAAAGACCAAACAATTTCAACTCTTCACTCTGAAAATGAGTAATGAAAAGGAAAGAATTTAGCATTCTCCCATCTTTCCAGGAGGAACTATGTTTCAGGGTAATCAATCCCAGACAAGGAGGGATAACTCTTCATAAATTCTAGATAATAAATGTAGAAGGAAAAAAATTAGAAATCACCTTTTTGTAACCCCAATGAAATAACTAACTCAGACAAGCAACATCAATGGGTGTGCTGGTTTTGGGGGAAAGGAAAGTTCTACATGGGACCAAAATATCACCTCACAAATTGTTTGCTGGTAGCAGTGCAGAAAAGGAGAATGTAACTTGACACTGGCAGGATCAGGTAGGAACCCCTTACCCCCAGATCAACCTCAGCCCCAGGCAGAGAGGGACCCAAAGTGAGACCACCAGAAAAGATGAACTCCCTGATTGGGGGCAATAAAAGGTGTGCAGTGTCACCACACCTGAATCTAATCAAGTCCTAGGTCTAACTTTGCCTTATGGGAAATGTAGCTGATAGGGAAGAGGTTAAACACCACAAGTCAACAATCAGACCAACCCAGAAAGTAGGTTTATGGGCAACCTACCTGGTATCTTCGATAAGCCCATGTCATGAGGGTGAGGAGAGGTGAAGAAGGAAGTTCTAAAATGAAAGTGTCTCTAAAGACTTAACAACCAGATACAGTATGTGGTCCTGATTTGAATAAACCGGCTATAAGAGATTTGTTAGGACAACTGGGGACATTTGAATATGGATTGGAATTAGATGATATTAAGGAATTAACGCAAAATTTTTAAGTTGTGATATACAGTATTGAGGTTATTTAGGAACACATTCTGATTTCTTAGAGATGCAATATTTAGGGAAATGTCATGAACACCCAGTGCTCATCACAACATGTGCCCTCCTTAATACCCGTCACCCGACTACCCCATCCTCCCACCTCCTGCCCTTTTGTAACCCTCAGTTTGTTCCCCGAAGTCCAGAGTCTCTCATGGTTTCTCTCCCTCTCTGATTTCTTCCGATTCAGTTTTCCCTTCCTTCCCCTATGGTCCTCCATGCTATTCCTTATGTTCCACATATGAGTAAAACCATATGAAAATTGTCTTTCTCTGCTTGACTTATTTCACTTAGCATAATCCCCTCCAGGTCCATCCATGTCGATGCAAATGTAATCATGCTTTCTGACGGCTGAGTAAGATTCCATTGTACATATGGACCACATCTTCTTTATTCATTCATCTGTTGAAGAGCATCTCAGCTCCTTCCACAGTTTGGCTATTGTGGACATTGCTGCTATGAACCTTGGGGTGCACATGCCCCTTCTTTTCACTATTTCTGTATCTTTGGGGAAAATACCTAGTAGTGCAATTGCTGGGTCATAGGGTAGAAGACATTAATGTCCATACTGTTTTCAAGACTGCTGTACCAGGGGCGCCTGGGTGGCTCAGTCATCAAGCCTCTGCCTTCGGTTCAGGGCGTGATCCCGGTGTTCTGGGTTCGAGCCCCGCATCAGGCTCCTACGCTGGGAGCCTGCTTCTTCCTCTCCCACTCCCCCTGCCTGTGTTCCCTCTCTCGCTGGCTGTCTCTCTCTCCAACAAATAAATAAATATTAAAAAAAAAAGAAGAAAAAAAAGAGTGGCTGTACCAGCTTGCATTCCCACCAACAGTGTAAGAGGGTTCCCCTTTCTCCACATGCTTGCCAACATTTGTTGTTTCCTGTCTTGTTAATTTTTGCCATTCTGACTGGTGTAAGGTGGTATCTCATTGTGGTTTTGTTTTGTATTTCCCTGATGGCTAGTGATGTTCAACATTTTTTCACGTGTCTGTTAGCCATTTGTATTTCTTTGGAGAATTGTCTGTTCATGTCTTCTGCCCATTTCTTGACTGGACTGTTTGTTGTTTGGGTGTTGAGTTTGAGAAGTCCTTAATAGATCTTGGACACCAGGCCTTTATCTGTAATGTCATTTGCAAATATCTTCTCCCATTCCATGGATTGCCTCTTAGTTTTGTTGACTGTTTCCTTTGCTGTGCAGAAGCTTTTTATCTTGATGAAGTCCCAAAAATTCATTTTTGCTTTTGTTTCCCTTGCCTTTGGAGACGTGTCTTGAAAGAAGTTGCTGTGGCCGATGTCACAATAAAAAAAACTTAGGTCATGGGTGTTCATTTTACTACTACTATTCTTTGCACCTTTTCATAATGAATAATTTTTTTAAAGATTTTATTTATTTAATTGACAGAGAGAGCAGAAGCAGGGGGAGCAGCAGGCAGGGGGAGAGGGAGAAGCAGGCTCCCTGCTGAGCAGGGGACCCGATGCAGGGCTCAATCCCAGGATGCTGGGATCATGACCTGAGCCGAAGGTAGACACTTAACGACTGAGCCACTCAGGTGCTCCTTTTATTTTATTTTATTTTTTTTAAGATTTTGTTTATTTATTTGACAGAGAGAGAGAGCAAGAGAGGGAAACAAGCACAGGGAACTGGAGAGGGAAAAGCACGTTCCCTGCAAAGTAGGATGCCCGATGCGTAATGAATAATTTTTTTAAAAGACTAAATACTGGGGTGCCTGGATGGCTTAGTTGGTTGAGCACCCAACTCTTGATTTCAGCTCAGGTCATGATCTAGGTCCTGGGATCAAGCCTCGCCTCAGGCTCTGCACTAGGTGGGGAGTCTACTTGAGGATTTCTCTCCCTCTCCTTCTGCCCCCCCCACTCTAAAAAATAAATGAATAAATCTAAAAAAAAAAAAAAAAAGGATAAATACCCCTCTGGTGTCTCTGATGTCACCGTGTCTTTTTTTTACTCCTAGTTGTATGCTAAGGCTTTTCAAAAAGCCAGCAGAAGGCCAAAGCACTTATTTTAAAAATTCTCCTTTATTACTTAAAAGTAAATCTGAAGGACTAATCCCTTTCTGGACCTCTACATAGTCTGGCTCAGAGCAGAATGGAGAGGGTTGGTTCTAGAAAGAGCCAGTGCCTGATGAAAGAAGACAAAGGTACTTAGATGGCTGGAGTCCTGAGAACCCACGCCTTGTTCTGAGTGCTCCCTACAGTCTTGCAGGATTCTAAGGCAGCTCTCCAGATACAGTGAGGTCAGCAGCAGCATCTGCTCTTAACAGCCAGGGAACCAGCTTCAGAGAAGTTAACTTGCCCAAAGCTGTTCAGCTGATGTGAAATACATTTTTAACAGGCATTTTAGAAAGCAGAGCCTAACTTAACCATCCTCCCAAACCTACCAGCCCCACCCCCACTCTTGCCACAGGGTTCTAGGCTGCTTGATCAATCAATTTAAAGGCACTGACCACTACTTACCATGAACTCTGAACTGGGTGAGGCTCATGCAGGAGCCAGAGAAAGAAACCTGATCTCTGTCGTAAAAGCACATACAATCCATTTGTGAAGACAACACTAAGAAATGTAACTGGCAGAAGTAACATACTAGATTGTATGGCTCCTACACCAACACTACCTTTTGCATTCGATTCCTCCTGCCACTGTACTCACTCTGCACTGTGATGACATGCTTAAAGAGGATCTTCTACCTCTGCAGTTTAGTGACTATGGGTTCCTACAGCTCAAGATCTTATCTTGTTTTTACACACTCAACACCTTCAACGCTGCCCAGCGCAGACAGGGTGTGGGCGATACTGAATGCAGGTGGGAAAGAGAGTGACTAGGTGTGCAGAGGAAATCATCCCAATCCCCACTTTATCTGCCCAGACCTACTCTTTCCTCTCTGCCCTTCCTGCACCCCAGTCATTCCAGAATCCCTCCAGATGACCTGGGTTCCTTCCACCTCCTCCCTAGCTGTGGGAGGGGGTCCTATTACTCCTGACAGAGCCAAGCACACAGATGCTAGGGCTCTGCTGGAATCTGCATGTCTTGACCTGCCTAGCTGCTTTGTCCGTAGGCAGGTGGGTACCTTAGCAGTGCTAGTCCCTATTTTCCCTAGTCCCTGGCTTCTAGTCAACCAATTTTCTTCATGGGTGATGGCGAATCACAAGGCAGAAGGGATCCGCTGCCTACAATCACCCTGACACCTGGGGAAGGGGACAACAATAGCATCAGAACGCCCCCCAAATCAGGATAAAGCTTCATTTGTAGGCATAGCAGCACTGCCAAGACTACCTCCTAGGTCAAGCCTGCTCTCTCAGCAAGTCCCCTGGCCTCTGGCAGAACAAGAGTGTGACACAAAGCTGAGCCAGTTTCTTGGCACTCAGGTGCCAAGTACATGGGCTTCCCCTAGTGTCCCTAGGAGGCAAGTAACCCATTGCAGCCCTGGTACAACTGTCCTTCTGACAAGGGGGTGGGTGGGCAAACTGGAGTCTTAGTAATAGCAGCTGCTTCCAAGGAAATATCCACCCCCAACATCTGTGTCTCTGTGGGCGGGGATTTTTCAGTGTGAGCAGCATGCTCATTGCCACATTTTCCTCCTCCTTTCCCAGAGATGGCACTGAAAATGCCTGATTTCCAGGCTCCAACGTGGCTGTAATGACTCTGCAGTTTTCTTCACTGTATGCTATTCATTGACACAGTTTTTAGATCCTACAACATGCATACACTGCCAAGTACATTCTTGCCTTCCAAAGCCTTTTTTCATTTTGGTCAATCAGATCAAAATGATGAGTATTACAGGCAAAATTTGAAGGCTGAAAAAAATTTTGAAAAGGTACAAAACTGGAATTCTGTCCTTGTGTGTGTGCCTTTTTTTTTTTTTTTTTTTTTTGCTTTTGTTTTTGAGGGCAGTGGAGAGAGAATCTTAACCAGCCTCCCACCCAGCATGGGGCTCAATCTCACAACCCTGAGATCATGACCTGAGCCAAAATCAATAGTCAGATGCCCAACCAACTGAGCTACCAAGGTGCCCGGGTCCTAGTGTGATTTTATAACTATACTTCAACTTTTTGGAATGCATACTCAAATTTTTTATTGACGGTTATGTATTTACATTCACTCAATATATTCGAACTAAGAGATTCAGCTCAGAATAGTACACATTTGAAACTGCATACTTCCCCAAGATACACACTCAATGTAGACCCCTTAGTCCGTCCTGTTGTGACAAATCCATACAAAATCATGCTGACAAGGATGCTACCAGGACTTGCCCTCTCCACCCACCCCTGCACCCCCAGCTTTTTGCAAAGCTGTCTAAATACCTTTGGACAATGGCACTTTTTACAATGACCTTATTTTGTCCTGTCTGTCAACTATAATTAAGTTTTATATATATATATATATATAAACCTGCCTAGCTAGAAAGCTTTTATAAATGCATCATAATGAGGCAGTGTGGCATAATGGTTTGGGGCAGGTTCGAGAGTCAGACCTGGGCTGGAATCCCAGCTCTACCTCCCCAGCTGTATGGCCTTGGGCAAGCGACTCAATGTTTCTATACATGAGTTTCCTCTCCTGGAAAATGGAGATGATAATGTGCCTCAGCCTGACACTCAGTAGGTGCCCTGTACACATTCAGCGCTTATTTTGTTTTGTCCTGACTTTTCGGTTTTCCCTAATTGCAATCCCCTGCTGCAAATGTCACAGATAGAGAACACATGGGCAGAACAAATACGTAAGCAGTCAGCATAACCTTGGGGGCCAACTTCAAAGGTGATCGAACTACATTTTATCATCAAAAACTTTGATTTGGCATGGACCCACCACTTAGGCTCAGAGGATCACAGACACCCAGGAAGGGAATGAAGACTCTTCCTCTTCTTTAAAGCTCTCATGCAGTTCAACATTTCACTGCCCTCAGCAAACCACCACCTTGGAAGCCATGTCATCCCGGATTAGCCTCAATTTCCACAGCCAACATCTCCTCAGCACCTGCTTTGCCCTTAGCCAAGAGTTACTCTCTGTGTTTTCCTCAAGGCGCTTACCAGTAAGGGTGCAACTGTCTGTGAGAAACCTAAAGTCTCCTCCCCTCCAAAGCGGGGGTAGGTGCTGCTGAGCTCACTTGGGCAGGCTCAAACCAACTGACACCCACCCTTTCAAGCCCAAATCCAATAGTCAGGACACGTCCACAACACAGCTTAATGGGAGAGGGAAGCAACGGGAACCGGGACACAGCCTACACATTCAATAATAGGAGATGATTAAACTGTGGTTCTCTCGGGTGATGGAATACAATTCAGCCTCTTAAAATGATGGTACCTCAAGACGATGAAAAAAAGATGCTCAAGACAGACTGACACAAAAACCGGGCTAAAAATCGTTTGTACCGTGTAACGCGGTTTCAAAGTTTTAAAAAATCCTTTACCACGCATATATGTTTCTATATCCGACATTAAAACATGGAAGAAGATAGACCAAGATGTTCAAGGGGCAATCCGTGGTGGAAATGGGGGCAAGTATCTCGGTCTTGGTTTTTCTTAGCAACAGTATTTTCAATAACACCCACGCATGACGTTTGGAAAGAGGAGGAATTTAAAAGACATTGAGAACACCCTCACCTCTAGTCTCTGGCTGGGTCACATCTTAGAGAGAAGAGACGAAGCAGACGCCACCGAGCTCCCCAAACTCGTCTTTCCCCGCGCTTTCATGTGTGCGTGCGTGCCTGCGTGCGTGCGACTCTGCGCACGGCTGTGTGCGTGCGTGCCTGCGTGCGGCTGTGTGTGCGTGCGTGCGGCTGTGCGCGCGGCTTTGTGTGCGTGCGTGCGGGCCACTAACGTTCCTTCTCAGGGGCGGAGAGTGCGTTTCTCGACAGCCGAGCCGGCCGGTCTCAAGGCCAGGATGGTCCTGGCGGGAGTCACTTTCTAACACGTCCCGACATGTGTTTCCAGTAACGCTGTTTGTGGCCGCTTTTTTCTCTTATCGCTCCTCCCGTGACCTTTGCTGGCTACAGGCTTACTGGCTGGAGCCAGGTGGATTTGTTTGATTTTTGTTGACGGTTATTAGGAAGAGGAAGTGCCAGAAGGGATTACCTCAAGTTTAAACCTATTTCCAGCAGAGTCCCGGGGCCTTTAATTACATATCTCTGGTCTGTTTGGTAAAGAAGTGGTCAAAGATGTGCTTTTTATCTCCCTCGGAATCTCCTGCGACTGGCAGCATTCCATTTGTGTCTGGTGTTCCTGTAAACTCAAGCCACAAGCTTCTGGTGGGGAGGAGGGGTGGGGGTGGAGGACGGGATATGAAGTTGAAAGCTGGCGAGAGACATTTTTAAAAGCACCCTACCTCGGAGTCCTGGGTCAGGCCATGCCATTTTGGAGGACAGATAGGGAAAGACTAGGAGCTGCATACCCAGGAAGCTGAAATTTTGTTTTGGGGACCAGACATACTGCAGTTCCCAGAGAAGTGTCCAGGGTCAGCTACTGCTGAACCACAAGGATGAGGACAGTCACAATGCTAAATGCCCAGCCCATTCCAAGAGCAGACTTTCTTTATTTCTTGCCGATTTTTACCCCACAACTTGGTTTTGAAATACTAACAGCTGGAATCACCATGGCAGGCAATCACTGTGTCTGGAATGATCAAGATAGCAGATCATCTGTGGGGCAGCTACAGTCACTTTTCTGCTACAGGTGGATCTAGCCAGATCTGAGGACCAGCTGGTCCTCAGAAAGAACCTTTCCCATTCTGATTTCTCCAGGCCAAAGAAGACAAACCAGGAATCTGAGACCCTCAGGGCATGAGTATGCCGCCATCCTTAGTCTTACTTGCTGGTTAGAGAGATTGCCAAATTACAAAATGGCTAAAAATCCAAGACTGGGAAGTTTAACACATAAAATGCGACTTTATTGGAGCAAAAAATTGTGGATGCTCACTTACCCAGGGTCTTATTCCATTTTTGGTATATATGATGAAGTCGGGAAATTAGGAATTATTTTTTAGCTGCTTATATTAAAGACAGAGCGATGTAGGTCAAATGCACACACAATTCCAGACAATAAGATTCCAAATCTCCCTTTAATTTAGGCTCCAGAGGCGATGGAATTTAGGGAGGAACATTTGGTTAGGATGGAAATAGGAACAACTGGAGTTTAGTTAGAGGCCTCTTTCATCCTCGACTGGAACCCTTTACCACCCAAACTCTGCCCATGGCAAGGCTGTGTCTTTCATAACCCCAGTATCCCAGCAAATCCCTTCAGCAGGAGCACGCAGCAATGGAGTACAGATTCTTGCCCCAGTCCCTGGAATCCTTCAACCCCGTCAGGGCTAGCTAAGTAGTAGTCTTTTTTCTTGGCCCTGTTGCTGTCTTATTAGAGCCCTGAAAGACAGAGTGTGGTCTCCACCAGAAGAGTGCCTACCATGGGATTGCCCAGCCCCTTCCTGAGGCTCCTAGCACCACTCCCCATGAGGGGGGCCAGGGCCTGGGCAGGAAGGCTGCCTGGGGTGGGGATGTAGAGGCTATTTTAGTTTGCCCACAATTCTGTGGCAGTAGAGACATGCAGCTTTTACATCTTACACCAGGACTGTTGAATGTCCAGTACCAATACACTGATGGTGCCTTAGATGATGCTGGTGGGACATAAATTTTTCACGTTAATGGTAATGTACTTATTTTAGTGTGAACTCAAGAAATATGAGATTAGCACATAAATGGTTATTTCATGGATATTGATTAGGATGAGGCTAAGTAATAACAAATTAAATAACATTTAATAAAAAATTTTTAAGGAAATAGTAATTTAATAATACAGGTGATATATAAATAGGGCAACATGCATGAAGCTGATTTTTAGGTGGATAAAGTTTGGGACAATTCTATGCCAGTTAGAGTTAACCAACATACATGAAAAGCTCGGACATGTATATTAAAACGCTAGCGATAGCTGTCCGCAGTGCTAAGAGCTCTGGAATTGGAAAGCCCAGGTTCAGATGCTAGCTCGATCTTTAAGTCAGCTCTGTGACCTTGGACACATCACAACCCTTTAAGCCTCAGTTTCTTCATCTGTAAAATAGAAATGGCAATTCGTATGCGATTGTTCTGAGAATTAAATGAGGTAATCCTTATAAAGTGGCTAGCAGAGTACGTGGCACAGAGCGACTTCCTGGGAGGAATGATGGTTATAAATGGAAAGGACTCATTTCTATAGCAGGCTGCCCATGTATCTGTCCTGAAGATTTCCTTCCAAGAAAATGTAGCCCAAAAAGTACAGGAACATTTAGCCCTTTGGGTCATGGATCCACTCCCAGCAAATGTGCGCGCACACACTTGCAAACGCCAAAACGGCATACAATTTTAGGTATTCACAGTTGCCACCTCCTTTAACCACTTCCTGAGCTGACTACAGCCCTGGGAAACAGATGGAGAGCCAGGGTAACAGGAAGTGTCTCCACTACTTCTGCCGCAGGGAGCCCTGGAGTCCTCCTAGCTTCTGGAGGCATCCTAGTCCTCTAACGCAGACTTCAGTTCTCCCTGGTGCCTCTTAATGCACAGGCCGCCACAGCTTCATTCTCTACATGGGCAGAATGCAAATAAGGTCCTGAGAACCCACACAAACCCCTATACTCAGTAACTGGCTTATTCTTGTTCTACTCGTTGTACAGCCCGGCCTTGCAATTTTTAACTCAGCGCTGATGGGGCTGGGTAAATTCAAGTGACTAGCAAATGTACATGGAAAACCATGGGCCCCGATAAGCTGCTGATACGGTGTGCCTGCGCTTCCGCCTGTTCTATTTAAACACTGATAGACCCTTCGGCAAACAAGAAACCTTTTGTGCTCTGAGCATCCACAGCTGCCATCCGGAGTCCATTCTGGACATGGCCAAGGCCCAGAGTAGGCAGAGTGGGGGTGGGAGAGGCAAACTTTTCCTGCACTCTATCAGATAAACACACACAGCTAGGACCACGCTGATCTTCATTCCCGGGGTTCCAAATCTTTGTTCCTGCCCCCTACCACACCTCGCAGAGACCTCTCAAAAAGTGAGATGGAGAACATGTTTTTCTAGAAAATTTACTGCATATCCTTCAAGCAGGACATATGGGCGGGTTCAAGCCCTGACCCACACACATCACACTAGTAAGAGATGTAACTAGGCTTACAAAGAAGCCGTGAGAGGAAAGCAAGAGAGTAGGGTTTACTGCATGCACTAATATAAGCCAAAAAGGGAGTCAAGGTCAGGACCAAAAAAAGTCCATGAAAATCAGAATGCTATGGAGCCTTGAGGACAGGGATTGTTTCTAACAACCATTTGAGTTTTGGGTTATTTAGTAAAGTTTATAAATAGTTGAATTTGAATTTCTTTCTTGAATATTAAGTGGGATTTGTGCACTCCTCATCGAAGCGTGCTTCTCCTGGACGAGCAGTTTGGGCATCACCTGGAAGCTTGTTATAAATGCAGAATCTTGGGGGCGCCTGGGTGGCTCAGTCGTTAAGCGTCTGCCTCTGGCTCAGGGCATGATCCTGGAGTCCTGGGATCAAGCCCCACATCAGGCTCCTCCGCTGGGAGCTTACTTCTTCTTCTCCCACTCCCCCTGCTTGTGTTCCCTCTCTCACTGGCTGTCTCTCTATCAAATAAATAAAACCTTTTAAAATAAAAATAAATAAATAAATGCAGAATCTTGAGCCCCGGACTAGACTTCCTAAACCAGAATCTACATTTTAACAAGATCCCTAGGAATTCATGTGCATGTTACAATTTGAGAAGCACTGGGTAGAGTATTTATAATGCCTCTACGAAGATCTGGGAAAGATAGTCAAAGATCATAGATTATTTCCTCTCACATTTGCAGCAAATCTTAACCTAAACATCAAGTATTAAAAATTCATGTTCAATTTCAAGCAATGAGATTAATAACAGTAAACCTGTTAATATAATAAATTCTGCTTTCAGTAATCAGTTTTCAAATCTAAGTGAAGAAATATTTCTCACGAATATCTCCATATATATGACATCACTTGGGCAACTTCAAACACCCTTCTCTGACGTGAGGACAGAATTATTCTTAGCAGTCCAAGACTACATACTGCTCCCATGAAGAGTTACGGCTGTACACATAAGAATTAGTGCCATTTTAAGAGGTTAAAAAAGTACTCCAGATTTAGCACTATTGACAGAAGGCAGATTTTTAAAAATCAGCATTGAAATAGTTCCATAATGAACATTGATTACCTTTGGGGGAAAAAAAGAAGGAAGAAGTATCAATTAGTGGTCAAAAGTGTCTTGCACTGTCCGCTGTGTGACAATACCCAAGTTACTGGACCTCTCTGAGTCAGCTCCTTCAGTATAAAATGGGGATAATAAAATAAAATGGGAATAACTTCTGTTGAATTTTTGTAGGATTAAAGGATATAATACATGACAGGCACTATAACAGCATTTGGACACAAAAGTGCTAAATAAATGGAAGCTATTAATAGAAAGTTAGTAATGAAATATTGTCTCAAGATGTCCCTTTGCTTAATTGAAGAGCGCAAAGACCCCTGGATCTTGTCCTGTCTCTGTGTAGCACTTGCTCTAAGAGACTGCAAAATCGTTTCATTTGAGCCATGGCTAGAAAGATTCATATCATCAGCTAGGCCTGCTTCATTGGCTTAGAGGGAGAATTAAAAAAAAAAACAACTCTCTGGTACAAGCTGGGGAGGCTGAGGTCAAGGTCAACATGTAAAGACCAGAAGTCATCTCAGGCAGCTGTGGAAGGGTGAATGCTCTGTGCTTCCAGGCCAGAATCCCTCCACTGCCACCTCCAGTGAAGCAAAGTTGGCAAGCTAGGGGCCCTGGGGGAAGAGAAAGGAATAGTGGATCAAGAAGGAGCAGGAGAATAAAGGGGGGGAGGCACATCAGTTAACTTCCCCGAGCCTCCCTTTTTTTAAAGTATAAAATAAGGATACTAGTACTACCTACCTCAAAGGTTTAGGATGGCAATTAAATGAGGTAATGTGCATGAAGAATGAAGCAGCATACTTGGCACCTGGTGAATGCTCGATACATGGTACCCATAACTGTCTATCTATGATAGGCATCTGCAGCACAACAATAATATACATAATTACTCCAAGTTCAATCCATGGAGACAAAGAATTTGATTTGATGTGAATTTCAGATGTATAGAGAACTGGATCCCTTTTCGACACCCCATCAATGAAAGACAATAAGTGTATAGGAAGCCTTTATTGTAACTGTTGCAAAAGCCTATTCTCCTTAGCAAAAGAACAGTGAAAAGAAGTATTAGAAGTTGGCTTAAAAAACACGGCCATGTAGGATTCATTACAACTAGTTGAAAAGAAGGAAAAGGCAAGAGAATCTCCAGGACGGCAAAAACTTAATGTCTGACATACGCAGAATGGCTTAATAAGCGACCTCATCTCACTGGACTGTACCAGGCTAGGACTACTCAAAATGTCAAAGTGATAAATATACAAAAACAAGACTGAAAAAGAAAAAAACTGTTGATTGAGGGCGGGAAGGAGGGAGTGGAGTAGAGGTAACTTTTAGATTTGTTGACTGTTTTTTGCAAAATCAGGGTATTTTTTTGAAAGCCCTGTAAGATCAAGGGAAAAAAGACAGTATGATGGTCCAACAGCTTCAGGCAAAGTGAGAAATGAGTTGGGGTACTCACCTAGGGCAGTGGTTTTCCAACCTTTTCTTTCACCTAGAGAACATTTTGTAAACAAAATCTTATTGATACTCCAATCTATGAAGCAGATAAAATAGTGCTGTTATTCAGTTTATTTATAGGTTCCATTTGAATCCTTGCTTCACTTCGGTCTGTAAACGAGAGCACAAATATCTACACAGGGTGAATACACATTTGAATAAGGACATTTTATTATCTTTCAATGGTTAAAGATGTTTTTAGAAGGTAAAATTCCAATTAGAAGCTTGCGGGATCCCAGTGCTTCCTAGAATGTAGTTCAGAAACATCGACAGGGTTCTAAAAATTGGGGCCAGCCAACGGTCAGGCACTGTTCCATACAGACCTAAAGCTCACCACAGATTACTGCAGCAATCATTTATGTTCCTGTCAAGTGAGGAAGAACAGTGAGCAGAGGACACTCTTTGTCTCCTATGTAATGACAAACCAAACTCACACAGAAGGGACATGAGAGTTGAGCCCACGGTTATTGTGACCAGGGCCACATCTGTGAGAAGCTCCCCAAATCCCAAATAAGAGGAAAAGACAAGTCGTACCTCTGTTACCCAGGGATGTTGAGGAAGGAAATCAAAGCTCGTGACTTTCTGCTTAGATGGGGCAGAGGTCAATGGCCAAGGAAGGCAGTAAGTTACCAGTGTTGGCGTGGCCCAGATGAGGCATAGAAAAGGAGGCAGAAGGTGGCTACAGAGAAAATGGCCCTATCTATGGTCATAGAAAACAGATGTGTAGGAATTTAGGACTGGAAAAGGCCAGAGAAGTAGAGTCATCTAAGACGTACTGGAAAACTTGTAGGGGGAGGTGCAGGGAGGCAGGCAGAAAGGATACGTGAAGAGTGGGGAAAGTAGCAAAGAATTTAAGGCAAGTGCAGAAAGAAATAAGGACAAGGATAAGAATCTCAAAGGACGCTTTAAAGACCTAAATCCACACAAAGATAGTGTATGGGAAATCTTGAAATATAATACGAATGGCCCAAGAAAAAAGGAGGCCAGGGTCTCAGCCTGTAGAACTCAGGAAAGGAAACGAGAATCAGAGTTTATTGGATTTATAGAGTGTTTTGATGTGACTGAGTGTTGAAAGATTATTTGCCAGGGGGAGGGAGGTTTTGGTGGCTTGGCGGCAAAGAACGCTCAACGATCCCTTTTATGGTAATCTGTGAGGATCGAATGAACATGTATACAAATAGAACATCCTACATAAACACATGATGATATCACCAGAAAAGCAAGGGTAAGTCATATTCGCATCTGGGCAACAGGAATTTAGGGAGGAAAAGAGTGGTCTGATTTATCAGGGATGGTCTAATGACAGCCTTGAGGAAAGAAAGAGTGAGGAGAGGCAGAACTTAGGAAAGCCACGTGGTCCTGAGAAGGGAATGAACGCCCTTGGTTTGAATTATAGGTTTGGGTTTTTCGTGTCCTGCCCTTGGGTCCAGTGCTGTAGCTGGTTGCAGAGCGGCCGGGCACTTTACCTACATCATCCCATTTAAAATTAAAAACAGCTTCACGTGAAAATACCCTGGAACTCAGGTTAGGAAAACAAAGCTTGGTTAGGGCGACCAAATGGCCTAGATTGCACAGCTAGTAAGTGGGGAGTGAGGGTTCAAGCCCTGGCCCAGTGGATTTGGGTCTGCACCTCCCTTTGCAGCTGGTTTTCCAGGTCCCTGAGATGGGGTCCCTGAGACCCCATCCTTGTTGGCTCTTTGGGCAGTGGGGGCTTCCCCAGGTGGCAGTAATTTTTCTTTCCTTGGAGGGTATTTGGTTTTATGAAGATCTTTAGTGCCCTTCTGGTAAACACAAAATAAGAGCAGTAAATGTAACTTGAAAAGTATAAAAAACTTCTTCCACCACTATGCAAGTAAGGCAGAGAAAATGATGATGGATTGAGATTCCTGGAGGGAAAGCATTGCCCAGCCCTCCCCCTTGACCAGAAGCTCCCTGCAGCCAGGGGCTCTCTTCTACAAAGCCTGCGTATGTGATTGCCAGTACAAGGTCATACACGTCATAATCAGCTAGTAACTTTTTAGCCAACGAAGGCCTAAAACATCTATATCCAAGAAGTCAGAATAGTTCAGCTATACAAGGTGCCTAAACCCTAGCAGTCCACTACATAGCATAGTGCCCGGAGTTAACACTGTATTAAACACTGCACTTAAAATTTTGCTAAGAAGGTAGATCTTATGCTATCACCAAAAAACAAAAACAAGGGGTGCCTGGGTGGCTCAGTCGTTAAGCATCTTGTCTTTGGCTCAGGTCATGATCCCGGGGTCCTGGGATCGAGCCTTGCATCAGGCTCCCTGCTCATCAGGGAGTCTGCTTCTCCCTCTCCCTCTGCCTGTTTCCCCTGCTTGTGCTCTCTGTCAAATAAATAAAAATAAGATCTTTAAAAACAAAACAAAACAAAAAACCAAAAACAAAAACCCACCAAAAACCAAACAAAAAACAAAACCCAAAAACAAAAAGATGATGATGATAAAGAGGGCAAAAAGAAACTTTGGAAGGTGCTGAATATATTTAGATATAGATTATAGATTATAATAATAGTAGGGGAGGAAGAAAGTTTTGGCAGTAACGAATGGTTACGGCGTCTGAATGACTTCTCTCCAAACTCAAGTTGTATACATTAAGTACGTACAGCTTTTTGTATGCCAATCATATCTTAATAAAGTGGCTTACAAAAAAAAAAAGGCACAAGTATTTATACTTTATAAAAATAGAACTTTTCTTTCGAAAGTACAGCTTTATCACTTCGGACACAGGTGACTGAACTTCATGCATCATTCTCTCGGAGACAGAGGTGAAGCCAAGGCCGCTTGGAAAGTGAAGATGCAGGGAGGGTGTCTTGGCTTCTCTTCAGCTGTCTCGTGTCACCCAAAGCAGTGCTCTGGAGGGCCAGCATAGAGAAACTTATGACCTCTGTTTGGCCTTGTGTTCCTAAAAATTTTATGGGAAGGTCGCTAATAAACTAAGTGTGTAAATGCTTCACCATCTAGTTAAAAAATAATAACTGCTACTGGGACTGACTACACTACATATTTTCTGCAGAACACACTTATTTACCTTTCCTTCTAATAAAATACACCTGGCAATAAATAAAAGGCAGTAAAAGTATCCATGGCTTGCTATTAAAACTTGATATGTTTTAATGACAATTTTTAGTATACTGTTTTTGGATGGATCAGGTATTATTTGAAAAAAAGCACCTAATTAGGAAATGATTGCGATTGGCACCAAGACACAAACACAATAATTTGTCCAAATACAGTGTCTGTACTCAGGTTAAATTCTCTGACATTTAAATTATGTCTCCCCCGTAAGATCAGATTGCGCTTTAAAATGGTCAATATACTTCTACCAATGAGTCACTTGTTTAAAAATGCCACTGTAAAACACATTAGTCTTTTTGGCTTTTTGTTTTTTTTTTGTTTTTTTAAATGTAAACTACAGTCTAGTGAATTTAGTTCATCGCACTCTTTACAAAAAAGGCTACAGTGAGGGGGGAAAAGAGTCTTTGGAATTTCAGGGACTTTTTCTTTCTTTTTTGTAAAGAAAACCTCTCAAGAGGGTATCCAACCACTTCTTGGAGACATAATCATATGTAAAGAAAAGTGGCCTGAATAAAGGAGGAATTAAAAAAAAATCCTTAGTCACTCTTTAAGTTTATTCTTCAATTTAGGCCAATCCTCTTTTATAGGGGGCTCCTAGCAATTAGCTAGCAATTTTATCCTGTGAGTCTAAAGGATTAAAGCAGGACCAAAGAACAAAAGCAACCGATTTGCTACCCTCTTCCATCAGTCCTTTTTTAACAAACCAGACTTCATTTCCTCTAGGGCCCTCCTTACCCATCTAATCTGCTTGCTTTCTTCCTCCCATGGTCCCTCAGGGGAAGGATTCGGAAAGGTAACATTAGCGAATGCCACCTAAACAAAATCCCTTCAGAATATACAAAGGTTTGAAAATGGCTTCAGAAACTGGAGGGTGCTTTTTTGTTTTCTCATTTTGGAATTCTGAGCAAAGTGTAACTTTTTTGATCACTGGATCTTAAAACAAATGTAGTAGCAGGTAATAAGCCTCCCAAGTTAGGTCTACCAGAAGTTTAGACACACTCCTTTCCCTCTTGCAGACTATTTGGGACAGTGCTCCCGTAAGGTCACATTAAAACGAGCACGGCCTGGGAACGGCAGACATGACATCTGTCGAACTTACTGTTCCATCTGTCACTGACATGGCCCACATACAAACCTCTAGAGCTCCTGGGGATTTTAAGGGGCCTGCTAATCCATTCCTTTTCCTTTATCCTTAAACCATTTCAAACAGATGAGGATCCACTCTATTTTAAAAGACCTCCAAGGAAGAGTCCACAATCATTCTTAGCCAAATATTTAGAAATTAATTTCCCTATGGCCTTTCCCTGTTGCTCTGCAAACACACTCCTTCCCATAGTCCTGCTATAAAGAGGAAGTATTGTAGCCATGACCTTTGAGAAGACCTACAGACCAATTTTGAAGACAAAATAATTCTTAATTTTACCCAGCAAACAATGCCCTGAAAACATTCTAATGAAAAACATTACCTCTTAATTTTAAGCGTAGGTATACAACTCTGCAAATTTCTTCTATCCAACCTTCTGTGGAAAGTGAAGACTTGAGACGAGTACTTATGCATTATCCTTATTTGGAAGCTCTGTGGAACTGCTGCAGAAACTAAGTCTGACTATAATTCTACAGGACGAAGGTTAGAAAAATGACTTTTTTTTAAAGATTTTATTTATTTATGAGAAAGAGAGATAGCGAGACAGAGCATGACTGTTGGGGGGGGCGGTCAGAGAGGGAGAGGTAGAAGCAGACTCCCCGCTGAGCAGGGAGCCCAAACCGGGACTCAATCCCAGGACCCGGGGTTCATGACCCAAGCCAAAGGCAGGCGCTTAACCGAATGAACCACCCAGGTGCCCCTAGAAAAACAAGGTTTTATTTCAATACTAAATCTAGGGAACTGCTAAATCACAGAAGGGGTTAAGGCCAAATACAGGTGGGAGACCTACATATAAATTAAACCCCATTTCACACATCTAGTCTCAGGGAAAACATCTGTAACATATTTAACAACCCCCCAAAAAGGTTTTTCTCATATACATGATGATGGACACACAGATCCAGTTTGAGAATCACTGACTCAAACCTAGAAAAACATGGACTACTTTTGCCTCTTTAAGCTACCCATCTCCACTTCTTAAAAACTACATAGTACCAAATGCTGCTAGCAGTAATAAGCGTTCGTGAAAATATTGATCCAACAAGCCAAGTGCTCCCTTACTAATTATTATCTGCAAATCCAGTTAAAATATAAACTAGAACTAAATCATCGATGTAAAAATCATTAAAGTTGATACTCAGAGAAGAAATGAACATAGTCAAATGACCAGAATGACGTCTAAATCCAGCGACTGCCAAATACAGCCTATGAAACGTCCCATCAAAATAAAGATGTGAAATCAGGAAGCAGATGGCACAATTCTTTCTAAAAGCTCACATTAAGGGGACATTTTCGGCATTTCTGTACTGTTGTGCAAAAGAAAAGAAGGGTGTTTCATCAAGCGTAACTCTAGCCAAGTTATGATAATAGGTTGCTCCAATCCTCCACTTGGCTCAGGAAGTATCTGGCTTAAATGGGGGAAGCAGCTCTCAGTAGGGGACATGAACGCAAACCCTAACTGTGCAAGGTGGAAAATCACTGCAGCTCTGCATGGATTTCAGAAAAGAGTCAGGCTGTTTCATGGTCAGAGGCAGCACTTTCTTAGTTGTACCGTTTAGCTGATAATGCTTTGTGTCAGGAAATCACTTTTTCTATTTGAGATTCCTTTTAGGTTTTTGACCCACTTTCTTGTTTCCCAGGCTGCATATACCACTCTTAAACCTCCCAGACAACGAAAAACAATGAATACTGTCTTCTCAGAGCCTCAGCACTCATCTTTGTAAGACTTGAAGGACACCACTTCTCACTTTCATTGTCTATAAACCTGCAATCACATATGGATGGGGAAGTTAGTGAAACATTTCATTTCCCATATAAATAAGTAAAAACAAATCACTTTTAGAACACGATGGACAACATACAAAGCAGGATTGGGAGAGGTCTTATTTCACGCAACTGCATCTCAGTTTCTGACCTGGATGAAATCCTGCAAAATGCGAGAGAATTCTCTATGTTTCATATATTCTATATTCAAATTTAATAGATTTGCATTTAAGTTAGCATCTAATTCACCAACTGAACTTAAGAGTTAAAACTCTCAAAAATCAGAAAACAATGCTTTTTGGTAAAGAAAGACTTTTAAGTGGGAACAGGTATTGAATGAAAACTTGTAATACATTCTAAAAGTTTCAAATCCTGCAAATAACTAGAAGGTCTGAGGGGATCAAAATGCCATGCATTAGATGGTATTTCAAATTTATAGATAGGGAAACTATCCTGAGGAGGACAGCTCTCCATTGACATTGACGGATTTCCTGTAAGACCAGGTCTTTCTATAGGCCACCAAGTTATAGGTGAGACAAGGAACTGGGTTATCAAATAGCCTCTTTTTAGAATAGAGAGGTTACAAAATCAGTTTCTGCAACTCTCTTTTCCTCCTGAAAACCTTTCACTCTCAACCTAAACCAGCTCCCCCCTTCGGGAGTTCCTGGTATATTTCTGGGAGTTGTTCTCCACTTTAGTAGCAGAGCCCACCAAAACCCATTATCATGAAGAGGCTATCTGTCAAAGAGCACTTTTTCACTCTTCGTGGGTGCTCTGAATGACCACAACCATACACACAGGCAAAGGTACACAGGTATACGCAAAAGGAAGACTTAAACCAAGAGTCCTTCAGTATTGCTTTAACAAACACTCTCACTCAATCCACCTTAAATACCTTACAGACTACAGACAGTATTGGCATTAAAAATACACAGAACAAGATTTTAAAAATGCACAAACCATCTACAGAAGCTTCTTTGCGTTTTGTTACACCTCTCATCATCTCTTGAAGCCTAAAAAGGTGAAAATCTAAAGCTGAAAAACAACAGCAGATTCTGAAAATTATTAAACTACATCTTATGCACAACTTACCTGTGTTCATCTTCGAGATTTCACCAAGAACCAGACTCATATAGGGCACAAGGACCCCAGCTCCTTGTTCACAAAATATTCCCACATACTTTACATAAATGTACAGTTCTGTGTCTAGTCTTGGCATATTTGAAGTTAAAATTTGATTATCGGTATTTACTGGAATCAGGGCCAAGCGCTTCTCTGGTATCTACCACAGTAACCTTCAAGGTTGGACACGGAGAAGAGGGGTAGGGTTGGATTTAAAACTGAAGAACACTCTACTTGTGGGGTTCATTTTTATTGATTCTGAGCTCAGAATCTTGCCACTTCAGCAGCTACTTAAACTGAATTATCGCTTCTATTGGCCTTAAAACTCCCCTTCTGTAGTTATTTCTTCCTTTAAACCACTTATAGCTGTGGAATATATTCTAGTATAAGAATATAGTGAAGGTCAAAAGACAATTCCTATGTGCTACCTATGACTCATGGTGGGCCACAGCCCAAGTCAGATAACTTATACTTAACAAGAAAGCGAACGAACAAAAAATTAAAAATATTATCACTTACTTCATTAAAAGTCTTTTCTTTAAAACCCTAAGCAAAATTGATCCTGTTAGTAAAGATATTCACTCTTGTAATTTTTTAATAAGTAAATTCTAATAACCTTTTGTCCCCACACAAAGCAATCTAATTTTCTGAAGAAAGAAATTGCTACACAGAATTCTTTAATCATAGCTTGTATGATTACAAATATAAGAGGTGTGAGGGACCTCTGTGGTCATGGGTAAGCCCTAGTTGTCCCTTAGCTCAGGATCAAGGCCAGTTTATTCCTTAGCTTCAGGCAAGTAACAGGGGTTCCTCAATATACCCTTTCAAAGAAACTATTATTATTAATAATGAATCTACCAAAGGGAAACAGAAAAGAATGAAAGAAAAAAATGAAAAGTAACAGTACAAATATTTCCATCCTAAGAGTTAAGGACTCTAGGTAACAAAGGGTACCAACTTTCCATGTCTAAAAAGACTTTAATATGTGGAACGTTTAAAAGTAAAAAGAGAAATCATCCTTCTAAGTACTTTGAAAGCATGTCACCCTGTAGGTTTACATGCGAGAAAGTCTTAAGGACCACCAAATATGTAGAAATAGGAATTCCAAATATTTCAGTTCTCTGAATATACAAAACCAAATAAGGCACAAGGACCTAAAGAATAAACCCAAAGTGAGCTTATGATGTTTCAGTTTATGTGATTTAGGGCCCTTCTATTTTGTCCTGCAAGATAATTTAAATAGTTCTCTCTGTTGTACGCAGCCAAATTTATTCTGTTAGAGGTATATTCATTCTGAAACCTTAGAACACAATAGGCTACATAAAATTTTCCAAACTCTATTGTTGGCATAATCTAATTCAAAATTTAAAAGTCTTCAAAGAGACTTCCATTAAAACCCCTGCTCACCTAGCTGCAAAATATAACTTGAAATACGAACAAGAACATGTACTATTAGTTATAATAAATAAGTTAGAATGATCATTGAAATGTCCATCCAGGAGACCCTCAATTTTCCTATTTGGCTTCCAAACAAGCTACATTTCTGTGCATTACATACTGACACCCCTAAAGAGACTCCCTAAGCTGATCCCAGATACTTACCTGCAGCAGATAAATAACATCTGCAGCTATCATACCTCCCTGGTGCTGGTTTGGGTAGTTACTTGACCATCTTTCTGCATTTGTTCTTTATATTTTATTTGAGTAAGTGGAGGAGGTTAAAAAAAAAAAATCAAATGGCTGACATTATACGAACCACTGGTCTTTAAATTTAACACAACTGGGACAAGAATAGAAATCAGGGGGAATGAGTAATTTTTCACCCTGGCTGGGTGCTCACAGGACTTAAGCCAGCGGACTGTGTTCGAATGAGAAACAGAGCAAAGGCAAGGAACATGCAGAAAATACTGGAAATAAATTATCTAAGATTATGTCTAAAAAATGAAGCATAATGGGGAATTCTGGAATGATTTAAGATCTCTACAACTCCTCCCCATTTAGTCCATTATTTTTTGCAGAACCGATTTTCACATACATCTTCAGGAATGTACTGAGTATAAGAGAAGGGAACTTCTTGTGCTGAAAAAAAAAAAGAAAGAAAAAAAGTTGGCCCCAAACCATTTTTTTTGTATTTAGTCAATGATTCTCCATGAATCTGTATGAATAAAGATTAGAAAAAACTTGCCTTGGCAACGAACAAATGCAAACAAAGAAATTAAACACTAATCTACGGCAAAAGTTGCTACACAAGAGACGTTTATTAATGTTCTGTTGTATTTACAGTTTTAACATAGCAAACCAAGGTGAATTACCACTTGGCAGAAAGCACATCATTCTACGTTTATAACTCATCGGTTTCTGCTAACACATTGTAAAAGCAAGTAGTACTACAGTATGTTAGGGATCATCTCAAAAGTTCCTAACTAATTCTTTCTTTGCTCCTAAGTATCTATTCCCCTCTCTACGCCAGCCCCTGGCCTAGTCATCAGGAGACCCTCCCCAAAAAACGGGGAAAAAAAAAAAAAAAAGGGGTAAAAGGGACTCTAATCACACAGAGTGTCAAGAATTGCATTTTAGTAATTAAGCTCCATTTGTCCTTGTCCTTTTTATTTTATACAGTGACAACACCTTTACAATTTTTTAGGTTCATAACACGGAACAATAAAGTACTGCAAAATTTAGAATACAGACTATAAAAAATTAATGCTCATTATTTACCAATTAAGAACACATTCTTGACCACACCTTAAATGTATTTTGCACTATGATTTTGTTTCCAGGTGTTCACAGTACAACTGAATAAATTTCTAGATTAATTTTAACACCAAGTATGGATTATGTGCAGAAATGCAGTCAAAACAAAAGTTTTAACTTTTGAGAAAACCCCTTTGAAATGGCCAGCATTATACATATCTTACACTAAAATACTTAATTCCAAGTTCATTTTGAGATGGAAGATGAATAAAGCAAGACTGCCCCCTACTGACTACAGGGACAAGGCTCATGCTATTTAAAATGACTACAAACAATAGATAAGGCATTATTAATACATCACATACTTGATTGCGAGAGCTTTTTCAAACATTAACCACTAATGATTCAATGATTACAGAATTTTGCATTAACTATTAAAATTTTACACCTAGGAACAAATAAAGAGAAATGATCTTTTTCAACAGTACTTTTATTTTTTTAAAGCAGGTGATTATTCCTCTGTGTTCTGCATCTTGATTCACTTCCTGCAGGTGTTCTCTTGCTTCTTCAGAGAGAATTCATAAACGCAGGAAGGCCTTTGCCAGAAAACATCTGCCAGAGAAGGATATTGAATATTGAAACTCTAGTTAGCTTGTTATTTTGGCCAAGAGAAGGATGTAGTCACAAAAGAAGGCAGGATGTTTGGAGACACAAGAAGTACATTTTAACATAGCTTTAAGATTACTATACACTGACATCATACTATTCAATAAACATTAAAATTTCAGTTCTTAAAGTTATCAAGGACTCTAGAACTAGCAAGAATTTGAATGCTTTCTCTAAAGCCCAGGAGGCCAGGAGTCTCTCTCTCCAAACTTCCCCACAAAAGAATGAAATGCAAATACCACTTCCTTCACCCTGCACTTAACCTCCACAGCAATGACTTGCAACTTGGGGGCTATGAGAGCAGAATCCAAGTGCACAGGTAATTTTCCTGGTACACCTGAAGTTACTGTCCACCCTGCCAATTCTGCCAGATCTCATGCAAAGATGATTTCCAATAAGGATGCCAATGCTGTCATGCTGTACTGAGAGCACGGCAAAGTTAAAGCCATCTGGAAATTCACAGGTAGCCCAGATCATTCTTTTTCATCAATTAGGGAAAAAAGTCGATGTATTTTGGGGCATATATCTCTGATAAAAAGTTCATAAAACTAATTTTTAAAAAAGGAACAGACATGATTGAAATAAACACTTTTCCCCCCCCCAAAGATTTTATTTATTTATTTGACAGAGAGAGAGACAGACAGCGAGAGAGGGAACACAAGCAGGAGGAGTGGGAGAGGAAGAAGCAGGCTCCCAGCGGAGGAGCCTGATGTGGGGCTCGATCCCATAACGCCGGGATCACGCCCTGAGCTGAAGGCAGACGCTTAACCGCTGTGCCACCCAGGCGCCCCTGAAATAAACACTCTTAAAATAATGTCCATATATATTGTAAAGTCCAGTTTTCATCCAGTACTTTGAGGCATTTCTGTATTGGTGTAATTGTTTTAGTTTTCGTGGAAATAATGGGGAAAAGTACAAGGAACTCCCAATATTCATCCTGAAGAAAACTACTAACGAGATACGTATTACTTAAGAAATATTTGAGAAACCACCTTGTGGCACCCTGCACCAAGGGAGAGTTGGATGGGCTACTACGTAGACCCTTGGCTTACTTTTCCGCCTTTCCAAATTCCTGTAAAAGCTCCAAGTAGCCCTTTTCTACCTTTTCTGATTAGACAACTGCATCAATCTTTAAAAGGCTGACAAAACGGAGAGGAGCTACAACAAAAGAGGAAATCAACATACGCTTTCTTAAACTGTTGATATTCTCCCAGATTCCAAATTCAGTTAGTATTCAAGGAAACCAGTGCCACTGACACAAGAGCAACTTTTGTTTAGGTTGAGAGACCTCAGGATGTGCAGGGACAAAAATGTGTGAACACAAGAACCTCAAAAAACCAAGAAGCAAAAAGAGTATCCGCAGACCGACATCAAATGGAGGTTTCTGCCAGGAGGCTAGACTTACTACACAAACTTAAGTTCAGTTTTAGCTGTTTCCATTAATAGATGAAAACTGATGTAATTGTTTCTATCTGCCAAAACACTAGAATTTGCAAGAACATACGATACAGTCCAGATAACTATCTGGCCACTTTCCTTAGACCATCCTGCTTCTACAGAGGCTAATTAGCTTTCATAGAGCCCTCAAAGTCAGAGCCACCCAGCAAACATTAAAATTCCATTAAGAGTGCCTAGGCAGGTTAGTAATGGGTGATCTCAATCACTGTACCATCTCCAGAGGAAAACGACTGCTAGAGAGGCGCTCACCGCTAAGACCTGGAGGCCTGTTCAGATGTAAGCAACTTGACTCACAAGTTGCTACAGAACAATGGCGGCACACAACTGGAGGACAGAAGGGTTTTAGGGACTGTGGGCTTCATTACTAAACTGTAGGTCACATCACTTCAGAAACAAAAGGAACCAGGAGCCTACAGATCATTTAATTTCAAGAGGAAGACAGCCATTTCTTCCTGAACGTTACGTGAATTCTTTAAGCAAAAATTCCACTGAAAGCATTTCTACTACCTTGCTACTTTATAACACAGTCCAATAAATCAAACTTTAACTTGAGGTGAACTTCCTTTAATAAATTGAGAGAGGTATTAAAGAAGAGAGAGAAGATTACAGACTGGGAAAAATCAAAGACTTTATCATCATATGGGGGAAAATTTAAATATCTGGTGTCTAATAGGTACAGCTCACCAGGTCACAGGAATTATTTAATTAGGAAGGGCCCTATCTCATGAATGTTAGGGCTTAAAAAATTTTCTTTCCTCAGGGCGTCTGGGTGGCTCAGTCAGTTGAGTGTCCGCCTTTGGCTCAGGTCATGATCCTGGGGTCCTGGGATCAAACCCCGCATCAGGCTCCCTGCTCAGTGGGGAGTCTGCTCCTCCAGCTCCCTTTGCCCCTTGGCTCAGCGTGCTTTGTCTGTCTTTCTCTCTCTCTCAAAAACAAAACAAACAAACAAAAAACACCCCAAAACTTTCTTTCCTCCTATTTCAAAGGTGATTATAATAACAGAATCTAAACTCTATTGTGCTTCTTATGTGCAAGTACTTTCGAAGCTACACATTCCAGCTACTGTAGCTAAAGCCTCAACTACTTGGCAGCATCCGAGGAAGTGGTACTCCACCTAAACATTTATTTTCCAGTTAACTGGTAAATAAGAAAAAGTATGAACACTTTACATTTTGACCATTTCAGAGAGGTCTCTGTTTCTTCTTAAACAATACAGAAGGAGTGTGTGCACTTTGTGCTCCCGCTTCCTCGCAGTCACACACTTCCTGCTGCTGCTGGGCCCACCTCTAGCAGTTCCTTTGGCTCTTCTTGCTGTGGGGGCAGGAAACCAGATTTCCTTTTTAAGCTTAAATGAGCTCCCAAAAGGGAACCTGAAAGCAGCTCCTGAGAAAGTAGTACATGAGCTTCAGTATTCAGCTTTTGTAACAACTATTTTAGCTGATAGAAAGAGGCCTTCTGGGGTCATTTTAAGGTTTGTTTGCGTGTACTGTATTTTGGGTCGCCTGAAAAGAAGTCACTATTCTTATACCTTTTTCCAGTAAAATGCCAGATCTTAGGACAGCATGGGAATTAAGCTCTTTTTCTGTTATGGCAAAGCTATTTTAAAAGTCCGAAATGCGTCTTTCTGGCAAAAAGTAAGCCTACAGCTAGCTTTTAACTGGCGACAACCACATTAAATGAAGTAAGAAGTCTCAATGAAAGAAAATAAAATCTTCATTCCTTACAAGATGGTTTGCTAGCATAACTTCAAACTAAATTAAATTTCCTCTGAACTAGAGAAACATTCTACATTTGGATCTAGATGAACAGTTCTTAACCCTCGTCAATGGACAAAGGAAAATCAGTCCCATGGCATATTATGGCTTTTCAGATTCTCTTGGGGATACTGACAATTAGTAAGGAAGTCATTAGAATTCTAAAAGCTGCTCTAAGTCCCCAAACCCCTAATTTAGAGCTCTGAATCCTCTGAGCATGTCAGAAATGATTTCAAATTAACTAGAATAGCAAAGTCAGACAGAAAAGGAAAGAAATCTACTATGCCCCCCACTGGGGGATGCTCGGAATTTCTGACAACTCCTAAAGCACAATAAGCCTTCTGATTCCAAAACACAGAGCATCGCAGGCCTATGATGTCGCTCCAAGCTCCATGATCATTAGTACCAACGACAGCCTACTTCAAATCATAACCTCAAATAAAGACGCTTTGTTTACATTAGGAATACTCCTATAAAACATTCCAGAATTTTTAAAAATCCAAACAAAACAGCTAACAATTTTTATAAACAAAAGCCCCTCAATACAGTCTCTGACAATACAGGAAAACCAAGAAGTTCAGGCTTTCTCCTAACCCAGCTGTTATTTGTTATGTATTAGAAACAAGATGGGAAAGGGACACCTGGGTGGCTCAGTCAGTTAAGTATCTGCCTTCAGCTCAGGTCATGATCCCAGGGTCCTGGGATCAAGTCCCGCATCAGGCTCTCTGCTCAGCGGGGAGCCTGCTTCTCCCTCTGCCTGCCTCTCCCCCCTGCTTGTGTGCACACTTATCTCTCTGACAAATAAATAAATAAAATCTTAAAAAAAAAAAAAGGAAGAAAGAAACATGAGGAGGAAGGTTTGCAATCCCCTAGTAAATATTGAAACTTCCTTCTAACTGAAGGATGAAGAGAATAGACAGGTGTGATCTCAGTCCATTCAGAAATTCAAAGCTACCATTTGACTAGACTAATGGAATCTACTATTTTTTAAAAAGAGAAAGAAGGAGCACCTGGCTGGCTCAGTCAGTAGAGCATGTGACTCTTGATCTTGGGGTTATAAGTTCGAACCCATGTTACAGAGATTAAAAATAATTTTAAAATATTAAAAGAGAGAGAGAGAGAGAGAAAGAAATCTGCCCCTCAGGATATTTTGGGCACCAAAAGATTAGGGGAAATCTATAGGTGATTTTGGCACCCTTTGTAAGAAGGAGAACCATGGCAACCCGAAAGAATTAACTTCTGAATCTTTGGTAGTTAAGAGTTAAACCTGAGGCTTAGAAATAATTACCAATTATAATCAGATATGGAGAGGAAAGAAAAAAGATGACAACAGTAACTGCATAAAACTGCAGAGAACATCTGATAAGTCTCTTATTAGAGTTAGGATGTCCTGGACACAAAGACATATCATGGGCTTAAGGGCTAGGCCAGCAATGTCAATGTCCACCTGTGTCCTAATTCAAATTCAGGTTATGCCACACACTTTTACACATGCAATAAAACATTCCCCGTCTCAACAACAACAAAAAATGTGTGGTAATCTTGATGACTAAAATCTTCTTTCAAATAAAAGTACATACCTCCTTGAAGAAACTTACTTTAACCAACACAAGCCTAAGTTCTTTGTATGCTTCAACTTTTGTAAGAAATGCCTTACGAATATACTCCACCACGCAGATATCTGAGGTTATTTCTCACTATAATCTTGTTAGTTACATAAGAATATCTAATTATACATATAAAGCACTTAGTGCAGTATGTGATATATAGAAAACCTAAAAAATGTTATTATCATATCATGCTTGAAAAATTTTTTGTCATATTCAAGTTCTTGTCATATTATTCTGTTGCTTACAAACTTTTAATGCTGTCTCCCATCACCTGACAAATTAGATATGGTGGCTACTTTTTTTCCTAGAAGCACACATCCTGATACCACCATGAATCTTCAAAACTGAGACCTTCACTCTAAGCATATGATTACCTACACAAATTGTGACTACCCTACAGAAAATACAGAACAAATTAATGTTCATAAAGGGGTTAGCCTTGCAGTAAGCCAACATGTCACTGGATTTTAAGGGCTGCTCTATAAATTCCATTGCAAATGGGCTTAGTACTCAGTACTTAGATACTTAGTACTTAGAGACTTGAGAATGCTGTCTCAACCTGGCTTTTCCAGCCTTGACCTTCAACACTCCTTTATGTTACAACCAAACTGCTGTCCCTTGAGCAAGCGCCATTCTTCCCTGCCTCTATTTACACTCTTCAGACTGCTTCAAGTGATTATGAAATCTTCCCCACCTTACCCAATTTTCACTAGTAGAAATTCTACCTACCACTTAACATTTATCTCAACTGATACACCCTTTACAAAACCTTGTCTGATCTTTGGGGGGCGTCTGGCTGGCTCAGTCGGTAGAGCATGTGACTCTTGATTTTGGGGTTGTAGTTTGAGCCCCCCACTGGGTGCAGAGATTACTTTAAAATAAAATCTTAAAGAAAAAAAACCCCAAAACAAAACAAAAAAATCCTGCCTGATCTCCAACTAGCCTAGTCCCTAGGTGTAATGCAAGGTTCTCCCCACGACCCACTCATCCCCAAACTCTTAAGTAACAATGAGCAAAGTTCAAGAAGTCCTATAGCTTGTTACCAGAGAGGTCTCTCTCTGGTGTACTCTTTCCCAAGATTTCAGAGCTCTTCCTTTTTGCAGCTACTGATGTAAGATGAAACCAGCTCTGGGGAAAACCACATAACAATCAAAGAGGAGCCTCAACAGGGCTTGGACCCTCTGTTCTAGCTAGGCAGGGGAAAAGGCCCTTTCCCCTTCCTTTCCTTGAGTTTGACGCCCCTTACCACCAGAGTGGTAATATCAGAGTATGAACCTAAGAAGGATACCAGGAAAGTCTCCCTGACTCATTTTGAGATGGAAGCCTTGGTGGGCTTGTAAGTATACTAGACAAAAGGAGTTTCTAATGCAGCCAATGGCTTCTTCACATTGGAGTTCTAAGGTTTAGGGGAGCTCAGTGATTAGGCTTGAAAGGCTCCTCCCCAATACTTTCCTCCGGAACCAGTATAACAATAAGCACTGGCTTCAGGACTCAAGACTCAAAGATCTAGGACCCATAGTTACAGCCAAATATCCTAGCTCCCCGATGACTCCTAAGACTCCTGCCTCTTCTGTGTTGTCAGAACACAAGATAATACTTTCTCCTATGGCAGCTTTTCTAACTTGCCCTTTCCAACAGCTTTTTATGAAAACACCCATTACTAGTACATTTTTTAAAATACCTTTAATAAATAAAGAGAACTCTGGTCCTGGGGAGATTTGAGAAAGTTTCTGGCATCTTCCGAACTTTTGCATAATTGATAAATCCTCTGAGAAACAGGAGAAACCCTGATTTAAAAAAGAAAAGCCAAGAATGAATATATAATTTCCATATTAAGTCCCCTCCCCAGAAACATCCCTCTTGACAGCACTACTCTATCGTTTTTCAGCTAAGAGCTATCAAAACATGAGTAATTTTCTTCAAAATTTCCAAAGGATTTCCATTTCTCAATGAGAAGACATAATCTCAAGAGCCCAAATGAAAGTCTTTTTGCAGCACATTAAGAATCTAATTGATCTAAAAGGGAAATAAAAAATAAGATGGAGTTAAACATGCACATTTGGAAACCTGAGAAGCCTTATCAAAACCTACCTTCTGGGTTCCAAAAAAGTATTTCAAGATAATTAAAAATTTTTTTAAAAAAAGGGACTGGTTACAAAATATTTTTCTCAAGTTTAAAAAAAAAAATCCATTCATCTTGCCATGGTATTTTTTTTCTGTCAACTGTACGTATATTGTCCACTAGATGTCAGGATCCCCTTACCTAGTACAACAATTTTTTTTTCCTGAACACCAATTCTCGTATTCTCAACTCTGAACTCTATTTCTCTATTCTTAAAAAATATAGACAAGTAGGGTACACTTGGCCATTTATTTACCAGGCACTAAGGGAGTCAGACTGATTTTGTGTGTCTACGCCAGAAACTATACGTTCAGTTGGTACCTCTTCTAACAATCTGTGGGGAAGGTGGTGTGCCCCCTCCAATGACAGCTCACATGCTCCTGGCCCTCCTCCTTTACAGCTGGTCCCTGAGTCTTAAGAGACTTTTTATTTTTATTTTTTTATTTATTCATTTTTTTAATAATAATTTTTTATTATGTTATGTTAGTCACCATACAGTACATCCTTAGTTTTTGATGATGTTAAGAGACCTTTTAAAAACAGCTTTATTTTTTTTTTAAAGATTTTATTTATTTATTTGACAGAGACAGCCAGCGAGAGAGGGAACACAAGCAGGGGGAGTGGGAGAGGAAGAAGCAGGCACAGCGGAGGAGCCTGATGTGGGGCTTGATCCCATAACGCCGGGATCACGCCCTAAGCCAAAGGCAGACGCTCAACCGCTGTGCCACCCAGGCGCCCCTAAAAACAGCTTTATGATGATGTAATTCACATACCATGAAGTTCGCTCATTTAATGTATACAGTTTACTGGCTTTAATTTTAGTACAGTTACAGAACTGTAGAACCAAAACTATTACCTTTATTTTAGAACTTTTTTATCACCCCTAAAAAAATTACCCATTCAGTAATCACTCCTCACTCCCATTCTGTTTGGCATCAAAAGCAGTAAGTGACTATAGAGCAGAGGTCGCCCCATTTAAGTGCTGGGTCGGGGAATCCTAGTGAAATGGAGAGCACACAACCTATATGGAGGGGACACCTACAGCTCAGCTCCAGTCAAAGGGTGGGTGCCAGGTGGAAACAGAGGCCTGTTTTGCTAGATATGCCAGTTTTTTTTTGAAAAGCAAAAAAAATTCAGACATTTTATGTGGAAACTCTCGATTTTTAAATGATGGCAGCTAATTTAAAAAAAACATCTGAAAATAACTGTGGAACAAACTAACTACAACCACCGGCTAGCTATAGGCTCCTGGGCTGCCAGCTTCAGTACCCCGTGTGGACCTGCTGCAACAAAACAGAACACCCACAAACTGGTTCTTTCTGCAGGAGGAATTCCAAAAACGACCCCAACACTGGGTCCAAATGCACAAATGGGGGCGAATGGGTGGCTCAGTCGTTGGGCATCTGCCTTCGGCTCAAGGCGTGATCCCAGCGTTATGGGATCGAGCCCCGCATCAGGCTCTTCTGCTGGGAGCCTGCTTCTTCCTCTCCTATTCCCCCTGCTTGTGTTCCCTCTCTCTCTGGCTGTCTCTCTCTGTCAAATAAATAAATAAAATCTTTAAAAAAAAAAAATGCACAAATGATATCCAAAGTCTCAGCGTTTTTTTGCTTACTAGTAAACAGTACGACAGAAAGATCAATTAATTACAAGTATTATAAATTAATTTCCCATGAAACTTTAATATAGGAAAACAATCAATTCATTAAGTTTCTTTAAATTATCTGTGCTGTCAACAATCAACCTGAAAATATGCTTAATGGCTCTCCTTGGGTCCATTCAGGATTTGCTTGGATTTAGGCTTGGGGGGAAAAAAGAGAGTCAGCCTTTTTCTTAAAGATACAATTCTGAGAATAAGCAAACCAAGAAACTATTCCTCCAAAGTAACTCTTCTTTGGGGCATGTTTATTATTAAGCATCTCAATAATTGAGGGGGAAAATCATGATTTCTCTTTCCGTGGAATTCCAATGACTATCAGCAGAGTAGATGATAGTGTTGGAGAGGCTGGGGGTGGTGTGATCTAAGACTTGTACTTTCCAAGTACAATTTAGGTTCAGCAATGCATGGTCTATCACCATAGACAAAGCAGGTAGGTCCTGAATGTATTAAGCAACTCTTGGGCATGGGTGCTACCCTGTACTAACTAGACCCATTAGCAGCATTGCCACCAGGGATCTAATTAAGGAGCCAACAACAAGGTCCAAAACAGGAGACAGGAGAAAGTGCTATCAGAGAAGCCAGGCGAGGCAATTACACCATCTTTAATAGCTACAGGAGGCCCCTGCTATAATTCTGTAGAAATGAAAGCAGTGATGGTGGTCTGTTACTGTATCATAAATATTTTCTATACAAAGAATGAAGAAGCCAACATATTCACTCCGATGTTCATTTCTTTGCTTTAAAATTTCTTGAATGAAGCTATTTTAAAATACATACTTAGAGTAAAAAAGATAATCTTAAGATGAACAACCTGAAATTGCCTAGCATACCTTTTTTTAAAAAAGGCCTCCTCCTCATTGCAAAATCATTCTTATTCTCATCAGTATTGAACTAAAGAATTCTGGAAACCCAATAATGATTCTTCCAGAAGTTATGTCTAGCAAGGCTATACATTTTGTTTCCTGCTGACAGATCCAACTGAAGACTGGCCACATACATTCCTGAGTAGTTCAATTAGTTACAATATACCTATAAACAATTTGGGGTGGAGTCTGTGAACCCTTTTGTGGTGATAATTCCCGAGGGGAAAAACACTCATAGACTATAAAGTCATCTTATTAGTGTATCCCACTGTCACATGGGAAACCTGAGACGTACGTATGAATAGGATAGGAAAGATCAACCTCCACTAGGAGATGTTTTATTATTATGCACGTTACTTTAATGGTGATGACAAACTAATCTTGAAGAAATATTTTTAAAATTATACCTATATTGCTAATATATTACTGTATTATAAGATGAAGGATTACTAAAAGTAATTTTACTTCTAAAATTTTACAATTATCTTTTCTCTCCTTTGTCCATGTTAAAAGCACTTACCTAAAACCAGGAACACCCACCAGAGCCAGTACTGACCATCAAAATATCCAGGGAAATAGGTGGAAAACTGAAAAATAAAGCAAATTAGTTTATAGTAGCTTAGCGGGTAGAATTTCACATTTTAACTTAAGGGCACACAAAACACAAGACTTTTGTACACTGACTAAATGCTGTCATTTAGCTCTCACGATTTTTTTAAGTGAAAATATTTTATATATTACTGACTTGAAATGATTATCATATACGCAGATATATTTCCTTTCGTGGAAAGTCAATCTTGAATACGAATTTGGCTTTATAGACTCTTTCAAGTGCTCAAATATGTTTACTTATTTTTTTAAAAGATCTTCCCCACACAATATTCACCCTTCTAGAAATTTTTTTTTAAAAGTTTTATTTATTTATTTGACAGAAAGAGCACACAAGAAGGGGAAGCAGCAGGCAGAAGGAGAAGCAGGCTCCCTGCTGAGGAGGGCTCAATCCCATGACCTGAGCCAGAAGGCAGCCACTTAAGGACTGAGCCACCCAGGTGCACCTAGAAATATGTTTTGATACTTTCACTTTGCTTACCCAGTGCCAAAACCAATTATTTTGTTCCTACTGTTCCAGGTACACCTTGACCTTGGAAGCTTTCTCATGTACAGCACAATAATCCCACTCCTTTGCCAAATAATGGCACATTCCGGCGAATGGGAAGTGAGGGCTGCTGAGGTTTTCTTGCACTTCAAGAGCAAAGAAGAGAAAAAATAGTTTTCTTTCTTCTGTTGAGCATGGCTGTGCTTCTGATGTGATCCCTGCAACTGCCATAGCTGTGAGAGCCCTGAAGGAGGGGCAGCTGTACCAACATGCTGAGCAGAGGAGGCAAATGTCCCTAATGATGTCAATGAAACACTGATTTCACTACCCTCCACGGCAGGACATGTTTTTATGGGAAATAAATTTTCCCCACTGTTTTCTAAGCCATTTTGAGCTCAGTTTTCTGTTACTCCCAGACAAAAGCATCCTGACACGAGTTGATTCCTTCAATTCAGTTTTAACATTTGAGTCAGCGTAGTGAAGATTTTAGTTAAAAAGAAGACTGGTAACGAATGTTATCTATTTTCTATTGGGGGCTTTGATATCCAAAAGTTTAACACAGCCTGAGCATTAAAATACAGTATTTTATCTCTTAATAGAATAACAATTTAAGATTCAGAGAAGGAATGAAAAACCTCTTTAGGGCTTGGGTTCTTCACCTAAGTTCATGGCTTGGATGAGTATGTATTAGCTGCCTGGGGAAAAAGTCCACAACTTTTAACAGATTCTCACAGGAACTCAGAATCCTAAAAATGTTAACAACTGGTTAGAATAAATAAATTCGAAAAAGTCCAGGGGTCAGTCAACACCCACTAGTAAGTTAATAATGCCAATTTACGATGAATACATTGATTTTTATCTATTAAGTTGACAAAAGCAATAAACTTACCTGAACTCACAATACACTTTAAGAGACTAGATCTTTTAAAGTATAAATTACTTCAGCAATTCTTACTACCTGTAACTCCCAAATCACTGAACATCTCTCTCTTAATGTACTTTAGAAATAAGGCCCCCTAATCGAATAGCACTTGTTAAACAGTTTCAGCTCCCAAACATTTTGGCATAACCAATGATGCTACTGATAAACAACCCTGGAAGGGAGGGAGGAAGGAGGGAGAAACAAAGAGAAGGAAAGAAGAAGAAAGACAGACCTAAACTTTAGTAGAATTAATGTGAGGAATACCTGTTTTTAATGAGACAACAAAGAAGTGGTACCTTTCTTTTTATTACAAAAACAACTAATTTCAAAACAAACACACATATCATCATATCATAAACATTAAAAGCAGAGAAAGCAACTTGTCAACAACCTGTAGGATAGATGCCTTGGGACCACCAATATTCACTAGATCTAATTATAAAACTTAGGTGCGTGAACCACCTGCAAATAATTTAGGTTCAACTTCATGAAACCAAAGACAAACCTAAACTCATTTTAAACATAGAAAAAAATGTAAAAAAAAATAAAAATAAAATAGTCAAAGTTATTCTACTTATTGTTTCTCTACAGGGTCTATTTTTTCTGGTATACAACTTACCCTGACAATCAGGATCCACTTAATTAGAGAGAGACCAAATCCTGAAATGGCCCCATACCTTCCTGCAGCTGAGGTGGTCAGGCAGAAAGACAGAAAAAATCCAATCCAGTTAAAGAGGAATGCCACTGTAAAGGCAGAGAAGAAAAAAACTGTAAGACATATCCCTCTTACCCAAGAAGCAAGAGTGCTCTCTACACCTGTTTCCGCTTAAATGGCTTTTCCAAGGATAAAAGACAGCCCAGCCCACCCACCATAACCCTGGCCCTACCTCCCCAAAACATCCATTCTCTGTCTTCTTCCCAGAAACAAACAAGAAACCATCTGCTCTGAATATCAGGTATTACACTGTTACGTCTGCTGCTTTTCACTTATTCACTTTCAGAAATGCCTTAACATTCACCGAACTGTATGTATACTTACGCCTTGTACCCTTTATATGTTACGCTTCAGTAAATAAAATCCGATTCAAGTTATTCATCCCCCTACTTCTACGAATTTTGACAGCTTACATAATGTCACCTCTAAAAGCACTGAGTTTCCTTTACATCTTATCTTTTTAATATAGGAAATTTAAAAATGGCTGCTCACTTCTAAGTGCTACACATGGAAAGATGAACGCAAAACAATACCAAGAAGGCAAAAAAAAAAAAAAAAAGGTTAACTTTTATCAGTCAGAAATAGAAGCATGCAAAAAAAAAAAAAAATTCCATCAGACTAAGGCCTTTAATTCCTACTCTACAGGTCAGGTATGAGTAGGAGCATTGCTAACAGTCTTTGCAGACCTCAAAGATGAGGCATAGTTCAAGTAAAAATATAGCATCCCCAAAACTGCTTCAATCCTATTTTCTATAGATATTCATAGAAAGAGAAGACAAACGGAATACTAAGATAAAAGTAAACTAAGCTCTGAACGTCTCAGTAAAAGGCATCAAATAAACACAACGTATTAAAATATGAGCTCAACTAGTCATTTTAATTCGTCAGATTCACCCATTATTCAAAGCACTCCGGTCTATGGGAGGTGGTTCTGCTATGTGTATTTACTTACTGAAAAAAGTTAACATGAAAATCCCATCATTTCCTATCCTCAGCTGGTCAGCATCATCAAAGTCATCCCGACCCACAAAATCCTCATCCTAAGTGAAAAGAAAAAGAATAAGGTAAATTCACAATGAATTATTCACAGGCAAATGAAAGGCATCAAGAAAAATAAGGAAGGGGATAAAAATGAGTACCAAGGAGAAATTTTATTGCTTTGGCTCAATTCAAAACTATGAGCACTAAAGGCTCAGTATGTGTTAAAAATTTCATTTTGTCTTTTAAGTAAAAGATACAATTAGAGAAAAAACAAATCTTTCTTCCACCTCTATAGTTTTCTAAATGAACTGTTCATTTTATAACCCAAGTTCTTTAACAATGAGCTTCAAAAATTATAAAGCTCAATAAGAAGTATTAACTCATATAGATCTGAAGCAAAGATACACACTTGGCTTAAATTTGGTTTACGTTCTAGAATCACTAACCCGGGGCCTGTTGGGGGCCCAGAATATCAGTCACCCAGGACCTATTAAGGAGCTCAAATGCTTTATGAGACATGGGAGAAAAAGGAGAGCATTATCACACATGAAGAGGCTATAGGGCTGCCCACTGCTCAACTCCATAACCATTTGTTCACGTCAGCATATGGGTCTGAAACAACCTCACTTCCAAGCTTATTGGCAGATAGGATCCTTTCCATCCTAACTTGAAAACATAATACTCCAAGTCTAGAAAGAACATGATCCTCACCAATATTAACACCCACATATGTGGCCCACCTTTTTAACTGATGAGGGTTATGTGTTGAAATACTGAAAAATATATGAATATACACTTAAAAGTAAAAGTTAGATTTGTATACAGTCCAATGAAGGTTCCCCAAAGGAAAAAAAAAAAAAAACTTCAGGGACAATCCAAATCATCCCTACACAGACAGAAATGGGGCTGGGAAGTCCATAACAAGCCTGGGGAGGGGGTACTGGAGAAAGTAAAGTGTCAGTGTTAGCTTCCATTTCTAACTTAACACATTTCTTCTCCTGTTAGAAATTCTTACAAGAATGTGTTTATGTTTTTTAAAATACTAAATACCCAGTTTCTGACTTCATATTAGGAAAAATAAGGCTTTGCCTAATTAGATGCTAACTGGTTTTTTGCAGAAATACTCAAAGATATACTACAAAAGGACATGGCAGTAATTTCTAGCAATATTGCAGGTGCCTTCTAACTGTTCTTCCTGTCCTTGGTATCTCTACTACTGGATTCCTCCTACAAATTGTTGCTGGGTTAATGTTTCTAAAACAGCGTACTTGTCTTACCATATCCCTGCTCAAAAGAGTCTGTGTGACCTACATGTAAATCTAAATGCCTCAGCCTAGCATTCAGAACATTCTACAACCTATAGTCTGGTCACAAACTCTTCGTTCAAGCAAAATCAATTACTACATTCACAGACCCTACCCCACAACAGGCTGGATTCACATAAGCTTTCTCCCTTTTTCCCTCTGGAATGTTCTTATCCAACAAAACTCAGGGCCCACTTCAAATCCCATCTTTCCCACCATCACACAGTAAAAAGTCATAGCTCTTAATGCTCACTGCACTTGTACTGCTGCTTAGATATTGGCATTTGTGGGCCTTTCCCCCAGCTATATTTAAGTGCTTGTACAGTAGGAGTATTGCCTTATTCAAAGTTTTCTACCTACCCATTGCAAAATACATAGCACACTGTATAAAAAAGTGGTTTACACATGTTTGCTAAATAATGTTTAACAGGTTCCTAAATATGTATACTTGTCAAATAAAAGTATTCTAAGAAGTTCTGCTATTAATCAGAGCTAATCACCTTATCTATTTCCATGGGACAGTTACCATATAGTCTAACAAGACTACAAAATACACACAGGATTTTGGAGTCTAGAATATCTGGGTGTGACTCTCACCTATGCTATTTATTAGCTGTATGACTTCAGGCAAATTACTTAATCTCTCTGGGCCTCAATTTTTGCATCTGTAAAATGGGGATAATATAATCTCTACCTTGCAAGGTTATTGTGAAGAGTTCAAACAATATACTAGAAACTAAGCACAGTACCAGCATGTCATTTGCTTCCAATATATGGTTATTATACTGTTTTGCCCTTAGACCATAAGCTCCTTGAAGGTTGCTAGTTTCTCTCTGGCACCTGCAAGGACTGAGCACACACCACCATATGGAATCAGCCTAGACTGGGCTTATAAACTATTATTTCTGTCAAGTAGTGGTTTCAGAAGCCCCACCCCTCATAGCAGGTGTGGTCTATAAACAGTCCACTACCTTTAGGCCCGAACTTCTGGGGCCCCCGCCACTGCACTGCCCAGGCTAAACTTCTGTTTTTGTTCTCATCATTCACTCTGGTTTCCTGTCGGGACTGAGTCTGGAACCCTGACTGACCCATATTCCTAGGGAATGGATCCTACTCTATCTTTTCCCAATATCTGGCCTAAGACCCTACCTACATCACCTTTAACCTGGATGAATATTCATGAAACCACATCTAGTCACTTGCAGATCTGACATCAAGAACAAAGAGTGCCCCAAAGTCTCCTCCTGGCTTTCATCACACCTAGTGCCTGCCTCACAAGAATCAACATCAGCCCAGATGGGATCTGAATTCACTATGCCCCAAAGATGGAGTGGTCTGGAATGCTGCTGGCATGAGGTTCATTGAGACAACTGCTGGGGCCCTTTTGTAAGTTTAATTCTATCAAGTTGAATTTATTCTCTCTATAGATCTCCCCAGCTGCTACCTACCTAATACCAAAATATGAGGTGTGCAGAATCAAAGCAAAGTCAGTGTACTTGCTAAATCAGTCCCTGCTCTAAGACATTTCAGTCATGGCAAGAAAGTTGAGAAAATGGTGGTAACAGAAGAGATATAGGGAAAATAAGCTGGCCTGACTAGTGATTTTCTCCTGATTTGTACCTCTTACTGCATCATTTTCCGGAAGAGCTAAGAGTTTGTAACGCCAAAAGAAAATGTACTTTTAAAACATTAGCTGTACTTTTTACTAATCAGTACAATCATAAGGAATACATCAAAAGTGAGTAATGAAAAGAACCTAATTCCCATAAAGCAGCCAGCAAGTAACACGATAAATTGGACTTACTCTTCCAGGAACCAAGGGGATAGTAGCTTCAGCCTTGGTTCTCTCTGCTTCATCGTAGCTGGGCAATGTTGTTGCCACATTGTAAGATGGAGGCTTTGGAAATCCGCACTCATCTTTGTAGTCAAAATACGCTGGAGAATAAAAAGGAAGTCACAATTATCTGACCTTTAGCTAAACTGAGGAAAAAGAAGATTTCCACTAACTCTGGCAAACAAAAAATAGCTGTTCCTCTAAGAGTACACACAGAATAATTGAATCGAAATGTTTATGTATGAATATGAGCTCGAGAATGATCTTTAAATTTATTTTAAATTATTTAAATTTATTCATTTAAATCACTCTGCCTTCCCTTCCAAATGCCTTTAAACACTTTTTCAACTGTCACACAGTATGTTCACAAATGGCAGTTAATATTAATAGTGGTATAAAGACAACATTTAAGCCCAAAATACCTCACCTGTGCATGTGTAAGCTGTACCATGGTTTCCTCCCATTCATAAACAAGAAAACCAACTTAATAAAGAAGTTTAAATTCATTTCTCACAGGTTTGTTTTAGCACTTTGATTCTTACACATTAGTTTTACCATGTACTGTTTTTGTATGATGTGCCTAAGGTAATTAATTCAGTTAAAGAGCCATTATTTATTTGAATTAAATCTTTCATTTCCTCATTTTAATGTTGCATCTTCATTCTCATTAACTCTTACTATAAGAAACTCAATATTTATTAGAAAAGAGCAAATGTATTAAACTTCTGCACAATTTTTTAAAAAACAAGCATTTGGGGGAAAAAAGTCCTATAGTTCATCAAGATTAGTATTTTTCTTTCTTTTTCCCCTCTAGTTAATTGCAATTAACTTCCAATTTCACTGTAATATAGTATTGAAATCATAAATCAATACAATTCACCTCATCAACAAAATAAAAAAAGAAGAAAAATTCTATTGTACTCGCATGGGCAGAGAAAGCATTTTGTAAAATTCAACACCTTGCAGATAATAAAAACCCTTAGCAAATTAGGAACAGGAGAAAACATCCTTAATCTGATCATAAGTCTCTATGAAAAACCTAGAGTAAATATCATAATTAACTGTAAATTTTTAAAAGTTTTCTCCCCTAAAATTAGAAATTTACACGAAAATGCCTACTCTCACTACTTCTTATCAAACATTACCTTAAAGGTCCTAGTAGTTGATGTAATACGGCACGAAAAGGAAATGTAAGACATAAGCATTAGAAGGAAAGAAAATAAGAAAATAACTGTCCTTAATCATGGATGATGAAATCCAAGAGTATCTACAGACAAGAATTAATATATGAATTTAGCAGAGTCTTTGCGTACAAAGTCTCTGGATGGATATACACCATCAACTGTACTTCCATATACTAGCAACAAATAGAAAATAAAATTCTATATGGAACTTTTACAACAGCCCGAGGAATAAATCTAGTAATAAACACATAAGTCCTCAATGCTGAAACCTACAAAATACTACTGAGAGGATTAAAGAAGATCTTAATTAGATGGAGAGAGATATCATGTTCACAAACCAGAAACAGTATTATAAAGATGTTAATTCTCTTCAAACTGACCCCCAGATTCAGTGCAATTTCAACTACAATTCCAGTTTTTGTTCTGTTACATTTTGTGGAAATTGATAAGCTAATTGTAAAATGTATAGGAAATGCAAAAGACCAAGAAAAACCAAAGCAATCTTGAAGAACAAAAAGTATGAATGACCAACATTACCAGATATCAAGATTATAAAACTCTATAATTAAAACAGTAGTGGATGGGCATAAAGATAAATAAACAGACCAAAGAACAGTATATTGAGTCCAGACACAGATCCACTCATATATGGTCACATGATTTACAATAAAGGTGACACTGCAGAGCAGTGGAGAAAGAATGGTCTTTTAAATAAATGGTGCTGTACAAACTGGCTATCCATACAGAAAAACAAATTAACCTTGACCCCTACCTTACACTACACAGAAAAAAACAATACCAGATGGAATTGAGATCTAAATGTGAAAAATAAAATTTCACAGCTTTTAGAAGAAAATATACAAAAATGTGTTACTGAAACTAAAGCTGTCACCTAATCTAATTTAAAGAACTTTAAAGATACATGTGTATCCACTGACATTCATGGATACACATGTATACATATATGTTACAAAACAATGCATCATTTCCTATCTTTTTATTTTTCATCAAATCAAACTAAGTCATTACAACCTGAAACGTACAATATGAATTAACCCACTGCCATTCTAATTCTGAATACATGAATAAAACTGATACCTACTATCACCTTAAATTAATCAACATGTTTATTTCCCTGTTTTGAAAGATTTTTTAAATAGGATCCATCAATATAGACACTCATATAATTTTAAATTTCCATGAAAAGTCTAACAATCTTTCAAGTTTATTTAATACATCCAGACAAAAAAACCCCTAATATTTCTTAGATTGTTCAATTTACATACCACAAATTAAAATAGGTAGAGTATGCAAAATAATTTGTGCTCTTTTTTCCCCTACCAATATGCGTGTGTCTTTTTGTTTCTAACCACTTTTCTCATAAATGGACTAATAAGTATATACAGTCAGTATTTATCTAAGAAAAATAATAATAATAAGGAATGTTAATTTAACGACAAAGGGAGGAAAGACCATTTAAGCCATTTTAGAGTTTTCCTTTAAAAAAAAAAAAGTAAAAATGCAAAACCTCTGTTCATAAACAATAAAAAAATTAATGTTCTTGGGTAACTTATGACCCCTAAAAACATATTTCCCTGAAACTTCACTTATCTGAAACTCAAACGGCTCAAAAGAGACCCAGGAATTTTAAAGTCTGGTTGTTGGGACACCTGGGTGGCTCAGTCGGTTAGGTGGCTGCCTTCGACTCAAGTCATGATCCCAGGGTCCTGGGACAGAGCCCTGCAGCAAGGTGCCTGCTTCTCCCTCTGCCTGTAGCTTCCCCTGCTTGTGTGTGCACTCTCTCTCTCTGACAAACAAATAAAATCTTTAAAAATAAAATAAAAGTCTGGTTGTTTATAGGGTGCCTGGGTGGCTCAGTCAGTAGAACATGAGACTCTTGATCTCAGAGTCCTGAGTTCAAGCCCCACATTGGGTGTGAAGCCTACTTAAAATAAAAATTTAAAAAAAAAATTTTTTTTAAGTTTGGTTATTTATTTATTTATTTTTAAGGCCTCTGTGTAGTTAGATGAAATGCCACAAAACCCAAAGACTTTATTTGAGAGAGTATTCTTCAGGCTCTATTCTGGAAATAGTTTACCTCTCCCTTATATCCAACAAAAGAATCTTTGTTATCTGCTGTTGAGGTCCATAGTAAGATTAACAAAAACAAAAGAGAAAGAGCTTAAAGGGACTTCATAAGGACAGCTAATAGGAAATACCATCTGACAGCAAAAGGAGAATTTGATTCTTTGATCAAAGTTCTACAAATCTCAATGAATAAAGGCATCACTACAGTATAGAAAAGAATACCTTCTAGACAATGTTTCTGATTGTAACCTATATCATAAGGAAAAATTTAAACAAAGAATATGAGATGTAAGTGAATAAGAGAGAGAAGTGTTTGAGAAAGATTTCTATCCAAAATGGTTACAAGGGGGCGCCTGGGTGGTGCAGTCGTTAAACATCTGCCTTCGGCTCAGGGCGTGATCCCGGCGTTCTGGGATCGAGCCCCACATCAGGCTTCTCCTCTAGGAGCCTGCTTCTTCCTCTCCCACTCCCCCTGCTTGTGTTCCCTCTCTCGCTGGCTGTCTCTCTCTGTCAAATAAATAAATAAAGTCTTAAAAAAAAAAAAGAAACCGGCAGGGACTGTGTGCTGCCTGCAGATCGAAGTCTGCCTCTTAAAAAAAAAAATGGTTACAAGATTTTATAATTACAGAGGGTAGAAACAAATAATTCAGGAAAAAATTACCTCCTAATGATTCTAGGTACTTTAATGCAAAGGACTTTTATCATTAATAAAACAGGAACCCAACTTTTTTATTAAGTTAGAATTTTCACTGGATGTCTTTTTAATGGAAAACCAGTACTTACAGTCTGAGTAGAAATGAGTAAATATGGCATGGCACTGCGATTCTTTCTCAAGTCTTGGTGTTCTCATTCGATTCCATGAGACACCCTAGAATTCTTCAAAAGACCTTAACTTAGCATTGTTAGTTTTTGATGCTTACAAATGAAATTAATACAAGGAGGCAGGGTTCAAAATTCCGAGCCAGAGTGGAGGTAAAGAACTTTCTGACCCATGTTCTTCATTATAATGGCAGCCGCAGGTACAGAGAGACCAACAAATTTAATCCCACATCAACTGACAACAGCTGCCCCGAGAGCTGTATTGAAAAGGATTCTGGGCCTGTGTTTGGGATAAATCCTGTCTTCAACTTGCGTATCTACCCTGGGAAGAGGATGGGTTCAGCAGTGGCACCATGGGCCATATACTTGCCACTCTGCCATACTTCTCTATTAGAGAAAACGGAAGATGTTCCATCAAAACGGGTCAGTCTTCAGCAACTAAAGCAGAGCTGCTCTCAGGCAGCTTTAAGCTACCTGAAGTCCTCAACTGCTGAGATTTTCCTTCTCTTCCCCAACCCTTCTACATAAACATGTGAAAAATGTAAAAGTCTAGCATGAGATGTGAAGATGAAAGATTATTTAAGGAGGGCTTAAACTATGAGGAACATCATAAAAGAGCTGAGAGACTTCCAGTTTTTTTAATTAAGAATTTACTAGCACAAAAGAAATCAAATGTACTATGTTCCAGGTCGCAGGCACTAGAATCACAAAGAGCAAAACAATTAATGAGGAAACTACAGAAAGAATAAAAATCAGATGATCACGTGGTTGCTGAATTTCTACTTCCTTTATATTCTGTTGGAATGAAATTGAGTTCCATAAAAAAGCCAGACTGAAACGGAGTTTTAAGTGTTTTTCAGAACAGTAACATGAGGGTTTTTTTTTTTCCCCACTTTTGGTGATAAACTACAAATAATGTCAAAGACTTCTTAGGGAAAGCTGAAGCAAAGGCAAAGACGAACAGACACATACGGGACAAGCCTCTGGCCAAGTGCATTTCAGGAGTTCAAGAGCCACCCTGCCCAGGTGCCTACCTGCACTCTCCGCAGAGATGCTGCTGTATGGTGGAGGAGCGTCGCCCACAGCCTGCTCTGGCTCTCCAGGCTCGTCCTCATTCTGCAACTAAATAAAAAGTCCACATTTTAGCCCAAGTGTAAAGCCAACTAGACAGAGAAGAACATGAAAACTGGGACAGCCCTTCTGGAAAGCTATTTATTTGGTAACGTGTTTCAAAAGCCTTAAAATGTGTAAATCCTTTACAAAGTATTCTGCTTTCAGGAATTTATCCTAAGGAAAGCGTCAAAGAGGCAAAAAAGGTACATGCACAAGTTACTGCAGCAAAAAATAGAAACAACCTAAATTCCACCCACATGGGACTTTCTAAAGAAATTATGGTTCATCTCACAAAGGATCACTAAGCATCCATAAAAATGAAAATGAAAATGTGATGGCTTGAACAGATATTTACGCTGTACTGTTACATGAAAAAAGCAAAATTTACCAAATAGAATGCATAATATAATTTGGTTGTGAAAGACAGATACATGAAGGTCTAGAATGAGACACCTACAGTTTACAATGTTTATCTCTAGCCGATACAATCACAAGGGAATTTTTCCTTTTTGCTGTTTATATACATATTTGAATTTTTTGTAATGAACATGTAGCACTTGTATAACTTTTTAAGTTAGAAAAATAATCTAATAATATCTCTTAAAGATAAATCACAGCAAATCAAGGTCTGCCACTATATTCAGTGTGCATAGAGAAATTAAATCTTAAATAACTGAGATATTTACAAAAACATAAAATTCTACATAATTCTATATATATAACCTCTGTTAATAAATCTCCCTCTTCCCTATCTCAGGCATTTTCTCGGTCAAATCTACAGCCCCAGTTACTTTAAATAACTCACACTGAAAAGTGTGTCTTTCTGCCACTGCCAGTCTGGATAGTCTACCCAACTCATCTTCATAGAACAAGGACATCTGATTTAATTTTTGTACTGTGACAATTAACTACAGCTCATTTAAAAAGATTAATTGGCTGAGAAAGGGAGTCAATTTGTAAAGTAATAACAGAGTATTTATCGATGTAAATAACTTCGGGGTCCAGGTCCTGCTGTATGCCATCATAATATACAGAGCCACCTGAGCCACTTGTAAAACACACACCCCTCTAAACCAACTGCTACAGAGAACTCTATCTTGAACTGAGACAAGAAAACAGAGAGCCTGACCTCCGGTAACATGAAGTAGAGCTCCCTAATTCCTTAAATTGTTAATGAACCATCTCAGTCTCTAATCCCTATGCTATTCAAAATCGGAAGCCAACAAAACTTTTCGGATTAACACTGTAATGTATTCAATTTCAAAGGAATTCTTGTGCCAAACTATCATCAACATCTACCGTCTGGGCACAATTTTTTGAACTCTAAAACTCTGTTAAACTTAAGGCACTCCCAAAGGAACTGTATTGTAACCTAAGATGAATTTCCTTTTGAAGAAAGCATATAGGGCAAAATAGCTACAGTAAAGCCACATGTTCCTGGGACAGTAAATTATTTAAATGAGTTCCTGGAGCCATGGTTCACTTGTAATTCTTTCAACATTATAAGACGCTCTAGACAGGGTATTCTCAGCCTACTCCTACCTAACCACTTTTGTGTCCTAAGAATGTCACAAAAGAGTCAGCAGCAAAAACAGAGGCAAAAACAGACTTTACAAGAATGTTACCTCAATATACTGTAGCCAGTCATGTTCTTTATCTAAACCAAGCCTGGAATTTTTGACCCGTTTTAGATTTCCTGAGCTTGGTCAAATAATCATGTTACCTCTGCATAATTTAGGGTTTAGAAAGGAAGTGTAACAATTCTGAGAAATACAGAAGTCCAGAGAATAAAGAGGTCTTACATGCCAGTAACTATGAGATAGGCTGCCTGTCTCCTAGCAACCTGGAGATGTGCAATGTGATCACCCCACACCTAGCTAAGAGATAACAGAGCAAAGAAAGTCCAACTGCCTCAGAAACCCCCATTTTTTCTTTGGTGAGGGGAAAAAACAAACATTTCCAGGTGAAGTTTTTTCCCTCCATTAAACTTCACTTTAGAATCATGTACTAATACCATTTCCAGCTGAAAACAAAAATAAAGATGATAAAAAAAACACGCACTATGACTCTGGAGGCTCCACATGCTGGGATGATCCCCGGACCTCACAAGGCTTCCCAACACTGGCCTATTCTCTATATACTGGTTATACGTTTAGGCTCCACCAAGAAATGTTTTTAAAATAAAATACTACCAGGTGGGGGAAAAAGTAAAGAGGCAAGTATCTAGTGACCACCACCTGTGTGAATAACCCGCTAAACAACAGAATCCCTAAATATATATCTTTTTACACTTTGGGGACATCTATGGCCGTTAATTTGGCTCTGCTAGCCAAACAGATCAGGTACTCACTAACAAGGCGGGGGCAGGGGGCGGGGGTTGGAGGGAATGCACAGAACTACAGTGACTACAGTGGGACATATCTTTAAGGCTATAAAGTTGGTTACTTGGTTTCGAAATGTATTTTTAATGTTCCCTTTTCTGTCCCTGGGAATCTTTCCCACGCAGCCCTCTCCCCCACATCCCTGAGGCTCAGGGATCTTCAGGCTCTCTCCTGAGATTCTCTCAGAGAAGTACGGGGTTGGAAAGATGCCCAGTCTCTTCTATCAACAAGGTCAGTGGGAGCATGAGTCCAACCTGTTACAGAATCCTGGCTGTAGGGGACACTGTGAGAGGCAGGGCTGGAAAGTGGTGAGACCTGCTGCTCTCTCTCTGCTGTGCTATTAGATGTGGTGGGTGGGGGGAACCCTTTGTATCTATGACAGATAATAAATACCCGCTGGGGACTGATTCTTTTTTGTCATGTAACTTTTCTTGACAATTCTGATCAATTTCACTTATCTCTAAGTAAGATTTAAATGGCATTTTTTTTCAAAACAGTAATTACACAATTACCTATTTATGCCATATGAAGTACCGAGTTTAGTACAAAACTACCTAAAATTACCAAGGTCTCCATCCTTGAGATGGGAATAATCCAATCATCTGAAAATCCGGATGGCCTTTCTCTTTATCACACACCCACTGTTCCCTCGCCCTCACTTTCCCGACTACTCACATTCCACTCTATACTCTGAGTAGACCCTGTCACGGCTCCCTAGAAAAACCCTAAAACCCTCCCACGTTTCCACTTTGCATATCACAATCTGCTATGGTGCCTCTTGGCCTTGATCACTTTCTATTTTTTTTATTTACCTACACACAGATGTTAATAATGTTTTGTCCTCTAGATTTAGCCGGTGAAAGACAGCACATCTAAAATAAAGGATGTGCGGTGCCTGGGTGGCTCAGTCGTTAGGCGTCTGCCTTCGGCTTGGATCATGGTCCACGGGTCCAGGTTGGAGCCCCAAATCAGGCTCCCTGCTCAGCGGGGGGCCTGCTTCTCTCTCTCCCTCTGCCACTCCCCCTGTTCGTGCTGTTTTTAATCAAGAACAGAGCCAAGACCAGGATTAGGCCAAATTAAGGGCTAACATTTACAACTGCTGGATGGCAGTACCTACGGCTCTTTTTCTTTTTTTTTTAATGATGTTAGTCCCCATACAGTACATCATTAGTTTTTGATGTAGTGTTCCATGATTCATTGTTTGCATATAACACCCAGTGCTCCATGCAATATACGTGCCCTCCTTCATACCCTTCACTGGGCTAGCCTATCCTCCCACCCCCTCCCCTCTAAAATCCTCAGTTTGTTTCCCAGAGTCCGTAGTACCTAAGGCTCTTAAAAGTCATTCTTGGATTCTATTTACTAAGAATGGGAGAACAAAAATCCTACTAAACAACAAAGAGAAAAACAAAAAACCCATAAAGCCTTATACATGCCAAGAGGTACCAAAATATACCTCATAATTCATACAAACATAACAAACACGTGGAAAATAACGCTGAACTATCCAATAAATCCAAAAAGTTACAAGTATTCACACCATTCATTTTTTCTTGGTTGGGTCCTACTTAAGCAGCAAGAGATCTTTTAAGTTTTAATCCCTTCTTAAGTTATTAACAATAAGTCTCAAAAAATCCTAGATCAATGCCTAAACTCTAGCTTTAAATGTTATTTACCACTTATAATTTTAGAGTTAAATCCTAAATTTTACCTTACAATGCAATTTTTAAACCTCTCATTACCAACCCACTACTTCTGCATACTCTTTAAATCTTACCAAATGAGACAGTATAATTACCAGAAAGTAAACAAGCACATTTCCTTAGGTAAACAACTGAGTGTGCATTTTACTGTTATTCAGAAATAACTAAGTCTGTGAGGACTGTGTATTTTCTTTTTTTTTAAGTATTAAATTTTATTTATATGGGGCTTTATTATTTTTTTAAAGATTTTATTTACTTTATTTGAAAGAGAGAGAAAGCACAAGCAGGGGGAGTGACAGGCAGAGGGAGAGAGAGAAGCAGGCTCCCCGCTGAGCAGAGAGACCGATGCGGGGCTTGATCCCAGGACACTGGGATCATGACCTAAGCTGAAGGCTGACACTTAACTGACTGAGCCACCCAGGTGCCCCAAGGACTGTGTATTTTCTACTATATATAACCTGTAGATTTTTAATTGTATACTGACTATAAATTGTGTTATTCTAATATCACCAAATTCTTTACATTCAAGAACAATTCTCTATTATAATACTATCAATTAGAGGATGACATTTAAAATAAGGTAAATAATTCTGACAGAGAGAAACTCTTAACTTAAAAAAATCTAACTTAAAAATGGGTAAAGAGGGGTGCCTGGGTGGCACAGCGGTTAAGCGTCTGCCTTCGGCTCAGGGCGTGATCCCAGCGTTATGGGATCGAGCCCCACATCAGGCTCCTTCGCTGGGAGCCTGCTTCTTCCTCTCCCACTCCCCCTGCTTATGTTCCCTCTCTCGCTGGCTATCTCTATCCTGTCGAATAAATAAATAAAATCTTAAAAAAATAAAAATAAAAATGGGTAAAGAGGGGCCCCTGGGTGGCTCAGTCAGTTAAGCGTCTGCCTTCAGCACAGGTCATGATCTCAGGGTCCTGGGATCAAGCCCCGCATAGGTCTCCCTGCTCAGTGTGGAGTCCGCTTCTTCCTCTCCCTCTGTGCTCTCTTGCTCACTCTCTCTCAAATAAATAAATAAAATCTTAAAAATAAAATGGGCAAATAACTTTCATTTCTCTGAGAACATACGCAAATGGGCAATATACAAAAGATGCTCAACATCATTAGTCATCACAGAAATGCAAAATCAAACCAAGAGAGATCACTTCAAACCCACTAACACGGCCATAAGAAAATTAAAAAGGAAAGTAACAAGTGTTTCTGAGCATGCAGAGAAATTGGAACCCTCATACATTGCCAGCAGGAATGTAAAACTGTGCGACTGTGGAAAAGTTTGGCAGTTCCTCAAAGACAAGTTAAACAGAGAGTTATAAAAAGATCCAGCAATGCCACTCCTAAGTATATACTCGAGAGAAGTGAAAACATAGTTTCACAGAAAAACTTACATGTAAATGTTCATGGCAGCATTACTTATAATAGTCAAAATGTTCATCAACTGATTCTCGGATAAACAAAATATGGTATATCCATACAAAAGGATGGCTAAGAATAATCCATCCTATCAAAAGAAAAAAAGGAATGAAGTACTGATACACGCTACATTGCAGAGGAAGCTTGAAAACAATATGCTAAGTGAAAGAAACCAGTCACAAAAGACCATATATTTTATGATTTATATGATTCCATATAAAATAACCAGAAACAGCAAATCCAAGAGAGACAGAAAGACTGGTAGTTGCCAGGTGCTGGGGAAGGGAAGAGGAAAGAGTAACTGACTGCTAAAGGATCCAGGTTTCTTTTGGGGGTGATAAAAATGTTCTGCGGTTATACAGTGGTAAGGTTCCAAACCTTGTGAATATAGTAAAAATTACTAAATTGTATACTTTAAAAGGGTGAATTTTATGGTATTTGAATTACATCTCAAAAAAAAAGTGTTTTCTAATTTTGAAAACAAAAACCTATATAATGTGAATTTTAGTTAAAACAAAACTGAAGAGGGGCGCTTGGGTGGCTCAGTCAGTTAGGCATGGGACTCCTGATCTCATCTCCAGTCTTGATCTCAGGGTCGTGAGTTCAAGCCCTGTGTTGGGCTCCATGGTGGACGTGGAGCCTACTTCAAAAAACAAAAAACAAACAAAAAAAAAATCAAAAAACCAAACTGAAGAGCACTCTGTGCACCCGCTCCTCGGCTCTTGTGTCAGTGTATCCTTCCACCCATGCCACCACCACTGCCGCCGCTACCACCATGAGGGAGATCGTGCACCTGCAGGCCAGCCAGTGCAGCAACCAGATCATCACCAAGTTCTGGGGGGTCATCAGACTAGCAGGGCATCGACACTAAAGGCACTCACCATAGCGACAGCGACCTGCAGCTGGAGTGCACCAACGTGTACTACAACCAGGCCAAGGGTGGCAAGTACGGTCCTTGGACTGTGCTCGTGAGCCTGGAGCTGGGCACCAGGGACTGTGTGTGCTCGGGACCCTTTGGGCAAATCTTCAGGCCAGACAACTTCGTCTTATATGTCAAAGTGGTGCTGGGAACACCTGGGCCAAGGGGCACTACACGGAAGGTACAGGGCTGGTTGATTTGGTACTGGATATTTTGAGGAAGGAAGCTGAAAGCTGTGACTGCCTGCAGGGCTTCCAGCGGACCCACTCCCTGGGTGGGGGGCCTGGGTCTGGGATGGGTACCCTCCTCATCAGCCAGATCCAAGAGAAGTACTGAGACGGGATCATGATTCAGTGTGATGCCCTTGCCCAAGGTGTTAGACACAGTGGTAGAACCCTACAATGTCACCCGCCCAGTCCACCAGCTGGTAAAAAACACAGAGGAAACCTACAGTATTGATAACAAGGCCCTCTATGACATCTGCTTCAGAACCTAAAACTGATCACACCCGCCTATGGGGACCTCAATCACCTGGTGTCAGCCATCACGAATAGGGTCACCACCTGCCTGGGCTTTCCTGGCCAGCTCAGTGCTGACCTGAACAAGCTAGCTATCAACACGGTCCCCTTCCCCCACCCGCACTTCTTCATGCCCAGCTTCGCTCCACTGACCAGTGGAGGCAGCCACAGTACCAGGCCCTGATGGTGTCAGACCTCACCCAGCAGATACTTGATGCCAAGAATAGGATGGCTGCCTGTGACCCCTGCCACAGCCACTTCATGACTGTGGTCCCAGGGTTCCGGGGCTCCATGTCCATGAAGGAGGTGGATGAACAGATGCTTAACATCCAAAACAAGAGCAGCAGCTACTTTCTGGAGTGGAACCCCAACAACATGAAAACAGGTGTGATATCCCACTCCGGGAGCTAAAAATGTCTGCCACCTTCATCGGCAATAGCACAGCCACTCAGGAATTGTTCAAGCGAATCTCAGAGCAGTTCACAGCCAGGTTCTGGCGCAAGCCATTCCTGCACTGGTACACGGGTGAGGGCATGGACGAGATGGACTTCACCAAGGCCAAGAGCAACACCAATGACCTGGTGTCCAACTACCAGCAGTACCAGAACACCACAGCCAAGGAGGAGGGCGAGTCTGAGGAGGAGGCAGAGGAAAAGTTGGCCTAGAGCTGCTCGCCAGTAAAGCATGGAAGCTCTTTGAACTCTTTACTCCCTCACATCCTGTTCTCTGATAGCCATGTCTCTGTGTGCACCTGCTCTTATTGCTGTTGTGACATCACACACGGTACAAGACACCACCTTTAAAGCATTTTTATAGTGGGGGGGGGACCCTGAAAATTAACTGCTCCAAATCATCATTCTCTTGCTAAATCAATGTCTATGCCCCTTAATGGGAGAGAATGGTCCTGATCCCATCAGTGTCCTCAGGGCTTAACATGGAACCCATACCTGCAAATGGACAAAAATAAAGAAAAGTAACACCAAACTGCAGACTAATTGTAGTAAAAAAAAAAAAAAAATTCCTTAATATTCTCCCCTCCTGACGAGAAAAATATTAGGATCAAGAAATCAAAATAGTTTGGCAAACAACCTGTTTTAAGAGCTGAAGATGAGCAGCATTAATTTAAAATTTTCTACTTCAAGAGCTTCCCTAAAGATAATTTTAAAAATAAACCACCAGAATTAGACTATCCTCAACAATATGTCTCCTGTCAAAGAAAAAATTAAATGCAAATCCTCTTAATACCAAAATAAAAACACGATTAAAGGTCAAAATTCACCAAAGCCAAAGAAAGAATAATGCCTTAAAAAGTCAACGCAGTAACAGATGAAAACTCTAAGACCACAGTAAATCCCCTTAGAAAGGCCATCAGTTTATAAAGCTTTTAAAAGATTTTTGTGGTTATCACTGTTAACATACATAAATACAACTGATGAATAAAATTTGGTTTGGAATGAGAGAAAATACTTGCAGTAGTTATCTTAGTCCTTAGAAATGAGAGCAAATGTTATCAACTATGATTACCAACTTGTTGTGTTTTCTTATTTCTTCACTTGAGATCCAAGTAACAAGGAATATCATCCAGGGAGAAAAGAGGAAAGCAAGATAGTAGCCACTCATCTCCAACTTCAATTTTCCTAAGAAGCCAAGGTGCTAGGAGAAATCACTCCTCCTCCGCAAACTAAATAAGCCAACCATGGCTATGATAGCGCCACTCTAAGATTTTTGGGTGGGACCAGAAAATTGTCATCAACCTGCCAACCCCCGGGATCCATGCCTTATGTTCAAGTATTTCCACCACTGATAGCTTCACCAAGACAGCATCAAGTAAATGATGATGAGTGTTTCCTGGCACAGCACTTCAGCAAAATCTGTGGCCAAGAGCCTTCAGAGTTAATGATGAGCCCCATGATTTTATAAAGACTGGGAAAATAAGAGGGGCAACCATGCAACATTTTCAAACAGGCTTCTCTGCCTCTGAACACAGCTTTTGAGAAGTAGCAAACAAACTATTTACTAACCAATCCATGTCCTCAGTAACATTCTGAGTCCTACCTCTTCTCCAATTCATTATTCTGTAAGAAAACTCAGGCTTCAGAGCTCTAGGGCCTACATGGAGAAGTAATTAAAAGTCCTAGCAAAGACAAGTTGAAATGGAAGAGTAAGCACTTGGCTTTTTCCCCTTGCTTTTAACAGGATGGTAGAAACCACTCATCTTTTGTTGAGAATAAACAACATAAAAATAGTAGCTAGACAGACTCACTTTTAAATAATTTATATATATAAAATCTAGTCCATAATTTAAATGCAAGGGTGATAAATACTGTTTGTGCTTTTTAAAAAAAAAAAAAAAAACCCTGTACGTTGCATTCATCTAAGATATGTTAAAGCTATAAAATACCAACATGGGAGCAAAAATGACCTCTTAATTATTCACCATTTAAAATGCTATAGTAAGCAATGCTTTCTGGGAAAAAAAAAAAAGAAAAAAAGGAAGTTGTCCCAACAGAACATGGGCTACAACTGGTATCATCTATTCGAGGGTTCTTTTAGACTTCAAGAACAAGTCAAATTTCTGGACTTGGCATAGAGAACACTTCTAGCCTCTATTAAGATATTACAAACACACATATACATTAATACATACACACATGTGTGTATACAAAGATGTATCTATTAAGATACACACATTAAGGATAGGTGTAACAGGGGTGCCTGGGTGGCTCAGTTGGTTAAGTGACTGCCTTCAGCTCAGGTCATGATCCTAGAGTCTCAGGATCGAGTACCACGTCAGGCTCCCAGTTCAGCAGGGAGTCTGCTTCTCTCTCTGACCCTTTCCCTTCTCATGCTCTCTCTCTCAAAGAAGTAAATAAAATTAAAAAAAAAAAAAGAATAGGTAAAAAAAAAAAAAAAAAAAAAAAAAAAAAAAAAGGATAGGTATAATAAACACACATACATACATCTCCCCAAATCCTAACTTGTAAAACAATTATATAATGTAATACTAAAATTACAAAAGAACCTAACCCTTTTAAGTCAGTCCAATACAAAGTTATTAAAACTACACACTTATCAGGGCGCCTGGGTGGCTCAGTCGGTTAAGTGACCAATTCTTGGTTCTTGGCGTCATGGGATTAAGCCCTGCATGGGGCTTCACACTCAGCGTGGAGTCTGCTTGAGATTCTCTTTCACTGCTTATGTTCTCATGCTCTTCCATTCTCTCTCTCCAAAAAGAAAAAAAACCCTACATGCCTAATATATTTAAATTAGTTTGATTTGTACAACTTTTCTGCAAAACAGCTAGACCACACAAAGAGTACTTAAACTGTAAACACAATTGGGACACCTGGCTGGCTCAGTTCCTAAGAGTATAAGACTCTTGATCTCAGGGTTGTGAGTTTGAGCCACACACTAGGTGTAGAGATTACTTAAATAAACTTTTAAAAAACAAAAAATAAAATGTAAACACTATTAATGTAGATATATAACCTAGAGGAGTATAATCAAATGTAAACGGATTATGATTCAAGCTTTCCATTCTCTCCACTGCCTTTTCTTCTGCCCACAACAACTTTTCTTATGGATAGTCAGAAATTTGAATATTTCATTCAATAAAATTTTACCAGGCACTAACACATGCCAGGATGGCATTAATTTTTGATTATTTTTTCCCTTAATGCTCCTGAAAGAACATTTCCTTTTTTTCCATTTACTTTTCCATTTTTTCCATTTACTAAGAAGATTGGTTGTTAGTAGAAGCCATAATATACTATTTAGGCTGATAATTCTGGATGTGAAAAAGGTAATTTGGTATTTGTTAAATGATGTTTTATGTATAATTATTAAGAGCAAGATCTGTCAACAAGGACAAAATAACAGTTTCATTAAATCTGTTGATAGAAGCACTATTCCTATATACCATTATACTAAAATACCAAAGGAAGTCGTTTCTTAGGTACAGTAACTGGTTTCTTCCTGGCTTTACTTGTTTTGTTATGTCAATATTCTCTACGCTGTGATAACCTTCCTGTTTGGGTCATCACAGGAGATGACATATTTTTACCAGCAATATCCTAAAGAAGTAGTAGTCTACTTGAAGAACAGCAGTAAGATGGGTACCAATTTCTTCCTTCATGATTGGCTGTTTTGTGTCCAAGGACATGAAGATGTCCACCCACATATGCTTTTCATATTAAGAACTTTTATTCATTCAAAAGACACCATTAAGAGAATGAACACAACCCGGAGTGGGAGAAGATTTATTTTTCATACAGAAGACTCATAACCAGCATATACAAAGAACTTCTAAAAAATCAGTCAGGAAAAAGGAAAAAAAAAAAAAAAGAAAAGGAAACCACCCAACTGAAAAACGGGCAAAAGACTTGAATAGACATTTCACAAAATAAGTTATCCAAACGGCCAATACACTTACTAAAAAGTGCTCCATTTCATTAACAGAGATACAAACTAAAACCACAGATGATATTTTAAAAGCAGAAAATACCAAATGTTGATGAAAGTATACAATGACGAGAACTCTCAAACTGGGTTTGTAAATTTGTACAACCACTTTAGAAAACGGGTCGGCACTTATCTATTAAAGATGAATTTATACATACTCTATGACCGGCAATTCCATTCTAGTTACATATTCAACAGAAACACATATGTTCACCAAAAGACACACCTGGATGTTTAAAGCAACACTATTTATAAAATTGGAAACTACCTAATTGCCTATCAACAGCTGCAGAATGAATAACAAAACTGTGGTATCTCCATACAATGGAATACTACAAAGCAATGTGAATAAAATGATACAACATACAATGCATGGGTGAAGCTCATAAAAATAACGTTGAGCAGAAGCAGCCAGGATAAAAGAGCACTGACTGTATGATTATATTTATACAAAGATCAAAGCCAGGCAAACCTCATATGCCAGTGAGTGGTTACCCTGGGGAGGGGGTAACTGGAAGGGCAACATAAGAGAGCTTTTCTTTCTTTTCTTTTCTTTTTTTTTTTTTTAAGATTTTATTTATTTATGTGACAGAGAGACAGCCAGCGAGAGAGGGAACACAGCAGAGGAGAGGGAGAGGAAGAGAGCCTGCTTCAGCCGAGGAGCCCGATGTGGGACTCGATCCCGGAACGCCAGGATCACGCCCTGAGCCGAAGGCAGACCCCCAATGACTGCGCCACCCAGGCGCCCCCGAAGAGAGCTTTTCTGAGTGCTGGTAATGTTGTTTCTTGATCTGGGTACTAGTCAGAGAAGTGCATGTTCAACTTCTGAATTCACTAAGCTGTGCATGTATGATTCGTGTATGGTTCTGTATGTAAACAATACTTCACTAGCAATTCAGGAAGGGGAGAAAAGGAGACTGGATGAGTATCCATGATGCAGACAGGGACCTTTGCACGGTTCACCGCTGTACTCACCTCAGCACCGAACAGTGAGTGGCACATCAGGGGTACCTTATTAGCACACGCCACTAAAGCAGGCATGGAGGTGTAGCTTCAACAGAAATCTACCTAAAGAAATGGTGGCTAATGCCATCTTAACCTACCGTTCACATTTATCTCAAGTATTCACATTACTTTACAAATCACCAAATAAATGTACAGGCAAGGCATGCAGCCACATGCAGATGAATGCCAAATCTATGGAACGGACAGGGATGACAGGACCATGAGGGAGCATCAGCAGCAGGTGGCATCCCTATGACTACTTAGGACCAGGAGCACATAAACATGAAGAAAACTGATGAGAAGCCAGGCTTTACAAAGCAATGAAGACAAAGCTTACTCTTTCTTACTGACTCATCTAAAAGCAAGGAGGTGTGAGAAACAAAAAACTTTCAAAAGATTGCTGTGACCCGGATTATAAAATTATCATATGATTTCTCTCATTATGGAACATAAGAACTAGGAAGATCGGTAGGGGAAGAAAGGGATAAAGAAAGGGGGGTAATCAGAAGAGGGAATGAAGCATGATAGACTATGGACTATGAGAAACAAACTGAGGGCCTCAGAGGGGAGGGGGTGGGGGAATGGGATAGGCTGGTGATGGGTAGTAAGGAGGGCACATATTGCATGGTGCACTGGGTGTTATACGCAACTAATGAATCATCGAACTTTACATCGGAAACCAGGGATGTACTGTATGGTGACTAACATAATATAATAAAAAAATATTTTAAAAAAATTAATTAATTAAAAAGTTAAAAAAAAAAAACAACCAAATGGTATATACAGAAATGGAATATTCTACATTAAAAACACAGCAAAGTCAATGTCCAGACACCAAAAGTGACAGATATGCCAAAAGCCAGAGACTAGTGCTCACTGCAGCCTGTTTGGCTCTGCCAGCCCTGTGAGCATCCAGAGCTCTCAGGCTGAGAACTTCCAAAAGCTATAACTGCTTATTACTTCATTATTATTATGCCCGCAGTAGAGCATACTAGGGTAGAGATTACGGATGGGAAAAGGTATTCAAGAGTCTGCCTTAACCTAGGTTTGATCATGAGATTCTTCTCCTCCAAGAGCAATGAGAGCGAAGAGAGAGGTGCATTCAGCATTTCTTTATCTTTTTCTCCATCCCAAAAATCACAGAATGTTCAAGTGTTTAACTGCTAGATTCACTTAAAACCACTCAACGAACAAGCCAGTGCCATGACTGGTGTGGGGTAAAGAACTCAACAGTAAAGGTGACTGGTGTTTTCAACCTAAATCTGTAGTTTATCAAAGAAAAGACAATCAAAAGAATTAAGTGCAATTTTAATACTCCACTTAAAGATTAAACACACACATTTACTTCTTATCCCTTCCAAAACCATCTTAAATGTAAATGTCAGTAAAGTTTTAATTTTAAGGCAAAAAACTACGGAGCCAAGCACCTGGAGAGGAAGCAGCAGTAAAATCCTGAAAGCCAGAAGCAGGATGACAGGCGGCAACTACCACAGCAGACCCAAGAAAACCGAAGCCTGAACTAGAAAGCAGAAAAGCAACCTGTCTTGCACTATAGCCTCAAAAGGCTCAAGGGGTGGCAGCAGATACTGGGGGAAGTAGGAATGACAATGAGATTTAAAAACAGGAAGGTTGTAGATGCACCCAGAAACACACAGCTCTCGAGATCCCCATTAGAAGACTAGAGATTTATTCTCTGGAGTTTGTAAAACAAGAGTCCTGGGCTGGAGACACCGAGTTTAGGAGAAAGGGTAGCATATCAGAAAAGAGTGATTAAGTGAGAGGTTTATATACTAAATGTTGAGATCTTCCAGCCTTCTGCCTCCCATTCAGCTCCCTTCTTACTAGCAGCCAGGTCTATTCCCTGGAGCAACCCAAGAGAACAGACCTAAAGACACTGTCACTCAAAGCAACAGCCTAGTCAGGTTCAACAAGAAATTCCACCAAGCATACTGAGCTTCCAAACTGCCTTACTAATTGTGCACTCTGAACCAAGCAGCTGAAGATCACCACAAACCTAATGAAAGCTTCTAACGGTCATAAAAGACCAAAACAAAGAGAATACATGCAATGTGGAGGAAACAAGTAGGCAGGAAGATGAAAACCTGAAGAAAGGAAAAAGTTTTCAATAATCTCAGAGAAGAGAAAAAAATCAGAACCATAAAACAAGGATGGTGTGGTATAAAGAAAAAAAGGGGGGGTTTAGAGAGTTTCTGAAAAGTAAAACTAACAGATTAAAAATTTATCAAAGAGTCAGAATCTAAAACTGAGAAATCTCGGGGTGCCTGACTGGCTCAGTCGGAAGAGCACACAACTCTTTAACTCGGGGTCATAAGTGTGAGCCCCCTGTTAGGCAGAGATTACTTAAATACCTAAAACTTTTTTAAAAAGATTTAAAATGGAGAAATCTCATAGAGAGTAGAAAAAAAAGACAAAGATGAAAAATATGAGACGAGGCTAAAAAATGTTTTAAAGAATCAGTACAAGAGGTTCTAGATTCAGAGAGAGGAGGGGAAAAAAAAAAAAACCAAAGCAGAGAAATATCAAACAAAAACTTTTTATTTTCTTTTCTAATTTTTATTTAAATTCTAATTAGTTAATATATAGTGCAATGCTGGTTTCAGGAGTAGAAATCAGTGATTCATCACTTACATATAACACCCAGTGCTTCTCACAACAAGTACCCTCCTTAATGCCCATCCGCCATCCACCTCCCTCCACCACCCCTCAGTTTGTTCTCTATCCTTAAGAATCTCTTATGGTTTCTCTTTCTTCCCCCCAACATATGTTCATGTTTTGTTTCTTAAATTCCACATATGAGTGAAATCATACGGCATTTGTCTTCCTCTGATTTACTTCACTTAGCATGATACACTCTAGCTGCATCCACGTCTTTGCAAATGGCAAGATTCCATTCTTTTTGATGGCTAATATTGCATTGTGTATATATACCACATCTTCTCTATCCATTCATTAGTCAACGGACATCTGGGCTCTTTCCATAGTTTGGACACAAAAACTTTTTAAAAATTTACCAGAACTGACAGACATGGGCTTCCAGACCGAAAGGGCCCTCTGAAGGCCTGGCACAATGGATGAAAGTAGATCTCAAGGTACAACACAGTGAAATTTAGGAATACTAGAGACAAAAAAGAAGCTCCTAAGAGCTTCCGAGAATAAGAGACAGAGAGCTAGAGAAGTAGGCCTCATCTTCAGAATCAGACATCAAAACTGGCTTTAAGTTTCCTAAGACCAACACAGTGGAATTAAGAAGGCAATGGAGTAAACGCCTTCAAAATCCTAAAGGAAAATGTTTCTGGACCAAAACTCTAAGTGAGAAGATAACATAAAACAGTCTTCAATGTACAAAGTCTCAAAAAAAGGGGGCGGGGGGCTTAACTTCCCATGCATTCTTCCTCAGAAAGATACTGAAGGCTGTGTTCTAAGAAAATGAGGCAATAAACCAAGAGAAAAAACTGAATCCAGCAAAGGGGCTTCAATTAAAAACCTTGGGAAAGGAAACGCCCAGGATGATAACTAAACAGCAGACCTTGGGAACAATCTTCTAGAATGGGTCAAAAGGGAAGGAAAGATCCCTTCCCACCCTCAATGATATCAATAAAATACCTTATGTATCTGAACATATCAAAAAAACCATGAGGCTGTATTACTTAAGAGCCTGAGGATGAATTAGTGCTATTAGCAATTTATGATATGTATATAGAAATTAAGACAAAAAATAATTACTTTTGAAAATGTATTTTAATTCCAGTACGGTTAGCATACAGTGTAATATTAGTTTCAGGTACACAATATAGTGATTCAACACCTCCATACATGACCCCGGGCTCATCACAAGTGCACTCCTTAATCCCCATCACCTATTTTACCCATCTTCCCACCCCCTAAAATAATTAATATCTTCAGGGAAAATAAAGTACTATTCAAGCAAGGACAGGAAACCACAGTATACCAAATATCTCAGCTGTGAATAGTATTTATTACTTTCAATTACTGTAAATGCTGAATATTGATCTAACCACATAATGGATACAACTATATCAGAAAAGTGAAGAGACAGGAAGTAGGAGCTGTGGGAGGGAGGTAAAAGACAAATCCTTACACCCCACAGTGGTTAAGTCAATTTTTTTTTCAACAGTAAAAACTGAAAAATCAAGAAGTAGCACACAAAAAATGTTCTTTAGCTACAAGAAAAACAAAACAGCAAAAGTAACAGCTAAAGGAAAAAAAAGAAACAGCTGAAAGAGCTAAGAAGCAGGCAAGTAAACAGGAGACTACTGTTTTTAGTATTAAGCCTATAAGATTTATTTGACTCTAACCTACATGCATGTATAACTTTGATATAAAACAAATTAAAAGTTAAAAAAAGATAAAACATGATTACAAAAGGTGTCACAAAAGAGGAATCTCACTGTGCTCAGGGGAAACTAACCTAATGTGGGAGGAGTACTCAAAATCCCCCTAGGACAGACTATCTAACCTAAGATGAGGGCTAGGAGGGAGAAAGCATTCCAGGGAGAGGACAGAGAGGAGGCCTCCAAACCAGAGAGGGTGATGAACTCTAGGCCCTGCCCCTGAAACATATCTCCCATTAGAAACAACAAGTCATGAGGGTCAACCCTTCCCCCAAATCCCCTCTCCCTCACTACATCTTGCTTATCCTTCAAGGCCAAGCTAAGTTTCATCTTCTCAGAAACTTCCTACCTGGAACCAGGTGAGCTCTTTCATCTTAAAATGATGTCTTTTGTCTACAATCTCATTCTCTGAATTAATATAATTAATATTATATCAAGACCATAATACATTCTCTTGAACCACTCAATAGGCAAAAACATAGAGAAGAAAATAAAAACCACCAATCCGATCTTTCAGATATCCTTCTAGCCTTCTGAGCAAATACAAATAATTGAATAACCTTTTCACTAACTGCATGGTAGAATTTTCCTTCATTAAACAACCGTTTGTAGTATCACTGCAGTATCTGAAAGTCAGTCTTTATTTTTTAAAGGGGAAAAAAAAGTTCCTTTCTCAGAAATAACTACAGCATTAACCAGGGACAATTAAATAATAAAGCAATCATCTGCTAAGAGAAATACAAATCAGTGTTAGAAGGTATGCCCCAGTAATTGTTAAGATCCTTTTAAACACAATTACAGATTCTCACGTTAATATTTCACTGAAATGGGAAGTTCAACTTAAAATGGCATCTGGATTACATTAAACCTGATACATGAAAATATATTTTAACCTTCTAAATAATAGCAGATGCTAATATAATAAGCCAATGATTACCTCATGCCCCCCATAAACTTTCTCCCCTTCTACTCAGCTGGTCATTTTGGCCACAGCTGAAAGGTGGCAAGATGACTGTGAAACTCACAAGACTGGATAACTCTGATCACCTCACTTAGCCACCTAAAATGAAATTGGGCCAACATGTCTAAGAAAATTAATGCTGCCTACCTTCACATACATGACTGAGTAGAACTGATTTTAAGCACAGTTTAAAATACATCTGAAAACGCCAATTCAGCTACACAAGGACAAAGCGTTGAAAACAATCTAGGATCAACCATCAATCATGTACAAGATCCTCAATGCAGATTACTCTCAAATCATACCTCTTATTCTGTTTCAAGAGTTACATGAGAATTTCAAAACTTGCGAAAATTCAACTGCTAAAAGCAGTGAATAAGAATACTAGAGCTCAGGGGCGCCTAGATGGCGCAGTCGTTAAGCGTCTGCCTTCAGCTCAGGGCATGATCCCGGCGTTATGGGATCGGGCCCCACATCAGGCTCCTCTGCTAGGAGCCTGCTTCTTCCTCTCCCACTTCCCCTGCTTGTGTTCCCTCTCTCGCTGGCTAGACTCACTATCTCTGTCAAATAAATAAATAAAATCTTAAAAAAAAAAAAAAAGAAAGAATACTAGAGCTCAAAGAGCTAGCTTCTTAAAAAATAAAAGCTACAGCACTTTTAAAATTACTATTTTCTCACTTTTACAAGGACTTTAATAAAACATCTAATCAGGCGCGCCCGACTGGCTCAGTTGGTGGAGCTTTGACTCTAGATCTTGGGGTTGTGAGTTCCAGCCCCACACAGGGTGTAAAGGTTACTTAAAAATAAAATCTTTAAGAAAAACAAACAAAAAAAACCATCTAACCAGTAATAGTCCAGTTTCTATCATGAAGTAATAAAATTATGTGACAGCGAGTGATGATTTTATTATGAACCTAAAATTGCTCTAAAAAAATAAAGTTTATTGGGGTGCCTGGGTGGCTCAATCAGTTATGCGTCCCACTCTTGATTTTGAATCGGGTCATAATCTCAGGGTCATGGGATTGAGCCCCACATCAGGCTCCATGCTCGGCGTGGATCCTGTTTGGGATTCTCTCTTCCTCTGCACCCACCCCCATAAAGTGTATTTGAAAAAGCTGTAATTGTTGATTACTTTTCCTGATCTGTAAAAGCATTATTAATTTTTTGCTCTGATATACAATATTTGAAGCTGACAAGAAGGGCAAGACTTAAACCTAGTACTGAAAAATTACGATATGGCATTCTGTACTCAGTGACCCATTTTTTTAAAATATTAAGACGACATTTTCTATATTTTTAAGCAATGAATAATCTCTTTTATCTTTTAGCATAAACTCAACATCTATATTTACTGATATCACTTTTAAAAATAATTCTTCATCACAAAAGAAGTTTGCTAAATCATCAAGAGAATGCCATCTCTTCTGGATCAAAGCCACCAGCTTCTACATACAAAAACAATCAACTATAAAGCTGGAAGGAATCAAAGTGATGTGTAGTCCAACTACTTCATTTTACAAAAGAGAAAATAAAGAGGCTAAAATTCTGACCCACAGTCACATAACCTCTTACTTCATGACAGAAGCTGGACTATTACTGATTAGATGTTTTAATAAAGTCCTTTTACGTTCTCCTGAATCAGTCTCAACTTAGTGTCCGAAGTGAAACTTCGAGATACTGAAGTCTACATTACAAGCTTCAAAAACTGCTTACTGGGACACCTTGCTGCCTCAGTTTGTAGAGCATGCAACTCTTGATCTCAGGGTCATGAGTTAGAGCCCCATGCTGGGCACAGAGATTACTGTAAAACAAAACAAAACAAAACCCTCCTTATTAACACAAAGTTATATGAAAAGTGTGGATGCTACAAAATCCTAAAACAAAAGCTTTTACTAAGAACACCATATTCCTGATTCCCTAGTCCATGAAATTTCATCTAAATTTCACAAGGACGAAATAAGTTAAAAAATAATTTAATTACAAAGTAAATCGCAAAATAAGTACAGAATTCTACAGAGAAAGGATTGTGAGGTTAAAGGGACTTGGGTTTTACCTATAGTTCTTGCAATTTTTATAGCACTGTTTTCCATTGTTAATCAGACCTTAATGAGGTGAATATGAGCAATAAATATATGGATTTTATTTTATACTATTCTTATAACTTGTAAGTTGAACCTATTTCTAAGTAAGTTTGTTAAAAGAATATCTTAAAAAGCAAAACATGATTATTAACAGTAACTTTGGAAAAAAAGAGAAATCACTCTTACCATCTTTCTTAACAATCTAACTATTATAAATGTATCGAACAACCCCACTAAAGAAGGTGAGGGGAAAGGTGCTGACCTCAGTACCTAAGCAACTTTGGAAACAAGTACAGTCTGTAAGACTAAAAGCAAAAGAAACTGCATAAATGCCCTGTCCTCTAGTTGATAAAAGTGTTTCCCACAGAGGGGTAGGTTAACAATTCTGACACCACTATACACATATGCTAGAATTAAAGAATTAAGTAAATGGATGGTGGGTGGTGGGAGCAAGGTTTCTCTCTGCTGAAGTGGGAGTTTCCAGACAGGCCAGGGCAGCAGGCTAGAGCAATCCACGCAGTAATGGGTTAGAGTTGGTTAGTTTAATATACATACAGGTGATTACATATAGAAATTCTTATAGTTATGTATTGACACATGTACTTCTTTACTCCGGTAACTTAGAAGGCCTAGAAGCAATAACACTCTAGTAGCAATGTGCACAGATCTTGGTTTCTAGTATCACCGTCCAATAAAAAGAGCCAGGCTCCTTGGAGAAATAGCAGATTCCAGGATGGCGCAGGAAATATACACGATGAGCCTCGTGCCAAAAAGGAAGTGCTTCAAAACCAAAATTATAGAATCATGTCAGAGGGACATAAGTGCCAACTGAAAGAGTTCCAATCGCCAAAACTGCAAAAATCTGAGCCACAAAATAAATTAGTATTGGATTATAATCCAAAGAATAAAATAAATGAGTCCATCCTGATATCACTGAATAAATAAATTAATAGGAAGAGACAACTAGCCCATGCAGAAAAATTCTGAGTTATTTATGTAGATACTTTGCCCTCCACAAGGTGGAGCATAACTCTTCAGTCCTTAAGTGTATATTGTACATAGATAGTAGACTTCCTTCCAAAGAGCATAGTATGAAAAGGGGGGGGGGGGGGTAATTGTATAGTAAAGAAACCTCACAAATACTACACTATTTTGACCAGGTGATCAAGGTCAACATCAACAGTGTTAAGTCACATTGGTTTTATGCATTCTTGGTATGATGTGAGGGAAATGGCACTTTACCTCTGTGGTCTTCCTCACTGAAACCCACAACCCCAGTTTGATCATGAAAAAATATTCAAGACAAATCCAATCGACTATATGAGCAGTTGGATGTTAGGTAAGCCCACTGTAATCGGTTCACAATATATGTAAATCAAACCATGACACTGTAAGCCTTAAACTCATTCAGTGATGTATGTCAATTATTTCTCAATAGAACTGCAAACAAACAAAACAAAACAAAAACTCTTTTGAGGGACGGTCTATAAACACCTGACCAAAACTCCTCAAAACTGTCAAGGTCATCAGGAACAAGGAAAATGTAAGAAACTGTCACAGCCAAGAGTTACCCTAAGGTAACATGACAACCAAATGTAAGGTGGTAACCTGTATGGGACTGTGGAACACAAAAAAAGACATTAGATTAAAAAACAAAAATCTGAATAAAGTATGGAGTTTAGTTAATAATAATGTATCAGTACTGGTTCATTAATGTTATAAATGTATACTGCTAATGTTAGATGTTAATAGGGAAAACTGAATCTGGGGTACATGAAAGCTACTATCAATGTTTCTGAAAATTTTTAAATGTTACAAAAATTGAAATATTTTTTTAAGAACTTGTTTTAAAGGCAAACAGAAAAAAATTATTAAAGCCCGAAGAACACACACGAATTTGAGTACTTAACACCTCTGAGAAGAGACTGGAAGGAAAGGGAAATCAAGCTTTCCTTTAAAAGTGTACTGTTTGACTCGAGTATATGAAGAGTAGCTGCATACTAATGCCTAACAAGAAATGTTTAATTTCATATGCCACATTTAAGCACTGAATAATAAATAAAATCAAACTGTTATTAAACAGAAGTCACTCCCTGAACCCGTGTATTTCTAATCATAAACCATCCAATTTCCAGAAAAACCTCCAAACACATTCAAGCATCTAATTAACTAGTAACTGATATTAGTGCAATATGTGGATTTTCAATTGCTAAGGGGGATAAGAAACATACATGTGGGGGCGCCTGGGTGGCTCAGTCGTTAAGCGTCTGCCTTCAGCTCAGGGCGTGATCCCAGCGTTCTGGGATCGAGCCCCACATCAGGCTCTTCTGCTGGGAGCCTGCTTCTTCTTCTCCCACTCCCCCTGCTTGTGTTCCCTCTCTCACTGGCTGTCTCTCTCTCTCTGTCAAATAACTAAATAAAATCTTTAAAAAAAAAAAAAAAAAAAAAAAAA
>NW_024426663.1:52146497-52319030 GCF_017311325.1 Ursus maritimus
AAATTAAAAAAAAAAAAAAAAAAAAAAAAAAAAAAGAAACATACATGTGAAAGGAACTGCTTTAATCAGTAAGAAAATATTTCACCAGAAACATTCTTAAATTTGGTATTTAGACCCAGTATGTATAAACTTTAATATAATAAATTGTGTTATTCAGGGAAAAAAAATGAGTCATCCTAATTTTAACAGCAGGAAGTGCTGAACGATGTCTAATAACACTCACTTTATTACTACATTTGGTGAAGGCAGCAACACACCCTGCACTTCTATCTGGACAGCCACTAGAATCATTACAACTGGAGTATGTAAAGCTCAACAAATTCAATGTATGGTATTTACCAACTGCCTATATTGGCAAAAATGAGTTGAGAACAAAGATAACGATCAAGCTTATTATCAGCATTAATCTCTAATTAAATTGTTAGAAGCTGCTTTATCTAAATGGGCACCATCCACTACCACGAGAATATGTTGCATTAAACATCTGTACCTTTTTTTTTTTATTTGAGATAGAGAGTGAGAGCGAGGGAGGGAGAAGGAGGGAGAGAGAGAGAGAGCACGTGAGAGCGAGTGGAGCGGGCACACCGCACACAAGGGGAGGGAGGGGCAGAGGGAGAGGAAGAAGCAGGCTCTCCACCGATCAGGGAGCCCAACACAGGGCTGATTCCAGGATCCTGGGATCATGACCTGAGCGGAAGGCAGACACTTAACCAACTGAGCCACCCAGGCGCCCCATAAACAGCTGTACTTGTTCAAAGACAACATAAAAATAAATTATTAAGAAACCAAAGTAATTATTTTAAAGCCCTAAGAACGGATAAAAGATAGCACTTGAACCTCTTCGAGCCTTTCCTTTTTTTATTACTAAGAATACAAAGTCACTCTCATAAAAGGATTTATTTTATAATATAATTTTATGTAAAGTAATGTGATACAATCAGTGCCTAGCATAAAGTAATCTGAAGTTATGAGCAGGCAAACCAGTGGGTGGCATCAATTGAGATGATGCCAGGATTTCCTCAACTAGGCCTTACTCCCTACCCAATAAGGAGTTTTGCCCTGTTTCCAGTACAAAGAGAGAATGATAAAACCGATTAAATCTGCCCTAACAAGTGGTCACCGGTAGGAGCAGGAAAAAAATTAAGAATGGATCAGCAAGAATTCATCACTGCTACAAAAAAACAGTCACTGCTTACCAAGAGGGAGTCAAATAAGAATCACAGTTGTAGATCTACAGCTCACAAATCTTGTTTCCATATTCATACTAGATTACAAAAGGGCTCTCATGATTTATTTCTCATGTGATACTAACTGCTTACAACATCTTTTAGAGTTACACACAACAATATTTATGGATGTAATAATATGACTTCTAACATTTGCTTCAAAATAATTGTGGGGAGTATAAATGAAACAACATTACCTATTTGTTGATCACTGCTAAAGCCAAGTGATAAGTGCATTTGATTTATTATACCATATTTTAGTATACGTTTGGAATTTTCATAGTAAAAAGCTGAAAATGTAAATACTATTAAGAAATGATTCTACTCCTACAAATCAACAAAAAGCAAAGAACCCAATTCAAAAATGGGTAAAGGACTTGAACATGCATTTCTCCAAAGAAGATATACAGATGGCCAATAAGCACATAAAAAAATTCTCAATTTCACTAATCATTAGGAAAATATAAATCAAAACCACAATGACATACAACTTCATGCCCATTAGGATAGTTTTATCAAAAAATAAAATAACAAGCATTGATGAGGATGTTAAAAATTGAAACTCTTCCCCGCCCCCCCCCAAACTGGAACTCTTACCCACTGCCGGTAGGAATGTAAAATGGTGTAGGGACTATGGAAAACTATTTTTTAATCAAAAAATTAAGAACGCATTACCATATGATCCAGCAATTTTACCTCTGAGTATATACCCGAAAGAATTGAAAGCTGGGACTCAAAAGATAACTTGTACACCCACATTCACAGCTGCATTATTCACATCGGTCAAAAGGCAGAAGCACCCCAATTGTGCTCCAATGGATGAAAGGATAAACAAAATACGCTACATGCATACAGTACTATTCAGCCTTAAAATGGGAGGAAATTCTGACACGTGGTACAACATGAATAAACCTGGAGGATATGAAGCTAAGTGAAATAAGCCAGCCACAAAAGGACAAATACTATATAATTCCACTTACATGAGGTATTAATCAAATTCATAGAAAACAGAATGATGGTTGTGGGAGCTGGGAAAGGGGGAAGTGGGGAGTTATTATTCAATGGGTATGCAGTTTCAGCTGGAGAAGATGAAAAAGTTCTGTAAATGGATGGTGGTGATGGTTGCCCAACACTGTGAAAGTATTTAATGCCACTGAACTGTACACTTAAAAATGGTCAAAATGGTAAATCATATATATATATATGTATATATATATATAATTGTAGTAAAAAGCATATATATATAACAATTTTTTAAAATTTTTAAAAAAACAATTCTACCCATCTCAGTATTTTTGGAAAAGTTTTCTTTGATCATTGGACATACAGGCCACAAGTAATAGCAAAATAACCTTAAAATTTTGACATAACATTTTAAGGGGCATTCCAAGATATAATTACAACTTTTCAAACTAAAAAAATAAAACCACATGGGCACTTTTCACCCCTTCCTCCAGGATCGTGACTTCATCTAACACTTCAGCATAAATATGGTTTGGCCTGGCAGAGATGAAATTCTTTCCCTGATCTATCAAAACCTTCCTCCACAATCCTGAATTTATCCAAAAAGGTATCATTCCCAAAGCAGCTCTACAATGTCGTCAGACTGCACTATAAACTCTTATCAGTGATGTTTGTAAGTGGACAACTTCTTCAGCAGGCAGTAAATCTAAACTAAGCATTCTATTTTTAAGCCTATATGGCCATGTCCTTGTTGCCCCCTTAGATCAGATTCAAATCCAAAGCTCTGAAAACATTTCAGAAGTATCTGGCAAAATTCATAAAACAGGCAAAGATATATTCTCCAGTGAGGCAAAGAGGGCTTGGAATGCATGAACAGGAATAAATGTCTGCAGAGAGAGGGACGTATTACAAATTTCACAACACTGGGCCTCCCTCCACCTTTCTGAAACAGTGCTTCTGAATGTCTGGATATACAATCTCAGCTTCAAAATGCAAAAGGGGAAAAAAAATAAAGCCACAGGGAAACTATGAGCCCAGGCTTTCTGTGCAGTCTGTCGTAACACTAAATTCAAGTTGTGCCCTGCGCTACCAATAAAAAAAACATTAAGGTAAACTTGTATATTTAGTAACGAATCATAAAGTCTTCCACTGCATTTACTCTACTAGAGAACCGGCTCTATTTGATTAACCAGATCAAACAGAAGTCAGAACAGCCTTTTGTGACAACCAGAGTATCATGCTCCTATCAAGTTGCCTGGACAATTCACCGACATTCTATAATGCAAAAGCCTTTTAAATATGTATACTCTCTGGCCAAGTGTTTCCGCATCTGAAAATTTATACTAAAGAAGAGACAAAGATGGATATAAAAGAAACTTCGGTGAATTAAAAAAAATTATGAACATACTTAATGACCAACAACAGGCAACTGACTTGAACTACGGCATAACCACAGATACATACTACGCAGCATGAAAATATTGACCTACCTTATATGGCTATATTATGTGCCTCTGCACATACATGCGAACAAATACACACACATGCAAATTTGTGAATGCACACATGTTTGAGAACATGATACACATGGGCACATATGCACCAAATGTGTGCACGTATAATCAGGGGCCCATGGAATGGTATATGTACAAAGATGTGCCTATATATATATATATATGGACATATATATATATATATATATATATTATGGGCACACGAGAAAATACATATGCACATATATATCTTCTAATGCACATGCCTATATTTGGAATGTGAGCCTGTGTTTTAAGTAGGTGAGTGTGTATTTATCCTTGTAATCACTACTTAGAGGCTGTGACCTTGAGTAAGTTAATAAGCCTCTTGGAGTCTTGAGTTTGTCATCTATACAATAATACCAAACCCTGCCTCATGGGGGTTTTATGAGGGTTAGTGGAATAATGGATGTAAAGCACTTAGTACTGTGATTGGCACATAGTAAATGCTCAGTCAATATTAGCTTTCCTTATCTCTACACATGTATACTGATTTATACTTACGTATATTTACATACCTATAAGTCCACAAAGATACACATTAAAATATTAACTTTGGTTACCTATGGGTGACAGATTTTTATTGCGGGGTTTTTTAGGGGGGCTGGCTTTCATATTTTGCAATTTTTCTAGGAAGGTTCTTTTTTTTCATACTTTTTTGGAGGTTATTTCTTCAACATAATGATTTTTAAAAATAAAATAAAGATGACCTGTCCCTGACATACCTCAGTTCTGCATCTTTAAAGCTATTAACTACTACACTAAGGAATACATAGTTTTGATACTCCACCAAATTTTTTGTATTCGAGCAATATGTCAGCATTACCTAACAGCTCAAGAAGATGGCAGTACAAAGAAAAGCCACAGCTTTTGGCTTGTTTGCCCTATCCAGAGCAGGATGAAAAGAATGAATTAGATCACACTGTGGGGTACATGTGCTTTCTGAACACTGTGGAGACATTTAAGTGACACCTGTCATTTGTATTTTACTAAAGCAGGGAGGAACCCAGAGCCTTGCCCAAGGTCATACAAAAAAGCATATGCCAGACCCCAGGCTGTGAAAGATCTGAGGACTAGACTGCATTGCCACAGTTTGGGCGTGTTTATGAAACCAAGAAGCTAAATTCTTAACCAGTCATTTCAGAAGTCCGGCTGGAGGAGGGAGGAAATTACAACATAGGGCTGATGAGAGCAAAACAAACTGGTAACTGGCTGCAAGGGATTAATCTAGATGTTTTAATCATACTGGTTTTCCTTACTTCTAAAATACAAAACTGGAGCTCATCAAAGATAGGACACTTAATTTCATAAAAGCACGACCGATATTTGTATACATATTGTATCAAAAACATCTGAAACGACAAAACGCAAGCAGTTATCTGCGGTTCCAATCAACACCAGTTCCTACCTGGCTTAATTCCCACAATTATAATGCGTTAGGTTAAATACCACTAAAAACCCTGCAGATTGTCTCTGAATTTCCGAGGGGAACCCAGCTACTGAGACGGGCGAGCAGCTCTTTTCCCTAGGGCCTCAATTTATAAATTATAACCGGGATAATACTCCAATCAACCCCTATACAGGTCCTCCCCAGCCATGCTATTAAATCTCCTTAAACGTCATTTCCAAGCTTTTAAAACACACACCCAGGCACACGCCCTGCAGCCTTCCACGAAGCTCGACATTTTGGGGCATCGCCCCAGCTAAACATCGCCTTTTCAAACCTACTGCAAACTGCGGACTTGCCTCTCGTCTCATTTTTTACTTTTGTCTTAAAACACAGGCGAGGGGGATGGGTTTCGACAAACAGATTAGGCTCTGAAACCCTGAGCAATCGCATCTCGTCGCGGGGAGCCGTCGGTCGCAGTAGCAGCGATTTTAATCTTTTCTCTCCACCTCGCTTCCTTTCCCATTTCATGCTTGCCTTTTTTTTTCTTTTCTTTCCAATGACATCAAACCAAAAGTGGAGCAAAGAAAACTGAACGCCCCCGGGTCGGTGCCTCCCGAGGGTCGCGGGTTCTGCCTCGGGGACCCGACCGCCGCGGGAACCGCGGGAAACGCTGCGGGGCAGAGGTTTTCCACCGCCCGAGTGCCGCCCCAGGTCGCAGAGGGATGGGCCGGGCCCGCGGCGGCCTCGAATCCCAGCGCGGGGCCCGCCCAGGCCCGGCGCGGCCTGCTAAGCCGCGGCGTCGCGTCGGCCACAGGCTGGGCCAGAGACGCCTGAAGCGGCCGGCCGGTAGGGCAGGGTCGGGAGTCGGGGGCCCGGGACCAGAGGCCGGGGGCCGGGACAGGACTCGGCGCTGCTCACCTGCTGGTACCGGCTGCCGCAGGCCGGCTCCACCGCCGCCAGCGCCGCCAACGCCAACGCCATGGCGCAGCCGGCCGCAGGGAAGGAAGGGGAGCGAGCGAGCTAAAGGGGCGCGGGCGCTGCGGCCTGGGAGCGCGGGGAGGCCGAGGGGGACGCGCCTCGGGTGGGTCTCGATGGCCGCCGCCGCTTCCAGGCAAGCCGCTCTCCTCGGGTTGTGAGCACCGCCGCCGCCGCCGCCGAGGCTCCGACGCGGCCCCTGGGGAGGAGGCGGGACGCCGACGACGACGCTGCGCCGCCGCCCCGCCCTCGACTCGCTCCGCGCGGCCGGGCCAGGCCTCGCCCCGCGCCGCCGCCCTGGCCCCCCGGAGCCGCCGCCCGGGGTGGGGTCCGCCCCTCCTCCCGCGCCCCGGAGGCTGAAGCCTTCTGAGGCGAGGCAGCTGTAAAAGAATTACCTACTAAGGAGCACCTCGTACGAGGTCTGAGCTTTCCCCGTGCGTTCTCTTCTAACCCTCATCGCACAGCCCAGCATGGGGGCCACAGCCCCATTTAAGAGGTCGTTGGCGCCCAGGGAGGTTTGACAACCTGGCACAGCAGCCATCTGATGCCTGATCCCTGGTACCTGCTGCACAATCTCGGTTCTTTTCCAAGTCCCTTCTTGTCTGCCATCAGGGATCTGTCAACCGCAGGGCAGAGGCCAAATCCGGTCCAGTGGCGGTAGAAAGTAGAAGAAATTCATGTTTCATTGTCCATAAATTAAGTTTTACGGGAACACAGCCGCTCCCATTTGTTGCGTACAGCCAGTAAATCCTAGTACTTGCTATTTGGCCCACTACAGAAGTTTCCTGACCCTACATCCTCCACAACTCCTTAGATCTCAAATAAACCCTAGTTAGGATGGATGATAATAATAGCATCCTCCTTTTTATGCAGCCCTTTAGTATTTTAACAGCCTCACCTGTAGATATAGACATGATATTTTTCTGTTATATATATGTGTATATATTAAATATATACACATATATGTTAATATATATATTAAATATATACATATATATATAAAGTAGGCTCCACCCAGCATGGAGCCCGACCTGGGGCTTGAACTCAGGACCCTAAGATCAACACCCAAGCTGAAATCAAGACTAGGGCTCCTAACCGACTGAGCCACCCAGCAGTCCCAACATTATATTTTTCTTTTTTGGTGGGCAGCAAAACAAAGTTTATTGAGTGACAGCAAAGTGATAGTACAAACCTTCCCAAGAGGGAGGGGACCCCAGAGGGTTGCCCCCCCAATTATATTTTTCTGAACCAAAGCTCTCTGAGGAGGTGACATGAATGGCCAAGCTCCAAAGATTCAGCCATGCTGAGAGCTTTCCAGATAACAGCAGCATGTCCAAAGGCTGTGAGGGGAGTAAGAGCTTGCCTTGTGGAAGAACTGAAAGGAGGCAGGCAGCACTGCCATAGAGGAGATATAATTACCAATGTTTCACAGATGAAGAAATTAAGCTTGAAGAGATTAAATATCTTACTCAAGAACACGGAGCTAGTGAGGGGAAAAGCTGGAATGTAAACCCATTAAACCAGCATTGTTAACCATTATAATCCATGAAACTAAACTATAAACTCTGTGAAGATGAAAATATATATCTCTTAAATATTGTTATAACTCCCATAGCATCTAGCACAGTATAGATATATAGCAGGCATTTGAGGTCTTCTGTCATACCCAGGCACCTGGAATTGCTTCTACCCACATGTTCAACACAGGGGGAAAGAAAAAAAGGATCTTTGAAGCTTGTTGCAATTCCCATTTCTTCTTGATTGCCTTTCCAAGTTAGTCATCTAGGGTTGGCTTTAATATGATTATTGTTTTAGCCTCTGATTTTCAAGTTTAGTTAACTACATATTTTTTGACCATAGCTGTGTTTTGAACCTACCCTGAGGTTTCTACTTATATGAGCCAATTGTAATCAATAAAAATTCTAGATATTTATCTTCCTCACTTTAAGTTCTCCACCAGTTTCCAAACTCCTACATGTCTGTCCCAACATCCGAGTGTTAGCCTCACATATTTACACTTTGGAGAAGTGAACAAATCAAGCAAAATGCCAGTCTGAGAGTCTCAAAGTGGTACACTCCTTACTCCGTCCCTTAGTTGCTTTTAATCCAGAAAAAACACCCTTAAATGTAATAAGGTACAGTAAATCATTCTACACATAATGTCCTACCTGGTGGTCTTATATAAGGAAAAAAATGTCTAATTTGAAATGCTTTAAGATCTCACCAATAGAAAGTAGAAATCCAGATTTCCTTGCCCGGATTATCTAAATTTACGTGTAAGAAGGAATAAAAAAGATGTCTGTGCCGCCGCATATGGCTATGAGAGCAACAGCTGCCATCTTTACGCAAGTCGGCGGCGTGGTGACGTTTGTGGAAAAGATGTTGCTACCCTTCAAGTCTACTTCTTTCCTAAATTACTTTCTCCCTCAATAGTGATACACTCCCTGCATATGAACATAATATAAATACTGGGCTTTCTCACTGAAATATTTTCTCTTGAAAGAAAAAAAAGTTCATTTCAGCTTCCAGGCTCCCTTTCTTACCCCTTTTCTGATACACCGAACCAAAATGCTTTGTGTTCACAGTGAAGTCTTGGTCTTTTTTTCTCTCTGAGTTCCCCCCAAAGCCTTTAATAAGTAAATGGAGATGATTTGTGTTGATTCAATGGATGGGTAAATTGGGAAGTTGAGAAACTGAGTCACCGCTGTGTAAGGTCTCCAGTTGGCAAGCAAAGTGTACAGTGAAGGGGAAAACTGAATTTCTGACTCACGGATCCATGTCTGCTGCAAGCCAAGCAGACAGCAAAGATAATCCAAGGCTATAAAAATTGCACTCTTTGGCTTCATCTGGAGATGTTGTCAAAGAGAGTTTCCACAGAGAAAGTTATTAATTTCAGATTGCTGCACTTAGAAACTTATTTTCCCACAGAATAGCAGTAATACTTTCCATGTGCAATACTTTTTATGTGAATTGCTGACTCTGAATCATCCATTCTGAGAGAGAGGAGAAATATTATGGACAAGTAAGAGCATAGCTCACGTCTGTTTCTCTAACCCCCACCCCCCACCGAGATAAAAATCTCCTCCAGAATAGATGCAGTCTTCTGTCTTTCACATCCACCTGAGGCTTGTCCTAGGCAGTACTGAGCTCAATAAGAAACCAAGAAGGGTTTGTTAAATTTTAAGCAAAGCCTCATTGGTCTAATATCTCATTTCAGGCCTTGAACGTCTCCAGCTAATCTTTGCTCCCACTGAACCATGCATTTCCATTTCCACTTACTTATTCCTTCTTTTAATTCTCATTACATTACTATGAGTTTCGTTAAAGGCAAAGGTGATATCTTCATATTACAAATAAAGAAATACTCTACTGATAATTACTACTGTTTGTGGAGCACCTTCTGGATTTTGGACCCTTCCACAGGTCTTCTCCTTAATCCTCATAACAAACTCAGTCTGCGGGACACCTGGGTGGCTCCCTCGGTTATTCCTCTGCCTTTGGCTCAGGTCATGATCCCAGGGTCCTGGGATGGAGCCCTGCATTGGGCTCCCTGCTCAGCAGGGAGCCTGCTTTTCCCTCTGCCTGCCACTCCCCCTACTTATGCTCTCTCTCTGACAAATGAATAACACCTTGGGAAAAAAAAAAAAAAAGCAACCCAGTGTGCAGGTAAAGAGATTCAGAAGATGTACATCACTTGCTCAGCTAGTGATGGTGGAACCAGAATGCAAACTTAGATCTGTCTGATAACAAAACTTGAGCACACTCTGTGTGTAGAGGAGAGTAGACGACATAGAAGAACCAGTCTCATCCTTGCAGTCTGCAGTGAAATAGAGAAGATAGTGAACACAGATTCAAGACATGTTTTCAAATATAAAAACTGCAAGTTAATTACAGCTGTCTTGGGCTACATTAACTAGAAATGGTGAAGAGAATTATGTGATCATGTGTGATCATCAGGTAAGGATTGAAGAGAAAGGGTTTTGAATGAGAAAAAGGCTACGCCATGAATGGGAAGAAGGGAAGGCACACCCAGTCAGGAGTATGCTTGTCCAAAAGCTTAGAACAGGGGTCAGCAACTTTTATGTAAAGGGATAGATAGTACTAGAACTATTTTGGACTTTATGGGGCACAAGTTTTCTGTCACAGCTACTCTACTTTGCCACTGTATCATCAACACGGCCATAGACAATATCAAGCAAATTGGCATGGCTGTGTTCCAATAATACTTTATTTATGGACACTTGAAATTTGAATTTCTTATTTTCACATGTCATGAAATATTATGCTTCTTTTGATTTTTTTCAACTATGTAAGAATGTAAAAATTATAGTCAACTTTCAGATCATACAAAAACAGGTCGTGTGCTGGATTTGGCCCCCAGGCAGTAGATGGCCAACTCCCAGCTTCCTGGCAGGACAAAAAAAGTTTATGTGCTAAGAGCTTGAGTGGAAATTTAAACCACAGAGTAATGCAGAAGGCCTAATGGAGAGGGAANAAAGAGAAAAGACGATGGGAATTTATAAAAGATCTTAAAATACAAATGGCTTCTGCAAAAAAGTTAAGTCAGAGAAAAAGCGTTAGTCAGTTAGAGATCCATCATGAGATTCCTGATTCCTTGGCTTATCTTTTTGCCCCTGCAATGCAATTGATTTATTCATTCAACAAATATTAATTGAGCACAATTTGGGCAATTGCTATGGTTTTCTGCCTAAAACCTGAAACTACAAAAGAATAGTTTCTCATTTATTCTCCAAAATGAAATTAAGAAATGCTAAGTGTGAGTATTTAACATACCATAAGATTTGATATGTCTTTATTTTTATTCATTGACCCCAGGACTCCGGGATCACGCCCTGAGCCAAAGGCAGACACTTAACAACTAAGCCACCCAGGCGCCCCTCACTTGTGATTTCTTAGACCCATTGGTTACTGAGCAGTGTGTGGCCTAATTCTGATTTATTTGTGCATTCCCCAAATTTCTTTCTGTCATTGATTACTAATTTCATTCCATTGTGATTAGAGAACATACTTCGTATTTTTTTTAATCCTTTTAAATTTATTGAGGTTTGCTTTATGCCATAGCCTATGGTCTATCCCAGAGAATGTCCCATGTTCACCTGAAAAGAATGTCTATTCTGCTGTTGTTGGGTGGAATGTTCTCTAGGTATGCCTATCAGGTCTAGTTGGCCTATAGTGTAACTGAAGTCTTCTATTTCCTTGTTGATCTTCTGGCTACTTGATCTTCTGTGGCTATTACCGAAAGTGGATTGTTGAAGTCTCCCACCTATAACTGTAGAATTGTCTATTTCTTCCTTCACTGGTGTCAGTTTTGCTTCATATAGTTTAGTGCTTTACTATTAGGTACATATACATTTATAGTATTTACTTATTTTATACACTGTCTTGATCCAAAAAGGATTTAAGTGATTGCAGTATAGCAAAGAAATCATAAATTAGAAGTAGATGAGAAAGAAAAGGCAAAACAAAAATAGTAACATGAAACAGACCTTGCCTTCTTGTTCACCATCATCTCCATATGAACAGAGCCTGGCATATAATAGGCCCTTGTAGGACTGAAATAACATCAGGAATGAGTTTAACACAAAAACGAAGTTATACATGTTATAAGCACACCAATAAAGTGGACACCCGATTGGTTATACAACTGATAGGGAACCTGAGCTAAATAAAACAGGGTACCAAGACCAATAGAGAAATTTCTTCCAAGAGTCCTCAGTAACATCTAATTATAAAGATGCTGAACTGACCCCTCTGTCCTAAATAGAATACCTGCTTTAACTTTTGGGGAATCCACCCTGCCAGGAGAGATGCTGCAACTTGGTCCTCCAGGTATTGACTGCCACATTTGATTGTGTAATTAGTGCATTGACGCAGTCCAGGGACAGCCAGGCCAGTATAGTCTATGTGAACGACACCCCCACCCTGATTTGGGCAACATACAACCTATGCAACCATAGGAGGCGGCCCCATAAAATCTCTAGGTGATCCCACCCCTGACAAATGGCTCACAATATATTTAGGGTGTTGTGGGTGGCAAAGGAATGAGGAATGAAGAACAGCGAAGTGTCCACAAGGAGATCAAGCGTCTGATTCTCATCTTCGGACCCAGAGTACCAACCAATTGCTTTAACTAAGTGTCCTGAATGCAAGAACAGGTGAGTAGGGAAAGCGCCTGACTCTCCACTCCTCAGGCTGATTCCTTTTTTTTTTTTTTTTTTAAGATTTTACTTATTTATTTGAAAGAGAGAGACAGCCAGTGAGAGAGGGAACACAAGCAGGGGGAGTGGGAGAGGAAGAAGCAGGCTTCCCGCTGAGCAGGGAGCCCGATGCCGGGCTTGAACCCAGGACCCTGGGATCACACCCTGGGTCAAAGGCAGACACTTAACAACTGAGCCACCCAGGCGCCCCCGGGCTGATTCCTAAGACAAGAAAAGGCTTTCTCACATTTCCCCAGTGGGTAATTTTCTGCCTGTGTTCAGGGAATATCATAAGAAACAGGATTACGCGAGGGAAATACTAAAGCTCAGAGATCTGCACTGCCTGCAGTATGTCAGGGGAGATACTACTTGTGCTAATTATGACAACAAAGACGAGCCCCCCTCAGGGGCCCCAATAGAAGAAGCTGATGTTGGCTTAAACTCACCCGCAGCTTGTGGGCAGCATGCTGGCTGCTTACAGGTCACCAGGGAACTCTGCCTGGGTGACTTAGAGCAGGACAAAGGGAGACTCTCTAGTTTTAAATAAGATTACATGAGGACCAGGAAATCATACCTTAGTTCTATTTAAAAAAAAAAATTTTAAGATTTTATTTATTTATTTATTTGACAGAGAGAGAGAGCACAAGCAGGGGAAGAGACAGAGGGAGAAGCAAGCTCCCCACTGAGCAGGGAGCCCAATGCAGGGCTCGATCCCAGGACCCTGGAATAATGACCTGAGCCAAAGGCAGACACTTAACCGACTGAGCCACCCAGGTGCCCCCATATACCTTAGTTTTAAAGCAGTCTTGAAATCCTAGCCAAATTATTCAGGAGCTCCTCCAACATTATCCCTGTGTGGGGCTCTCCCTCATTCACATCCTCAGTAACTGAAGCCCACAGATGGAGCAAAGACAAGCCCTCCTCTATGCCAAATACCTCCCGTGGAGTCAGCCATGCCTTGACAGAGTAATGGTACAAGGTGGGATGGCAGCTGGCACACAGCCTTTCCAGAGCTGATGGTGACAAAACAGATTTCAATGTTAAATAGTAATTGGCCACCAGCTCAGGGGCTGAACGGAAGTTGTGTTCTTCACTCTTGAAACCCCAAACATTCTCTTGCCTTGTCTTTCCTTTACCTGTTAAGCCAGTGTCATTCTGTAAGCAAACATGGCCAATATACTAGTCTACAGGTCATCCAGAACATCGGCTTAAATTGCCACTGATGTTTCTCACCATAAACATTTAAAGACCCATTTTTAATTGTTCACTGCCCTAAGAAAGGTGCATCTGACATCACTGCCCCCAAGACCACTACTTCAATTACTCTCATGTACTGAGCACTTACTTTATGCCGGGGACACTGTGTCAAGCAATTTACATTTTTTATCTTTTCTACTGTTCATAAGAAATACATGAAGTAGAATCTATTTTATCTCTATCCTCTGGATGAGGGCACAAGTTGCATGAAGATAATTATCTTGCCTCTGTGTGTGTGTCATAGAAGACAAGAGCTAAAAGGGCTTTTGAAATCATTTGGTTTGATCCTTCATTTGACAGATGAGGAAACTGAGCTCGGAGAGGTTAAGTCACATGCCTGTGATCACACAGCCAGGAAGTGGCAGAGCTGCTGTGGAACATATTTTCCTTCCATCCTTGAACGAAACAATCTACTACTTTGGGTTAACACACATCATCCTGGCCTCTCAGAGCATGCGGCCCAACCTTTTGTGATTCGAGGATTTGTGTCATGCCCTATGTGCTGTCCTCATGCAGCAAAACTGTGGTTCAGAAGAAAGGGGAGGGGAGTATTGTGCTCTCTCTGCAACCAATTGATGACGAAGTCAAACTTCATGACTCAGAGCATGCTGAAGCTCTTGGCCCTTCACAACTTTCCCCACAGGAAACCCATCAGGTTCTTGGTTACCTTTCGAGTGTTTCGTGGGTGGCACAGAACACATCCAAAAATAGATGTCTCCTGCTCTCCCAGAAGAGACTTGCAGCCTAAAAATGTCACTCCCTCTCCCTTTCAAAACAGACATCACTGCCTGGGGCGTAGCCCTTCCTTCCCAACCTGGCAGCTGCCTAAGGATAAACTTTCCTCCCACCTGGAGACTAGACTTCCTTCTTGGGGACGGAAGAGAAATGCCAATTGTCAGTAAGAGAAAAAGACCTTTCATAGGATCTTTGGCAACAATTGCTCTTCTGAGGCAGACTGATTTCAAGCAAAAAGTCTAGTCTCCTACCTCCTGAAGACCAACTAAATGGGACAATGCAAGTCAAAGTGCTTTGTAAACTGCCAATACCAGGAACCATCATGTGCCTGTGCCTGTGTTCTCTGAATCTTCAAAATTCAGGGAGTGGAACGGATGAATTATCTAGCAATACCTCTGGTGACACAGATTTTCCAGCCACAGAGAACCAGGAAGTTTTTCTGGCCCGGGACTTTCTGCGGGTAACTCCTTGTGTGCTGACATAGGATTGCAAAAGCAGCTCCCAGGCTGGGTTCATGCTGGCTGCAGAAGGGTGCAGGATGTGTGAACGAGTCAGGAAGAGTTTCAATCAGCCAGCAGAACTGAGGAGACAGGGAGACAGCCTCATCTGGCTGTGGGAGGATCCCCCAGTTCAGTCTATGCCACTGTGTTGACCTGGAGCTTGTCTTAATACAAAGACATGTTTACTAGCTTCTTACCGGGTGCATGTGATAACTTGAGCTCCATGGAACATCTTGTCACGTGAGAGGTGTTTGCAGTTCTTTGATTTTATTCATGCAATCACTCATTCAGTAAATGCATATATAATTCTTACTCCACAGGCAGCTTTCTGTTTAAAAAACAAAAACAAAAACTCCTCTGTTTTCTGTCCACATGTAAAAAGCCCAGGTACAGTGAGTATAGCTTGGAGGTAAATAGGTTTTGTTTAAAGAAAAAAAGGAAAGAAGGACCATTTTCCATTGTATTCATTCCCTGCCACTCTCCTTGCCCCACACCATAAACTAGAGGTCACTTTTGGGATACTTTCTGTTCCTGGGAACTACTGTGCTCCTGGAAGGCAGTCATTTCAGAGCCTTGGGTGCTTATAATGGGATGCCCAAAGGCAGGGCAGATGTGTGTGACTCATGCCACCTTTCCCACATGCAGGACAGAGAGCAAAAATTGATCACAGGGGCGCCTGGGTGGCATAGCGGTTAAGCGTCTGCCTTCGGCTCAGGGCGTGATTCCGGCGTTATGGGATCGAGCCCCACATCGGGCTCCTCCGCTAAGAGCCTGCTTCTTCCTCTCCCACTGCCCCTGCTTGTGTTCCCTCTCTCGCTGGCTGTCTCTATCTCTGTCAAATAAATAAATAAAATCTTTTTTAAAAAAAATTGATCACAACACTCCCACTGAGGTCAGATGCAGGTAAGAATTCTAACACAGGTCTCTGAGAAGTCACTGCCGTGGGTCTGGGGCTGGCAGGTAAATTACAATCCATCCACCTCCTCTTGCCATCTGTGTATTTTTGACTAAGTTCAAGAGAAGTTCAGGAAAGGAAGAAATGGTCATAGGTCCAGGAGTGGATGGGAAAGATGCCACAGGGGAAGGCAATTGTAGCCTTATCCTGAAGGATCCATCAAATTTGGGTAGAGTGGGCACATAGGGAAGAGGAGAGAGGAAGAATGTTTGTTGTGCTGAAGTTTTGTGCACTTTAAAAAAAGGTAGTCAAATCTATGTCTCTCTCTCTCTCTCTCTTTAATGACTTCTTCCTTTAATTTAGGAAGATCGTTCGCATCCCCAAGATCGTGAAAACATTTACCTATATTTTTTCCTAGTACTTTTCTTTCTTACATGGACATATTTGATCAAGTTCAGTTTATTTTTGGGGTAAGGAATATGATAGGAATCCAGGGGGGTTTTTTGTTTGTTTGTTTGTTTGTTTGTTTGTTTGTTTTAATGGCTAGCTAGATCTCATACTATTTGTGGAATAATCATTTAAAAAGTGTCCATCATATACAAAATCTCCTTGTATATATGAGCTTATTTCTGGAACTCTGATTCTTTTTTCACTTATCTCTTCAAATGCTTATTGTGAGTCCTGCTTTTTTGAAAACTCAATTCACAAAATCCTCACATACAAATTCGATCTAAGGAAATAGAATTCTTTAGGCTGCTGCCCTAACTGTCCTGAAATGACTCAATTTTTCAAAAGCTTAAATACACACACACACACGCGCGCACACACACACGCCTTTTTTTGAGAGAAAGAGAGCATGTATGCACATGCTGGGGGGTGCGGAGAGGACAGAGAATCTTAAGCAGGCTCCATTCTTAGTGCAGAGCCCAACTTAGGGCTCCATCCCACGACCCCAAAATCAGGACCTGAGCCAAAATCAAGAGTTGGGTGCTCAACGGACAGACCCACCTAGGCGCCCCTATATACCTTTTTTTAATATAACAGCTTTATTGACATATAACTTGCATTCTATACAATCAATCCATTTAAAATGCACAATTCAGTGGTTTTTTGTATATTTGCAATGTGCCACAATCAATTATAGAACATTTTCCTCACCCTAAAAAGAAGCCCTGTATCTATTAGTAGTCATTCCTCATTTCCTCCCAACTGCTGCCCCTGCCAGCCCCTGGCAACCACTAATCAACTTTCTGTCTCTGCAGATTTGCCTAGCTTGGTCATTTCATATAAATAGAATCACACAATGTGTGACCTTTTGTGTTTGGCTTCTTTCACTTAGCAGAATTTTTTCGAAGTTCATCTGTATAATAGCCCATTTACATACTTCACTTCTTTCTACTGTTGAATAACCTGTGGTATAGGTATACCATACTTTGTGTAACCATTCACCAGTTAATGGATATTTTGGTCATTTCCACGTTTTGGCTATTACGAATAATGTTGCTGTGAACATTTGTGTACCAGTTTTTGTGTAAATTATACACTCCTTTTAAAAGGAGCATTATCTTAAAAAATAAAATAAAATAAAAGGAGCATTATTTTTTGCATAAAGTCATATACTTCTTTGTGAGGCTAGACCTGTGAGCTATCTTTTTAGGATGATTAAAAGGTTTATTTCTTTATACTCTTATTTCTTTAAAGCTAAATGTAATTTTATTTGTGGAGGCCTTCATCCTATCAGTCTATGTTCATGTGAACCACCATGAAGTCAAGTTAATGGAGAAATTAATGAAGACAACTGCAGTCTGATAAAGAATATGACTAGTGGGTGTTGAAAAGGATCCAGTGATAAAGATGGAGGTGGTGCTGAAGTGCAATGTACAAAATCACTAACCTCACTTTTTAAAGTTCTCTTTAGGGGGTGCTTGTCTGGTTCAGTCTGGTAAAGCATGCAACTCGGGATCTCAGAGTTGTGTGTTCAAATCCTATGTTGGGGGGGTAGAGTTTACTTAAATGAATAATAGGGGCGCCTGGGTGGCTCAGTCAGGTAAGTGTCCAACCCTTGGTTTCAGCTCAGGTCATGATCTCAAGGCTGTGGGGTTAGAGCCCCATGTGGGGGGCTCTGTGCTCAACAGAGAGTCTGTTTGGGATTCTCTGCCTCTCCCTCTACCCTCCCCGTACTCATGCTGTCTCTTTCTCTTTCTAAAATAAATAAATAAAATATTTAAATAAATAATAAAATAAAATTACAAAAAATAAAAGTTATTTTCTTTGCAAGAATAGGATCCAGATAATTTAATTCATTTATTCATGACCTAGAGGTTCAATTTTTTTTTGAGGTTCAAATTTTATTTTTTTAAAAAAATCCTTTTTAGTTATTTTAGAGAAGGGGCAGAGGCAGAGGAAGAGAGAGAATCTGGAGCAGGACTCCATGCTGAGCAGGAGCCCAATGCAGGGCTCAATCTCACCACCCTGAGATCATGACCTGAGCCAAAATCAAGAGTCTGTCACTTATTTAACTGACTGAGCCACTCAGGTGCTCCGAGGTTCAGTTTTTTGTTTTTTGGGTTTTTTTTAAGATTTTATTTATTTATTTGACAGAGAGAGAGACAGCCAGTGAGAGAGGGAACACAAGCAGGGGTAGTGGGAGAGGAAGAAGCAGGCTCCCAGCAGAGCAGGGAGCCTGATGCGGGCCTCGATCCCAGGACCCTGGGATCACTCCCTGAGCCGAAGGCAGACGTTTAATGACTGAGCGACCCAGGCGCCCCCGAGGTTCAGTTTTTAAACTATCTTAAACATCTAATAAATTTTCCTTGTTAATCCGGCCATTAGCAGGATTACCACTGACAAATTTGAATGAAATCAATCAAAGTAAGACAAACAGACATAGTTTAACAGACCATATTCCCCAGCTAGACCCTAAGTTCTTAAGAACAAAGACTGCATCTTTGTTTGTGGCAGGCACAGCATAAATATACTGTATTTGTTTACTAAGTGAAGGAAGGTGTGTCCAGAATCTGATTTCTAGCCTTTGCCCCACCCACCTGCTCCCACTCTGCTGTTTATGCTCCCCCAGAGATCTGGGCTTCACCCAGTTCTAAGGGACAGACCAGGATTTATCTAAGGCAGGCATAGTTGGAAGACTGTTTCCAGCATTTTGAAGAGAGGAAGGGGCCACATCAACTAGAAAACCAAATGGATCCTGTTTGGTCACGTCCTTTATCTGCCAATTTTGAAAGGAGAGAAATTTCTTCATACTTTGGACTTTGTACCGAAAAACAAAAACAAAACAAACAGAAAAGAGTTTAAATACTAAATTACATTGACTTGGCCAAATCCCAAAGGTGGCTGTGGAAGTGAACAGACCTTGCGTCATAAGCCTCACATGTAAGCCTCACACGTAACCCTCATCGCAGGGCTCCCTCCTGACCCGTCGGTGGCGTTTCATTGCAGCTCTGGGACAAACAGAATAAGCAGACCTTTCAATCACATCCAGGTAGTCAATGCTGGTAGCCCACATTGTGCAAGAAGCACCTTCATGGACCAGACAGCCATGGATTCCGCCAGGCATGCGGACGGCAGCCTGCAGGGATGTCCAAAAAGCCCCTTTCGGCCAAAGGCCTCTTTGCTCCTCCTTACTTAAACCTTGCCAGACATGCCACACCAGAGGTGACATATTTTACCTGGAAGTGCCTAGAAAATTCTGTGAGGCTTGAAACTCAGGCCTGACCAGAAGCAGCCATTTACAGACATACCTATGGCTGGCTCCTTGGTATTACTTGATAATCAGTTCAGATGTCACCTCCCCAGAGGTGACTACCCTGCCCCTTCACAAAAACCTTAAGACCCTAAAGATGAAGCTGCTATCAGTCTCAGCCCACATGGTGCCCCAGTTCTCTCCTTAGCCACAGAGCCTCAGTAAGGATGAAGGGGGGCAGAGCCACCATCCGAAAGGGTGGTGGTGGTGGTTCTTTTGATTAGTCTTTTGATTTTTTCCCTCGGTTTTATCTTCTACTCCGATGAAATGAATGATTTTCATCCTGTCCCAGAACAAATAGAGCCATGACTTATGTTTCCCAGTGTTCGCTGCTAATTTCATGCACCATCGGGATTCGTGTCCTTTCATGTTTCCCTTAAACCTTGCTTCCCCCTCTGGGATGCTGGAACATTGTGAGTAGCATATTGTCATGTGCAGGCATGCTGGGGGTTGCAGGGAGGCCAGAGCTAACTTGGGGGGAACTTAACCCTTGGTGACACCAACCCACATGAAGCTTGCCCTCCAGACTCCCCACCCTCACACTGGGGCAGCCATGGCTCACCAATCACAGCTAAGCCCGGAAACAGCCTCCCAGCTGTTCTCAACAGTACTCGGGCGGCCATCACCAACTGAACTTAATTGGCACTATTTGGCAGTCCTGCTTGATTTATTATAATAATTGAAAAAGAAGAAATAAATCTGTCCTCAAACTGGATTCAGCTATACTGTTGCTCAAATCATGTTCCCAGTACACAGAGGGCTATTTCATGAATTTTCCCAGCACCAGAAGTCTATAAGGTGAGAGGACCCCTTGTTCTTTTAAGGAGGAAGGGAATTTCTCTGAAAACATCTTTTAAAAATAAACTTAAATGCTTTTAAAGCATGGAGAAGTACAGAGAAGAAAACATTTAATGGCCTATGCTCTCACTGACCAGATCACTCCTGTTGATATTAGATAATAATTTTAACATTAGAATAGCAGTACATATATATAAAGTTTGAAATCTTAATTAAGTATAAAATAACAAGTGATAATTTCTGTTCCTGCCTTTCTGAATAGTAACAAGTACTATTTATTAGTAGTTTTTTATGGATCCTCCCAGATAAAATATTTCTATGTATACACACATTCTTTAAAATTTACCAAAAAGGAGGCGCCAGGTGCAGTCAGTTAAGAGTCCGACTCTTGGTTTCAGCTCAGGTCATAAGATCGAGCCCCACGTCGGGCTCCACACTGAGCATGGAATCTGCTTGAGACTCTCTCTCCCTCTCCCTTTGCCCCTCCACTCCCCAAATAAATAATCTTTAAAAAACATAAATAAAATAAAATTCACCAAAAAAAAAAAATTTACGAAGAGAGCAAGACTATGCTCTAGATCACGTTCCACGCCTTACTTTTTTTCTTCTTACCAAATAATACATCTTGGCATTCTTCCCTGATCCACCTCATTCATTTTATCAGCACATGGGTTTTCAACACAGGGAGGTGCCATACTTTAATCAGTACCCTATTAATGGCAAAGCACTTTTTAAAAACTTCAAGGGGTCCCTTGGCAGCTCATATGCTATTTACCAGCAAGAGAATAGAGAACCGTACTTCATTCATTCACTCAAAAGCCTACAGCTCCAAAGATTCTTCAGCTTGGTCCACAACATCTGGCAAATAGAAACTACAAAGCAAAGCATCAGCAGAGCTGGGGGTGGAAGTGGGGTATAAAACAAGTCATTTGCAATGCATCAGAATGAAGATCACTTGTAATGATGTAACACTGACAGTGCTCGGAGACTCAGTCATGTGATGGGGCCAGGGGTATTATCCTGGGTGACATCAATGCCACATCGCTTCACAAAGACTTCATATGAACAGTGTCTCAGGAGCCCTCCAGCACTGAAAATACCTTATTTTATTCAGAATGGGTATATTCTCTAGAGAGGCTGAGTCCACAGAGCAGCTATGCTTTCCTATCACCAAGGTGCCTGGATAGTAGGACCATCTTTTATGTGTGTGTGTGTGTGTGTGTGTGTGTGTGTGTGTGTGTGTGTTTTAACTCTCCAAGGAAAGAGACCTTTGCTTTGTCCAGTTCTAATTCTACTAGGGAACTGGAGTGATCATTCCAGGTAAAAATGAAACTAGCCTCTTCTGACCACTTGTTAACTGTGTGTCTTAGGCACATCACCTAACTATTCTAAGCCTATAAAATGGCCCTAATGATGCCTACCCCATAGGGTTGTTGGAATGATTAGCTGGACAAGATATATCCACAGGAAACATAAGGCATGCCCCCACTTGTGTATTTAAACACATATCTAATATGTTAATCTGCAAAGAGAGATGTCTGAGAAGTTGTTCACCAAAACAGTAATCCTGGTTTTCTCCAGGGTGGGATTTCTGGAGGTTTTTTCCTTAGTTTTTTTCCATACTGCTTGGTTTGTTTATTTGGGGGATTTAAGATTTTTTTTTTTTTACAATGATCAGGAAAGACTTTTATAAAAAACATAAAACCATTTTCAAAGTGAGACAATGTATATAAAGAAAATCACACACAGTAAGTGCTCAAACAGTGGTAGATGTTATTACTTGAAAACTTGTCATGAAAAGATGGGTCGTTTGATCCCAGAAAATCACCATTTAACTATATTTTAGACCCATAAAGCCCAATTCTTAAGAATATAGTCTTTGAAATCAGACAGTTCTGGGTTTAAATTCCAGTTCTGTTTCTTTTTTTCCCCTTGTCAATCTTTTTAGATGCCACATCTTGAGCAAAACAGCTTTGATTCTTCCCTCTGTAAAATGAAATGCTTTTCCCCTCATCCAATCACCCAAATCCTGCACAACCTTCAGAGCCTTCAGTGTTTTCAGCTGCCCTGAACACATGGAATTCCTGGAATACTTGCAGACTTGGTCATTTTTTAGGGTCCTGGATATAATCATGGAACCTGGTCACTGTCAACACAGCTAATTCCCTACACAATATCTATTCTTTCCTCTCTCTTTATCAACAGAACTTAAATTTCATGCAAGGCAGCAATGTGCCCAATTAAAAATACCTACCAGACTTCCTTGCAGTTAGGGGTGGTCATGTGATCCAGTTTGACCAATGAAATATAAGAAGTATTCTTATATATTACAAGAGACTGCCAAGAAAATTGTGTCCCTGATCACAAAGGATATGTTCAGCTTTCATATATTCTTTGCCCTTAACTCTTTCCCCTGTTCCTGCCTAAAGCAAGACAATGACACTTAGAGAGTCAGTAGCCATTTTTGCAATTATAAGAACCACCCACCAAGAATGACAGAGTAAGAAAGCAGAAGTCAGTTCTTTGCTGACTTTCACAGAGATGCTATACAGATCCTGGGCCACATACCCTAGACTCCCTGCTAGTGAGAAAAAGAAATCTTTACCAGGTTAACCCACTGCTGTCTGGATTGTTACATGTAGCCAAATGCAATCCCAAGTGAATACACTACTTTATAGTTAGGATTCAAATAAGATGTTTGTTAAGCACTTAGCCTAGTGTCTGGAACATAGGAATAACTTAATGAATTATTTGTTGATGAGTTCTAATTTTCTTCCTAGTAAGACGGAATCAGGAATTGAAAATAGAGTCTATGACACAGACTGTAATAGAGAGTTGGGAATTTTACTTACTCATTCGTTTGTAAAGTTCTTAGACTCATGCCCAGCAGACAAGAAGCACTTTACAAATATTTGATAAATAAATAAAATCCTAACAAATGTTTACTGAATGCCCACAATGTGTCAGGCACTGTTCTAGATGCTGGGACTACAGCAGCAAGAAAGACAGTATTCCTGCTCTTAAAGCACTTGCATTTTAGAAAGAATAAGAAGAAATGAACAATAAGCAAATAAATGAATACACAAGGAATTTCATGAAAATAAAAGAGGATGATGTGATAGAGACACAGAACTCCCTAGGTAGGCTATATAGGGAAGGCATCTTCGAGCAGGAGACACTGAAGATAAGACCTGATCCATAAGAAGGAGCCAACGCCGCAAAGGTCTGGGGTAGAACACTGCAGACAAAGGGAGGCTTGTCAAAAGTCCTAAGAAGGTAGGTATGAGTTTGTCGTTATGAAGGAATAGTGTTCCTGAAATCACCAAAGGGTTGCATTTGCAAGCACAGAGAGGAATGCATACAGAGGGTAAATCCACATTTTATACTGCTTTAAATGTATACAGTTTGGGGGACCCTCTTTAAGGAAAAGAATATGAAAGTACAAATCTAAAATGGGGCTGTGGAAGGGAGCTTTTCAAGTGAAGTGAGTGGCTCTCAGACTTAAGCTGCACGAACTGCAGCGGAAATCTATTTCAGGTTGGACCTGGGGTGATAGAGAAAAGTAGATTTATTTACATATGAGTTATTCATACTCTTTTGGTAGTCAGAGACCCATCTGAGGTAGATGGAGTGAAAAAGTTGACATTTATAAGGATCCGGGATATCTCACAGGACCCAGGGGTGAGAACCTAGCTGGGCCAAATATACATTGCAACCAGAGTCTCAAACACAAGCAGGACTCCCCATGTTTTATCTCTTTCTAAACCTATACATGTGCTGCATTCTTATTTTTCTCTTTGAAGATCAACTCCGTGTGCTTTTCTGACACAGGGAGCAGAAAACCATGGCCGCGCATGTTACATCCTGCAGCCCCCAGCACCGGTTCCCAGGCCAACTTCCCAGGGAAGCAGTCTGACTGACAGATTGAGACAGGCGTCCATCCTTGAGTCAAAAAAACCCAGCATGATGGCAATGAGGAGACCACTCAACTGTGAGATGGGGACAAAGGCAGTCGCCTGAAAAAGAGGAATCACTGTGAGCGGGGAAGCAAACCGGAGATGTGTCTGCCTCACCTGTTAGTCTCTGACTATAGAGCAGCGCCGTCCAACAGAAACACGATGCGACCGCACCGATGTGAGCCGCGTATGTCATTGAACATTTTCCAGCAGATGCATTACAGGAATACAAAGAAACAGATGAGATTAATTTTAAAAATCTACTTTATTGAACTCAACATATTCAAAATACTATTACTTTAACATATGTGATATACAAATATCTTACGTTCTTTTCTACATAGGAAGTCTCTGAAATCCAGCTTTGAATATCTGTATTTCAGCCCATCTCAATGCGGGCCAGCCACATTGCAAGCGCTCCGGAGCCACAGGCAGTAGCGGCTCCCATGCTGGACAGGCAGGTCTAGATTTCTTGGCTGAGGTCTGGTTGAGGCTGCTACTCACATCCCAGCAGGCCCAAGTCCGTCATGATCAAACAGCATTCTCTTGCCTGGCGCAGTTGTCATTACTGCGCGTCTGCTCTTGGGTTCTGATAAATGTGCAGGATTAATCATCACTGGCTTTCAAAGTGCACACAGCACAAGCACATTTGCTGCCAAATTGCAATTACAGAGTTCTTTCTCTGATGGATCCAGAGTTTAATGTCTTTGCACTTCCTTTATTCCAGAAATGAGATTAAAGCCACACACACACACACACACACACACACACACACACAAAAGGCCCGCAGAAACCTACAGCTCCATCAGCAAATCGTTCAGCCTTGGTAGGAAGGTCATTAGACTGGTTTTATAGAGAGTCCATAAAGCATCAGGAAAACAGATAAATGTCAAAATCCTGGTTGCTCAGCTGCACTTCAGCTCAGCCTCCCAAAGGTAATAAATGCATCTCTCCAAAGAGGATCTGCTTTCTCTTCAGTTCGCTGCATCCAGGTAAATAAACAGTACAAAGCATATTTCTTTTTCATTACGTGTATTTTCCCCCCAAGTTGTAGCCAACACAGATGTGTATACAGGTTAGATCTGCTCCATCTCACTTGGAGAGACTAGTTTCTCTTCTGGCTATTGATTTTTCAGATCACTTCGGTTGAAAAGACAAGATGTGACTGGTTTAGAAGTCTCTTATTTTTTTTGTCTACAGGCAATTTGTGATGGTTGCCTAGTAAATCGACAGCTACTATACATCGGGCATTTCTTGTGTGCCAGGCAATGTGCTAAGTGCTTACAGACATCACGTTAGTCAATTTTTGCAACAACGCCATAGGTTAGTACTATTATTAACATCCCCAACTTGTACAGGAGGAAACTGAGGTTTGACAATGCTAAGTGACATGCCTGAAGTCACATGGTTACTAAGCAATAAATCCAAGATTTGAACCCAAGTTGCCTCACTTAAGTTGCTACGGTCTGCATATCAATTTGGGGTAATTTCTGAAACAGAAGGCCATCCGGGTCTCCAGGGACCAGAACTTTCACCTGAAGACTTCTTGGGGCATCTGAGAAGGTGTCTGAGAAGAGAGGATAGTGGAATGAGGTCATCAGCGGGCAAGGCTGCAAGGTGGCAAAATGGAGCTCCTTTTAAGTGGGAAAAATAAAGACAGGTGGGCAAATGCCTGGGGAGGAAGCAGTTGACCAACCCTGACAAAGAAAGGCTGGACTCTCCTCGGCCCCCAGTGTAAACCAGCTCTGACCTTATTCAGCAGCCTTGAACAAGGCACCTGGCTTTCAGGGATGTAAAGATAATGGCTCTGCCAGGCCTCCCTGAGGGCCTATTTGGATTAACTAGTTAATGGTTATATACTAGTTTGAGTAGGCAAAGGGCCCAATAAAATCTTTACTCAAGCCTTTTTAGCATAGAACTGAGCCCCCGTTGATAATAAATGTGAAAGGAAGATCAGGCCCTCTTCAGTTTTATTGCTTTAATTGAGCCATTTGGCAGTACTAGGCCAGTCAAGAAAATAATAGCATGCCCACATTAATTAGCCAACTTGACTCTGAGAGACAACACCAGTAATGTTCTGAGGACCTGAATTTAATGTTGGTAACCTCAAGTGGAGGGCTGGCTTTGGATAAATATTTGTTGAATTACTAAATGCACAAATTCGATGTTTGCTCAAGCACCTACTAGGTGCCAAACAGTGGACTGCAAATATCAGGCTTTAAAAAGCCACCTTTCTGATGTAAATATTTTGTCTGGAGATTGGGAATGTTACCATATCATACCGAACGAGGATTTCTCCATCACTGAGTTTCTGCACAATCAGCAGTAAAATAAACTATCAAAGTACTCAACAATCCCACTTAACAGCAAATTAACAAAAAATTTCTCATAGCAAAGAGAAATTGAAAATTCAATAGCAGCTCTCTTGGCAGAATGGCCCTGGAAGACAGAAATCTTCATTTGCCAAACACAGGAAAAATAAGAGAATTTTCAGGAGCTATTTTGATAACAACTATAAATTTTAAAATATGCAGAATATTTTCATCCTTTAAAGGACCAGATTTCCACAAGGCAAGAGTATGTAAGTTCCCAGTTAGAGGTGAAGTCAATCTCAATTATGTAACATCCTCCTGTCAATTCTTACCTGTTTGGAAAAATGTGAAATGTGCAAGTTTCCATAGAAATAACCAGGCAATTGTCCAGCTGGTTTTAAAAGTGGCTAAACCCTATTAATCATTTAATACCTTACCTCATGTGAGATAAACACAAGGGAAGTCACTGCCAGGCTACAGTATTTTCTCAAACCCTAATTTGTTCATTCATTCTTTTATTCATTTTACTAAAATAAATTGAGGGCCTACTCTATGCCAGGCATTGTTCCAGGGAAGCATGAACAAACCAAGATCACCTGTCCTCCTAGAATCTACATTTTATTTATTTTTAATTTACTTACTTTTTAATATTTTATTTACTTATTTTTCAGAGAGAGAGAGAGAGAGGGCGCAGGTGTGGGCACAAGCAGGGCGAAGGGCAGAAGGAGAGGAAGAAGCAGGCTCCCTGACAAGCAAGCAGCCCAACGCAGGACTCCATCCCAGGACCACTGGATCATGACCTGAGCCGAAGGCAGACACTTAACTGAACAAGCCACCCAGGTATCCCTAGAATCTACATTTTAGCAAACGCTTTCAATTCCCAATAGAACCCAAGTATGCTTCAAGTTGTAGTTTAACAAAACGAGAAATAGCCTTTTGGGCTAGCCCTCAGATTTCCTCATGTCAATTCATTCTTTCAGCAAATACTAACTACTGGGCTACTCTGAAACAATACAAGTACCTATCCAGACGGCAGTCATGTTTTCAACAGATCTCACTGTCTAAATGGAAACACAAAGCATTTACAACAACAAGAAGAACAATAACAACAACAACAACACCCCCCCCAACACTACAAGGTATTAATGCCATGAGCAAAGCAGATAGAATGCTGTGAAAATTCAAAGAAAATTCATCTTCATGGAGAAGGTAACTAGGAGGCATTTGATTTAGGATTTAAAGGATGAGGGATGCCTGAGTGGCTCAGTTGGTTAAGCATCTGACTTTTGGTTTTTCCTGGGTCATGATCTCAGGGTTGTGAGATGGAGCCCTGAGTTGGGCTCTGCCCTGGGCGTGGAGCCTGCTTAAGCTTCTCTCTCCCTCTGCCGCTCCCCACCTCCCTCTCGAAAGAAAGAAAGAAAGAAAGAAAGAAAGAAAGAAAGAAAGAAAGAAAGAAAGAAAGAAAGGGAAAGAAAGAAAGAGGGAGGGAGGGAGGGAGGATGAATGAATTTAAAGGATGAGTATGATTTGCACATGTAAAATGACAGGAGGTGGGGCATACAAGGATGACAGACCCTCTGTAAATGATCAAAAGTAACGTCTTAGTGTTATGGGATCGAGCCCCACATCAGTCTCCTCCACTATGAGCCTGCTGCTTCCTCTCCCACTCTCCCTGCTTTTGTTCCCTCTCTCGCTGGCTGTCTCTATCTCTATCGAATAAATAAATCTTTAAAAAAATTTATTTATTTGAGAGAGAGAGAGGGAGAGAATGCGTGCACGTGCATGGAGGGAAGGGGAGAGGGAGAGGGAGACAGTGAATCTCAAGCCGACTCCAACCTGAGTGCAGAGCCTGATCTCATGACCCTGTGATCAGGACCTGAGCCTAAACCAAGAGTCAGATGCTTAACTGAGCCACCCAGGCGCCCTTGAGGGAGAAAGTAGCTAATAATTGCTTTTCACCGTCTTCTCATCTCTGTAAGGATAAAATCTCATTTTAACGATGTGGGCAGAAGACAGGAGACTTCAATCCCAAGTCCCCCTTCCTTAATACAAGACTAAAATCTGAAAAGCTGCTATAAAATCATTAATATTTTTTTTCATGTCAGTTCCCATGTCCACATTCTTATTTCCTACACATTATAATAGTGGTTCCTCTGAGCATCTTTGCTTCTGAAAATGAAGACTTTGGTTGTTGTTGTTGTTTAAGATCTTATTTATTTATTTATTTATTTATTTATTTATTTAAGAGTGCGTGTGCACTCATGCTGGCAGGAGCAGAGGGAAGGGAAAAGGACTAGCAGACTCCTTACTGAGCCTGGAGCCAGAGGAGGGCTCTACCTTGGGCTTGATCCCAGGACTCTGAGATCATGACCTCAACCAAAGTCAGATGCTTAACTGACTGAGCCACCCAGGCCATCTGCCACAGTGGTTTTAAAACTGTTTTAGCGGCAAGACCCTTTGTTCAAATGAAATCTTACTCAAATTCCAATATTTTGAAGAGTGGAGCTGTCCTGTTTAACAGGGAAGTGGGATGTCTGGCGTCCCACCGACCCACCCTCCTTGCTCACAGTGGCACCAAGAGCACAGCCTGAAAATCACTTTATGAGACTGTTGCTTTCTGTGTTGCAAGAATGGCATTTAATAATTTGTTTGGTTCATGTTTAATTCCACAAGAAGGATGATAATCACTATTTTACAGATGCAAAGACTGAGGTCCCAAGAAGTTCAGTGATAAGCCGGAGGCTGACCACAGAAGTTGGTGAGGAAGTCAAGGCTAGAAGCAGGGCCTCCCCGCTCTTAGGGGCAGGGTGTGGGATGCCTCTAGTGCCACAGCGCCACCAGAGCTTGCCAGGGGCTGAACAGCGGAGACTCCTCCAGAAGAGAGTTGGGTGGGGTTGAGATAAACACGAGGAAACACTTGTCTGAAATTCTGCCTTGCTCTGCCCTCCCCTACAAACCTTTTCCACAAGCCCTGCCGTCAGTGACACGTTAGAGGTCCCGGGGACTCAGATTTCCTTCTCAAGTCCTGAGACTTGCAGGAGAGGTGGCAACCTGAGCATGATCTCTCCTCAACTCTTTCTAAGGGGCCGGAGTGGCCAGAGGCTGAGGTACGGACGTCACGGTGAGTCTGCACGTAAGGCACTTTACAAATTCCACACGCTTCTGTCACCTCACCAAGCCCACGGCGCTCTGCCCCTCTTCACCACCAGCGCTTGCAGCCTGGACCGCTGCGCCAGCCTCCCCTCCCACCTCCTCTCCCCTCGCCAGCCCTGGCCTCACCTTGTTCCCTTCTACTCTCCGCACTGCGGGAAGCCATCTTGGAATAACGCGCATCTGACCTGGTCACTCCTCCACTTAAATCCTTCAACGGCTTCCCGTGGTCCTTAGTTCCCAATGGAAAGAGCACTTTCTGGTGAGAAAGTGTGTGTGGGCGTGTGTTGCCGTGTGCACGCACACTCTCACAGAGGGAGGTTTACGATATTCAAACTGGAACATGACTGTACCACAGGCTCCACACGATACACAGCAAGGTATGTTTATTCAGGTCCTGCCTCATTCCACAAAGGACCTGGGTATATGATATGTCTCCTGGGCAAGCAACCGCAGGATGCTTTCTCAGCTATGTTTTGGAAGCATCAGTCCTGTGGTACGAACCAACCATAATGTAAAATAAAAATAAGTTAGTGTTTTATTATCCAAAAACTCTGAGAGGAAACTAAGGGACAAATGCGGGCGGAGGTGCTCTACCACAGCATCAAGATGATATCTAGATCACTGAAAGGGCATTCCGAGGTGCATTCGGAGAAACTGAGTCATTACCTAACACAGTAGCCCGTGTGTCAATATTACCCCACCACTGGCCCCTAGGGCCTAAGTCAAGGGGGCTTCCCCCAACCATCTCCTCACAATTTAGAAAAAAGGCCCTTTCTGATAGCTTTGCCTTTGTGGCTCAATATATTTCTTTTTATTTTAAAAATACGTATTTTGGGGCACCTAGCTGGCTCAATTGGTAGAGCATGTGATTCTTGATCTCGGGTCATGACTTCCAGCCCCACAATGGGGTCAGAGATTACTTTTAAAAAAATTAAAACAAATAAAAAACTTAAAAATATGTATTTTAAGTAATTATTTTTTGAGAAAGAAGAACAAAGCCAGAGGCATCATAGTCCCTCATTTATTTATTTATTTAAAGATTTTATTTATTTATTTTGAGAGAGAGAGAGCTCACGAGTACGGGGGAGCAGCATGCCCAAGGAGAAGCAAACTCCCTGCTGCTGACGTGGGACTCCATCCCAGGATCCTGGGATCATGACCTGAGCCGAAGGCAGATGCTTAACCTACTGAGCAACCCAGATGCCCCTCCCTGATTTTAACTGTATTATAAAGCTATAATAATCAAAATAGTATGGTGGCATTAAAACAGACATACAGGGAGGAAAAAGGCATCTAGATTAATCAAACAGAATAGAGGGCCCCGAAATAAACCCATATGTATATGGTCAATTAATTAACAAAAGAGCCAAGACTATACAAAGGGGAAAAGACAGTCTCTTCAATAAATCATGACCTGAAACCATAAAACCCTTACAAGAAAACACAGGCGGTAAATGCCCTGATGTCAGTGTTAGTGATGTTTTGGATCTGACACCAAAAGCAAAGTCAACAAAAATAAACAATAAACAAACAAACAAGTGGGACAACATCAATTTGAAAAGCTACTGTACAGCAAAAGAAATCATCAAGAAAATGGAAAGGTAACTCACTGAATGGTAGAAAATTTCTGCGAATCATATATCTGATAAAGGATTAGTATCCAAAATATATAAAGAATACATGTAACTCAATAGCAAAAAAAAAAAAAAATTGGATTAAGAAATGGGCAGAGGAAAAAAAAAAGAAAGAAAGAAAGAAAGAAATGGGCCGAGGATCTGAATAGAAATTTTCCAAAGAAGGGGCGCCTGGGTAGCGCAGTTGTTAGGCGGCTGCCTTCGGCTCAGGGCGTGATCCTGGCGTTCCAGGATCGAGTCCCACATCAGGCTCCTCCGGTGGGAGCCTGCTTCTTCCTCTCCCACTCCCCCTGCTTGTGTTCCCTCTCTCGCTGGCTGTCTCTCTCTGTTAAAATAAATAAATAAAATCTTTAAAAAAAAAAAAATTTCCAAAGAAGACATACAGATGGCCAACAGGTCCATGAAAAGGTGCTCAACATCACTCATCAACAGGGAAATGCAAATTAAAGCCACAGTGGGATATCACCTCATATGTGTTAGAAGGGCTGTTATCAAAAAGACAAGAAATAGTAAGTGTTGGCAAGGATGTGGGAAAAAGGGAACCCTTGTGCACTGTTGGTAGAAATGAAAATTGGTGCAGCCACTAAAGAAAACAGTGTGGGAGTTTCTCAAAAAATTAAAAATAGAACCACTATAGGATCCAGCAATTCCACTTCCAGGTATTTATCAGAAGAAAATGAAAACACTAACTCGTGTCCATTGCAGTATTATTTGCAATAGCCAAGACATGGAAACAATCCAAGTGTCTATGGATGGTAAATGGATAGAGAAAAAGAATGCATTCGTGTGGAATATTATTCAGCCATAAGAAAGAACAAAATCCTGCCATTTGCAACAACATGAATGGAGCTTGAGGGCATTATGCTAAGTGAAATAAGCCAGTCAGAGAAAGACAAATACCATATGCTTTCATTTATATTGGGAATCTAAATAAAACAGAACAACAAAAAAAGTAAGTTCACGGGTAAAAAAGAATGATCATTGCCAGAGGTGGGGGTGGGGGTTCAGGTGAAATAGGCGAAGGGGGTCAAGAGGTACAAACTTTCAGGGAAAAAAAAAAACACTTACTTTAAATTAGGCAACACTTAATGTTTCAAAATTCCAAAGGTAAAAAAATACCTGTAGTAAAGGCTCCTTCCCACCCCTGCCTTTCAGCTACCCTGCTGCCCTCTGGAGACGCAATCATTGTTACTAGTTTCTAGAAGTAGTCTATGCATACATAAGCCTGCATATTCACACTTTTTATTTTCATTCAAATAGTGGAATTATATTCCCAGTGTCCTTTGCCTTGCTTTCCACCCCCCCCCCACCTTGCTTTTTCACTCAACAATTTATCCTGAGGTCCAGCTTCATTACATGTGACTGTCACGAACCGTGGCTGGGCTGTGTCCTTGGGATTCTTCATGGGCATGAGGGGTTTTGTCCCCGCTAAAACAAAACTGACTTGGGGCTGGGGAGTTGGACCCATATTTATTCATATTTACTGACCCTTGAGCTCATCACCTGGGGAAGGGCAGCTGGTGTCTGGGGCCAACCAGGCAGTACCTGCGGTCACTCAGCACCAGCCTTTCTCTGCATATCACTCAAGGACCCTTGTTTCTTCTTAGAGCTTTTAAGTCATTTTTAATTACATAGGAAATACACGAATATATTTCTGCAGAAAAAAAAAAAAAGGTTGACTAATTCAGTTGAAGTAAAAAAATCCCCTTTGATTCCCCAAACCTATGACAACTCTCTACCCAGAAGTGTCTACCAAAGCTTGGGTGTTTTAAGCCTTTTGCTTTGTGGGGAAGATTGTTGTGTTGTGTTTTCCTACGTGGGATCATATTCTTTGTATTGTACCACTTGCTTTTCTCATTTAACATTTTGTCTTGGCCCTATTTCCACTTCAGGGTATGGAGTGGGCACGATTCTATTGTATGGATGTACCATAGTTTATGCAAGGACCGTCCTCTTGATGAGCATTTTGGTTGTTCCTAATCTTTCAACATCCAAATAAACTGGCTTCTTTTCCCATATCACAGCATATGGCAAGGCAGCTCCCTTCCCAGGATTTCTGTAGATTTCAAGGTTGCTTATGTTTTCCTGGTCACATTCTGTCCCTATTCAGTTCTTGAATCCACTCGGGGCTTCTCTATTCTCACCTCTCTCCCCACGCTCATCCTTGCAACTCTTCCTTCTATATTCTTCCAACACCAACAATTTCACTGAGATTTGTGGGTGAAGGAGAGGGGTCACAGCACTCTTCCCCTATCTCCACCCTTAGGCTCCCAGCAAGTCCAGTTGGGGTTACCTACAAATTCTACTGCTCCAGTACTCTGGGCGAGGCCACCATGAGCTCCCACGAGGCTCACTGTGGCAGTCTCCTGGCTGGCCCCCTGCTTCCACGCCTGCCTTCCTAAAGTCCATCATCCACCATGCTAGCAGAGGCCTTGGAAAACATAAACCAGATCACTTCCCTCTCCTGCTTAAAACCCATCAGTGCTTCCTGTTGCCTTCAGAGTGAAACCCAGGCTCCATGGCAAAGCCGACAAGACTCTGTCCAATCCCCTCCTGCTGCTTCTCCAGCTCCATCTTCTGTGGCCTCACAACCCACCCCCCTTCTCCTCCTCTAACCACCATACCACCCGGCCTGGGCCTCTGCACTGGCTCTTCCCCGGAACACTCCTCACACCACAGCAGCTTCAGTGGCTCCTTCTCAGCTGACCAAATGCAGTGCAGAAAGGCCTTTCCGGACCACCCCATGCTAGTCAGCTGACCCCTCCAATTTCTCTGGCTCATACCGGTTTATTACTGTTTACTGTCTGCACCCCACAAAACCGTGAGCTATGCTTGGGCAGGCACTTTGTCTCGTTCGCTGCTCTGCACCCGATGCCTTGTACAGGAGGTGCTCAGTACCCAATGGCTGAACAAATGAACAGACCACATCTACCAAAAAAAAAAAAAAAAACTAAGAGGAAGCCTCCAGAGGGATGTGTGATTGGAAGATGCACTCCGAGTGAGGGTCCCAAGGGAGCTATCTCTCCATACAGGAGCCTGGTTCCTCATTGAGACAGGTGTAGGTTGGAGCCAGGAGGGAGGCCCCAGAGTCCCAGCGCCTCCCATGGCCTCCTGAGATGGGAGAGGGAATGTCTCAGAAATGCCTTGATTGCCACAGCAAAAGGGCAGAGCCGCTGCCTCCAGTGCTGATTTCCATGCAGCCGCTGCCCTTCTTCCACTCACCAGAGAGCCCACTGAGTTGCCATAGCAACAGAGGACAGCACCAGAGTCCAAATAGGGTTGTCTGCATCTCCCAGCACTTCTGTGAGGGCGAGGAAAAGGGGGGGCTCAGTTCAGAGTTGTGCCCTTGCTCTGTCCGCCTCTGGTTGGTCCCAGTCCAAGCAAAGTGCCCTCCTCGGCCCCTCCAGCCCCACCTCACGGGAACATCGGAGGAAGCTTGCCCTTCAGCCTCCTCTCCTCTGTTTTCTCTCTCCCGCTGTGGAAGGAAGGCCTCATCTCCGTATCCTGTCCAGGCCCACAAATTGGCCAGAACAAAGGAGAAGGATTCTCTGATGGCACACAGCTCTCAAAGCAGTCTGAAGCATGTTTACTTTTTAAACACAACTTTGCTAGTCCAAACGGTCATTTCCCGGAGTTGAGTCTCCGTTGGTTGTCTTTTTGGTCCCCTTGAAGAAGCCAAACCTGGCTTTCAATCCCCAGAAGCTAAGAGCCCTTTAAGGAGGCAGCTGTGAAGCCGTTTGTATCGTTTGTCAAAACAATGACAGTAGCATTCAGCACTCTCTACGTGAGGATGTGGCGTGCGTCACTTGTCTCAACCCTGACGATCATCCTGAAAGAAGGTTAGTATAGTCCCTCTGTCCACGTAAGGAAACTGAGGCCTGATGGTTGCCGGGGTCCCACGGCTGCCATCGGAACGCTGCGCTCTGGGACTCTGACAAGCAAGCCATTGGCCACTGCTCTGCCTCGGGAGGCACAGACAGCTACACGGAGCGACACACTGTGCTTGCCCAAGCCCAGCCGGCCCCTCGAGCCCTCCCGTGGCCCCCTCCTGGCCATCGCGGCCAGCAGTTGTTGGCTCTGGCCCCACGCCACATCACCCCCACAGGGATCTGACAGCAAATAGCTCGGAGTGGGAACAAAGGCAGCTTTTTTAGCCCCTTCTTTAGAAACCTTGACTCCTCACCACAGAAGCGGCTCCTCGGATTGGCTGCTACCATGGCAACGGGCAGCTGGTCTCTGTCCAATTATGTCAGTCCAGGACAGCAGTGCCTCCGTGGCCATTTCCGGCCGAGCACCCAGCCTGCCAGTGCAGCCCTTCTGACCTCCAGGCAATTGTGAATGCCTACGCTTTCTAATTACAGCTGCCTTTCAGTTCCCTGCTCCTGATGAAACCTTTGTAATCTGCATGGAACTTCGCCTCCCAGCAGCCCCACGTCACACTCGGCTGCTGGCTCTTTATCTGTGGTTTACGAAGCACCGATTGTGTATGCAGCCTTGCCCCCAGCATGCTTGTGCACCCTGGTGGGCAGATAACTTGGACACACAAATTTCAGACATCCGGGACTCAGTGTCTGGCACGAAGATCTTTTTGCTGTAACTGTGACCTTGGAGGGGGTCTACGGTGGCCTGATTTTAAGCCTGATTTCTTCGTTCAATGACTCATGAGCACCTACTATGTTCCGGCACTAGAGACACCACATTAAGCAAACCAGCATGGCACTTTACATTTTCCTAGTGGAGAAGGGTGATAAAAGTAAACAGAGAAACAAACAAATAAACATGATTTGGAGAGTGGTAAGTGTGGTGAAGATAAAGGAGCTGAGGAGCTCTGATCCTAGGATGGTCATTTTCCTCTGTTCTCATCCAAGTTCCTCACTTCCAGAGAGAGGGGCACACCAGAGGAAAGGGGGAGGGGGTGGTGCTTGGTGCCCAGTGGGCACTTCTGGATGCAAGTGGGAGAGGCTAAACTTAGGGAAAAGGATCTTCAGGGAGTGACGCAGCTGGGGGTGTGAGGCCTGAGAGCCACCGTCTCTTTCCTCTCCCCGGCTGTCAGCTTCCTTCCTTCTCCTTCTGGTGGCTTTTCCCACCAAACAGGCAGCGTGGCTGCTGACAGACCCTGTGAGTTTTATTTTTCCAAGCCGCAGTCATGGAAGCCAGCCTGACCTCAAGCATTCTCCCATTCTAAGACCCTAACTCCAAAGGAAGCCACTTGTTGGCCCAGGTCAGAAGTTCCCAGCTTGACTAACCAGCAAAGGCCAGGGATGGCATTAGAGAAAGGAGGCTCCTGAGTTCCAAGTTAGTTCTTTGTGGTTGGGAAAGGCAGGCAGTTGCAGGGTACAGACCACCCTTACAAAGGGAGACCCATCTAAGTGTGTGCCCCTCCACCCCTCCCCCTCACCCCAACCCACCCACACTCCTGCTTTACTTTTATGGTCTCAGTTCTGTTCCTGAGACCTGGCCCTATGCCCTGGTTCAGTCCCAACTCAAGGTCAGCCTCTGCTCAGGAGACTTCCCTGCCCACCTCACCTGTGTCACCCTCATGTGTAGTCCCACCCACCCCATGCATGACTCAAAGTCACTACCAACACTGGTTGTTGGGTACAGCAGGTTTTATGAAGATCTAGGGGGTAACAGATGGGGAACATGCCATAGCTCAGAAGAAGACCATGGTATGCTCCACATATAGAAACGATTCTCACTGCCTTCTATCCTTAGTGCTCACTGTAAGGAAATCACATGGTTTCCCTCTCTCCCTGACCTTTCTCTTGGAGCTCCCAGCAGGAACCGTGAAATTCCTTGTTACTTTCTAACGCAGAGGTATTAAGCTTTCCACCTCCACTCAAATCAGATTCCTGAGCCTACCCTGGCATATCCTAAAAACACATTAAGGTGCTTTGCTAAATGAAAGAGCCTTCATTCTGAGCCTACAGAAGTCAGGAGAAGCTATGGCACTGTAGTTACTTGCTTAACTTATCCACATTCAAATTCTTAGGGCTCCTATTCCCACAGCCAGAGCGAGGACAGGAGGTGGGGGTGGAGGCATCCACGCACAGATTCCACTTTGGCCCCAGGATAATGTGCTGTCCGCCTCAGTGCTGAGATCCTGTAAGGTCAGGAAAACTTGCACATGGTATATCCCACTACATCTCTTCTGACGTTAGATGGGGTTGCATGCTTGGATCCCTGAGACTTCTTTTGAGGGATGGGCTCAGCAAGTCAAACACTAGCTCAACACCCTAAGGGTGACACAGAAGAAGAATGAACGGCTCCCAGACTGTAGAGGTCGATGGTGCCTCAGCAAGGGACACAAGATCTCATTCTGAGAAGAGAAAGGGTAATGTGGACCCTCTTGGCCATGCCCACTGTCAGTTATGTTCTCCAGCTGAGAAAGCTCGATTCTGTGCTTGCACTCCCAGGGCCTGCCCTTCTCACTCTCGCTGGGGTGGGGACCAGGAAACGCTAGAATTCTAATGGAGTTGCCGCCTCTGAATCTCCCTACTGGATTTGTGAAGACTCAAAGATGACAGTCATCCGGGAAGCCATGCCCTTACACGCTGCCCGGTGCCTGAAGCTATTTCTGTGAACAATCAGAGCTCTCTTTTTCTATGGCCTCTAAAAACCTGTGCACGGGCAGACTGCCCACGTAGGGTACTCACACAGCACGGCTCTAGCACCTTCTATTAGAAGCCATTTTCAATGTTCTGGAGGGATGAGAGGCAGAGATGGGGAAAACAGCTGTCCCTTCTGCTTCTGTCCTCTTCTGTACCCAAAGATTTCATACGAGGATAGCTACAAAGATCTTGGTGTTGTTCCTTAGAAGTCTGGTTCCTTCTCATTACCTCAGATTTCCTGGAGCCTGGACCTATTAATGGACTCCTTCTGCCTTTGTGGTCTGATCAAACTGTAGGCTATTTCTGCAAATGCATTTGACTTTGAATCTAGGGGTTAGGCTACAGGATCATTGACATCCCTCCCCTTTCTTACAAAAGAGAAGTAATAGGTTAGTGGAATGAGCACTGGGCCAGGAACCAGGTAAGTTTGGGGATCTGGTCCTAGTTTTGATGAAGGGTGGCTTTGTGCAAGTCGCCTGCATCTCGGGGCCTTGAGTCTTCATCCATCAAATGCATGGTTCCACAGAGGTGGTTTTCTAAACCCTGGCCTCTCATCTGTACCTCCGAACTTTGTGTCACCCCTGTGTACTTAACAATTTTCTGAAAATTGAATTACCTTTTTAACTTGTCTTCATGATAAGCAATGTATCCATGAAATCACATATGTAATGTGCTAGTTTTATTTTTTCTACAAATATTTATTTTTAATTTTACTCATCTGTATAATCCCTGAAACCATCCTGAGTACCACACACGTATACCACCCTTTGGGAAACACTGAATTAGAGCATCATTTTGGTTCCCAAATGTCTTCACTCCTATTGTGAAATGCTAATAATCCCCCAGAGGAAAAGCAATTTCAGAAAGAAAAAATATATATATCATTCCTGAGCCAAGAACCAGCACGACCCTTTAAACAAAATGGTTCTGTTTTGACAACTTTTTTGCTCCCATCACAGTTTACACGACCCAACTCTGATTCCAATTTCTTGAGCCTGATGAGCCTACAAGGCTCTGCCATGGCTCTTCCCTTGGAGTTGCACATGGTCTACAAAAGACCTTGGTTCCAAAGTGCCCCAGGCCTGCCCCTGTATCAGGTGGTGGGACTGCTGTGACCCCCTGGAAACGGCTAATCCTTCCAAGTGACTGGAGGGTTGGCCTTTCATCCTAAGCAAGCAATCCCAAGGTTAGAGCAAGTCTTGTCAGTGGGCAGCCTCTTCTGGTTCCCTTGACCCCCACTGCTTCCTGGAACTATTTGGATGACATAATTCAAGAGACTCATGGGGATCCTTGGCTAGGAACTCTCTTCTCTGGTAAGGTGCTGGCAAGCAAGAGAGATGAGGGTTGGGCTCCTCAGGCGAGAGAAAGAGAGAAAGAGAGAGAGGACAGATAACGTTTCCCTGGTAAAAGAAGACGCCTGTATAATGAAATAAAAACTGAACAAATCATCAGTCATCAGGGTTGATCTTCCCCTATCTCAGGAATTCCCAAATCTGGGTGATCATCATCAGAATCACATGAAGGGCTTTTAGAAATAAAATTAAACACATCCCTGTGCTATTACACAGGAATCCCACTCCTTGGCATTTGGACATAATAAATGAAAACACCAGGGGCTCCTGGGTGGCTTAGTCGGTTGAGCAGCTGATTCTTGATTTCGGCTCAGGTCATAATCTCATGGTAGTGGGATAGAGCCCTGCCTCAGACTCCGCACTCAGCGGGGAGTCTGCTGGAGATTTTCTCTCCCTCTGTCCCTCCCCCTGCTTGCTCACACACACTCTCTCTAAAATAAATAAATAAATCTTTAAAAAATAAATGAAAACATATTTATGGCAGCTTTATTCATATTTGCCAAACACAACACTAAAAGACCCATTAGTAGGTAAGGAGAGAAAACAAACTGAGGTATAGCCATAGGGTGGAATACTACTCAGCAATAAAGAGTAATGAACTACAGATATGATACATGCAACAACACGGATAAATCCCAAAAACTTCACGAGAAGCAAAAGAAAAAAAGAAACAGGACACATCCATTGACACGACATTCAAGAACAGCAAAGACCCATCTATGGCAATAGAAATCAGAAGAGTGGTGATCTATGCAGGATGGGGATTGACTGGACTTTTGGGGGCCATGGAAATGTTCTGTACCCATACATTTGCCAGAACTCACCCAATTACACTCTGAAGATCTGTGCATTTTCCTGTAGGTAAATTTTACCTTAATTTAAAAAACGAAACCAAGAGGCACCTGGGTGGCTCAGTCGGTTGAGCATCTGACTCTTGGTTTTGGCTCAGGCCATGACTCAGGGTCGTGAGACCAAGACCCGCATTGGAGTCCATGCTCAGCACAGAGTCTGCTTGTCCCTCTCCCTCCCCTGCTTGCACGTGTGAGAGCACGTGTGCTCTCTCTCTCTAATGGATGAATTAATCTTAAAAAACAAAAACAAAAAATATATATTCTCTGGCCCCATCCTATTCCTACTAAATCAGAATCCCTAGAGGCAGAACCTGAAAATTAATATTTTAAAAAACCTCTGCAGGTGATTCCAATGCACTCAGGTGTGGGAACCTCTGGATCCTAAGACAGCTTTGGCTGATTCTCTATTGTTTACCAGAGGTGGGGAAGTTACAGGACTGCTAGTAGAAAGACAGACTGAAATAACAGCTACTGCTTATTGAACACTTATTATTGTGTTCTCAAATTCTTCCAAAAACCCCACAAAGCGGGTATTAGTTTCTCCATCTTCCAGATGAAACAACAACAACAACAAAAATGAGGGCAAGACACCTGCCTAAATCACACAGCTGGTAAATAGCAAAACTACTTAGCCCAGGTATTCTTTACTACAAACACCTCATTCTTTCCATCGTTCGTTCATTCATTGATTCAAATAATCCAAACCAAGTAAATATCATGTGCCTTCTCGGAGCCAGGCACTCTGCTGGGCATTATGCCATGCTGACCGCCCTGAGAAGACAGGAAGGAGGACTGATGGGTGAGCAAGATGGAGTCTGTAAGGCAGAATTTACCTTTGTTTTGTAGATTCAGGGAGGAAAGGGCTCCCAGGTCTCATTTAATTTTAATTATTTAGGTAGTTTGGGGACAGGCAGGAGGTTTATGGTTATAGAAGCATAGCTAAAGAAGCTTCTCTGCTGCTTATTTTGGGAACTTTACAGAAGCTAACACCAATAGCAGGTAATGTTAAAAATGGGTTAAAATCATTATGGGATTATGAATAATTCACAGGCACCCCCTGTTACCCATTACATTTTGTTCTACATAATTGCTTCCTGGAAATCTGCTCCCAGGGCAGGGAATTGGGAGTATGCATGAAATTGAATATTTCTGCCTCTGACAAGTAAATTTCAACAAAATTGTGAATTAGTTTCAGTCCCCTGCTGCCTATCCCCTTTGAGTTGATAAGACTGGTCCTTTACCCAACAAAATAACTATCCAAGCAAAAGGGTGTAGCTCTTTTGAAAGGGAAGCAAGCCCCAGTTCCTGTTCATACCAGGAAGTGTTCTAGAGGTTCTAAATATTGTGGAGGGTTTGGGGTGGGATGGGGGACTAGAAGAAGGATGTCTGGGGAAGAATCAGAGTCCAACCACAAAATGTACTCTGGACAGTATGATATAAAGATGGGAAGACCAGGATAAGAGTAATCCTTCTTTAAAAATTGAGATGTAGGGGCATCTGGGTGGCTCAGCCGTTAAGCATCTGCCTTCAGCTCAGGTCATGATTCCAGGGTCTTGGGATTGAGCCCTGCATCGGGCTCCCTGCTCGGTGGGAAGCCTGCTTCTCCCTCTCACACTCCCCTTGCTTGTGTTCCCTCTCTCGCTGTCTCCCTCTGTCAAATAAGTAAATAAAATCTTAAATAAATAAATAAATAAAATTGAGATGTAATTCACACACCAAAAACACATCCTTCTATTTTTTTATTAAAGATTTTATTTTTAAGTAATCTCTACACCGAATGGGGGGCTTGAACCTACAACTGCAAGATCAAGAGTCACATGATCTACTGACTGAGACAACCAGGCACCTCAAAACTTCACTTTTTTTGGTTGTTGTTGTTCTTAGGGGGAAAATCACCCTTTTAAAGTGTACAAGTCACTTTATCTCAGTCTCTGGCAACCATTAATCTATTTTCTGTCTCCATAGATTTGCCTGTTCTGGACCTTTTGTATAAACAGAATCAGGCAATATGCTGCCTTTTGTAACTGGCTTCTTTCGCTTAGCATATTTTCAAAGTTCATCCATGTTGCAGCATGCATCAGAACTCCATTCCTTTTTATGGCTGAGTAATATTCCATCATACAGATACACTATATTTTGTTTATCCATTCATCAATTAATGGAAATTGGTTTTGGCTATTATGAATAATCCTAGTATGAGCATTCATGTACAGGTTTGGGTGTGAATATATGTTTTCAATTCTCTTAGGTATAAAACTAGTAGTGGAATTGCTGGGGCATGAGATAACAGTTGTTCAGTTTTTTTTTTAATTTTTATTTCAATTCCAGCGTACTTAACATACAGTATTATATTTGTTTCAGGTGTACAGTATAGAAATTCAACACTTCCATACATCACCTAGTGCTCATCATCGAGACAAGTGTACTTTTTTCACATCACCTATGTCCCCCTCCTCTGCCCCACCCCCACCCCCACCCACCTCTCCTCTGATAACCATCAGTCTGTTCTCAAGAGTCTGTTTCTTGGTTTGTCTCTCTTTTTTTTTTCCCCTTGCTCATTCGTTTTGTTTCTTAAATTCCACAACATATGTTCAAGTTGTTGTTTTTTTTTAAGAGAGGGAGTGCATGAGCGGGGGCGGGGGTGGAGGCGAGGAAGGGGCAGAGGGAGAGAGAGCCGACTACGCAGACTGCACGCCCAGCACAGAGTCTATCTCGGGGCTCAATCTCACGACCCTGAGATCACGACCTGAGCCGAAACCAAGAGTTGGGTGCTTAACTGACTGCACCACCCAGGGTCCCCATAATGTTCAATTTTTTGAGGAAGTATCAAACTGTTTTCCACAGTGGCTGCACCATTTTCCATCCCCCCAGCAGCGTATGAGGATTCCCCCTTTTTCTAGCAATACCTCCTTTCCGTAGCAATACTCTTGCTTTATCTTCTTTGTCAAAATGCATCTGTGCTACGTAGTAGTCACAGCTTATCTGAAAACCTAATGTACATTACCGGTTTCATGTGTCATCCCTCTGGATGACACACTGACAATTTAAGAAGAGCTTCCTGGAGATACACTAGTACGCTATTCAGGACACTTCCAGATTCAAACTATCTGAAGCAGAGAGAGGATGTATTTACTCACATAGCTAGGAAGATAGTCAGGTAGCTTACAGACTATAAGGGGAAGTTATAGGAACCAAGGCTTCAGCTTCAAGGTGAATTTCTCTTTCTCTCTCTCCCCACTCCCCTCTGAATCTCCCTCTTGTTTCTTTGATGTCCTCTTTCCATGACACTCTCTCCACCTCTCATCTCTGTAGCCTCTGCTTGGCCTCATTCTGCATCAGGTTCTTTCCATGTATAAGAAAGATGGCTGCCGGCTGCTCAGACCTACATCCTCTCAGCCTAGCAGCACCATGGATAGTTTAAGACCTAGGGACACAGACCTTCTCTCCCAGAATCATATATGTCACACCATCCTTGTATCGATCACATGTCCAGGAAAATGAGTCTAAAGTTCTTGTTCCCCCCTGGCTCCCACACCCACGTCTGTGGCCAGATCAGAAGATGGGGACCTTGTCAGACTTATCACCTAACCTAACTATCGCCTCGTTAGTCATTTCACTCTGTTGCAATTTTACTTTTTCCAAATGAGTGGAATGGAATCTTTTTTAGAAAATGGAGGGACAACTTCGGTAATTGAAAGCACTTTCTATTTTACTCTCAATGGGTTCCAAAATCTGAGGAGGACTCTCCAAGGGACTTCCAAACTTTCTCATGTAAAGTTCAACAGCTATCAGAACCCACATGTGAAAAAGAGCAAATGAGCTGAGTCCTTGGATGTTAGAGCTGACCCTGTGGGGACCACCTAGTCCCCCAACTCATTTTACACAGGGAGCAACTGAGGCCCAGGGCTGGAGGGGGCCTGACCAGTCACGCAGATGCAAAGTAGCAGAGCTGGCCCCAACCCGGATCTCCAGGCCATGCCCTTTCTTCTTGTCCAGCCTCTTGTCTGCACCCTCCCTCACGTGTGCACTCGGATTAAAAAAAAAAAAAAAAGGCTCCAGCGGTGCCTGGGTGGCTCAGTTGGTTAAGTGTCTGCCTTCAGCTCAGGTCATGATCCCAGGGTCCTGGGATCAAGTCCCGCATGGGCTCCTTGCTCAGTGGGGAGTCTGCTTCTCCCTCTCCCTCTGCCCTTCCCACCCACTCGTACTCAGTCTCTCTCTCAAATGAAAGAATTAAGTCTTAAAAAAAAAAAAAAGAAGAAGAAGAAGAAGAAGGGCTCCAGATTCATAGTAAGGGCATAAGAAGGAGGTGCTGAATGGCTGCACAGACTTTCCAGTTCCAATTTACCCTTTGGGCATCACAGGGACCCAATTCATGCTGTGGGGAGGATTTCTTGCTGAAATCAGCACTGCTTGGGCCATAATCTAGCTGTGAGTCACAAACTGCACAGGAAGTATCTGAATGAGCTTTCTCTGAGCGAGAGAGGAGAGAACTGAAGGGTGAGGAACAGAAATAATGTGCAGACATTTTTGGAACTGAAATAAAGAGCTGCAATCAACAGACTCACTCAACCTGCATCCTGGCCCCGTGGAGTGATCTGCGGGCAGTGCAGACACTGCACACACAACCTTCTCCCTGCACACTTACTATCCACTCACCCAGCAGAGGACACATCCGGGACACGTTTTAGAGTATTTTTTTTTTCCACATGAATTTGTACGAGCCCTTTCTACTAAGAGTTAGTTCTTATCTATCTTATAACTGGCAAATATTTTGTCCAGCTTTCATTTGACTTTTGCTTGGTTTTTCTCCTCTGATGTGTCTAATTTTCACATGTGATCCTATCGATTAATCATCTCTCTTGTGTTGCCTAAGCCTGGATGTCATGATTCAATATCCTCCTCTACTTCATTTTTTTAACCGATGACAATCATTTCTTATAAACCCATCAACACTTCCCTTAAAAGCTTGAATTTGCAGTAATTTGAACATGACAGAATTAAGGACTCCCATACCCATCCTACTTTGATTTATCTAAATTTTCTTCCAATACTTTTGTACACTTAAGTATTTCAACTATCTGGAATTTATTTTAGCATAAAATGTGAGGTAGGAATCTAAGTTTCTGTTTTCTTGTTGTGTTTTTTTTCCAACGGCCAATCAGTTCTCATAACAACACTTATTAACTAATAACTCTCTTCACTCCCAGTAATGTTTTCTAGAGGTGCAGACTGTGAGATGTACTGTTGGCTGCTGTTGTTTTAAAATATGTGCATAAGTCCCTGACACTGTCCCTTCAAAAGGTGGAATTTAATTCCCCTCCCCTTGAGTGTCAGCTAATGGATGGTGTAAGCACTGGTGGGTGACTCATGAGGCTAGGTCATAAGAGACGTGCGGCTTGCTTCTCGCATTTTCCTGGATCGCCCACTCTAGAGCAGGGCAGCTACCAGCCTCCATGGCCCCCACATGTGCAATGGGGTAACTCTGCCCCCCTCAGAGTGTCCCAGGTCTCTCTGGGAGGTGCTGAGCGGAGCCTCACAAGGGCACACAGACCAGCCCTCCCTCTGTAGTCACCAGGCAGCTACTTGCCTTTTTTTGCTCTTTAGCACCACTTCCTGACTGTGGCTCCTGAACCCCCTTGGAAAAGCATCACCTCCACATCCACCATCATGAGAGGTCCCAGAGCAGAATGTTTCTTGGGGCTGGGGATGGAACTGGCTACAGCAGGTCACCTGTGCCCTCAAGTGGCTCTGCTTTGCCCTGAATCTTGGGGTGTCCATCTTGAATTGCTCTATCAGCTTCTTCAATAAGCCCCTCTCTCTGTGGAGTACTCAAATCAGACATTTATTCAGACATTGATTCTCTCTCCCGCAGAGTAAACATCCCACATAAATGGAGGGAGCAGTAGAGGCTGTTGGGGATACGGATTATAGCCCTAGCAGCGGTCAAGACCTAGTGATCTGTCATTCATCAGACCCTGTCTATAGACCTCACCTGAGAGATCCCTCTGGTCTGTCTGACTCAGCTAGTTAGCACTCGCCCTCTCACAGATACACATTCCCCTTCCATGGTCCGGATCGCTCTTCCTTGGGAACCCCAACAGCTCCCTCTCTGTGCCAGGAACATTACCTGCCTGAGCTTCTGCATTACTAACGGACCAGTGCCTCCTGCACTTTAGATCTAGGAAAGAGCAACTCGGTGTTCTAGAGAAAATTCTCTTGTCTTGCCTTCAAAATGTTGTTCACTGAAAAGAGATAGGGTTTTCTTGTCAAGCCTAGGGAGGGAGTTGCCAGGGAGACAGACTGGCAGCCTTCAAAACATGCATGCCAGCCTTTTTAACGAGCAACTCCACTGCTGGAAAACTTTAAAGACAAGAACAAAGATTTAATGGCAAGGGTGCTTATTACAACACTGTTTGTAATAGTGAAAAATGGGTAATAGCCTAAAGGCTCAAGAATAAGGGGACTGATCAAATTATGGCAATTCCATAAAATGGAACATCACTTAGCTTTTAAAAACCATGCTGTAGATGAATGTTCGTAAACATGGAAAGATGGACATGGTAAACTGTTAGAAAAAATGATTATAGTATGATGCCATTTTTTTCAGTACACACACTAATAAGTGTAGGATTATCAAAAGCTAATAGTGGGGGGGGGCGCCTGGGTGGCGCAGTCGTTAAGCGTCTGCCTTCGGCTCAGGGCGTGATCCTGGCGTTCTGGGATCAAGCCCCACATCAGGCTCCTCTGCTATGAGCCTGCTTCTTCCTCTCCCACTCCCCCTGCTGGTGTTCCCTCTCTCGCTGGCTGTCTCTATCTCTGTCGAATATAAATAAAATCTTAAAAAAAAAAATCTTAAAAAAAAAAAAAGTTAATAGTGGGGCACCTGAATGGCTCAGTCAGTTAAGCATCTGACTCTTGATTTCAGCTCAGGTCATGATCTCAGGGTCCTGAGATCGAGCCTCACAGCAGGCTCCCTGCTCAGTGGAGAGTCTGCTTCTCCCTCTACTCTTCCCCCTGCTTGTGCTCGCCCTCTCTCAAATAAATAAATAAAATCTTCTAAAAAAAAAAAAAACACAAAAAAGAACAAAAAGATTAACAGTAGTTGACTTAAGATGACGGGTATTTTTATTGTCTTTGTTTCGCCTGTGTCTATGTTCTACACATCCTCTGGGTGGGTGTCTCTCACCTTGTCAAGACAAGAAAATGGTAAGAATTATTCTCAATGCAAAATGTGACTGCCTCTCTACTAGACTAGGCAAAATCAAACGGACTGACAATACCAAATGTCAGTGAAGCTGTGGAACAACCGAGACTCGTGCACAGCTATGGGAGGGCAAATTCTAACAACCACTTTGGAAAAACGTCATGCGATATTACTAAAGCAAAGCATGCATCCACTCCATGACCCAGCTGTTTCTATCCTGGGTCTATCCCAACAGCAGTGTGTGTTTATGTACACCAAGAACACACACAAAATCATTATAGCTTATTAACAATAACTTCATTAACAATAACCCAACCCTGGGAAAACACCAGTGTTCATCAGCAATAGAATGAGTAAAATAAAGCGTTGCCTATTCATAGCACAGAACACTACAGAACAATAAAAAATAACAAACCATTTCAACCATGTTGAAATGACCATGAACGGATTTCACAGATCTAATGTTGAATGAAAAAAGCCTAATACTGAAAAGTACATTCTATATTATTCCATTTACATGAAGGCCAAGAACAGGCCAAATGAAGCTCTGCTGATAGGGATCAGGATAAGAGTTCCCTGTAGGGATGATACTGATGGGAAAGGAACACAAAGGAGACTTCAGGGTGCTGGGAATGTTCCATACCAGCACAGTCCCTAAAAAAAAGATAACGTAAGCCATATATGTCTTTTAACATATTCTAGTAGCCATATTTAAAAAGCTAAAAAGAAACCAGTGAAATTTAATTTTAATGATATATTTTTATTTAATATCCAAAATACTGTGATTTGGACATTTAATTACTATTTAAAAATTATCAATGATATATATGTTTTTTTTGTGCTAAGTTGTTGAAAATGTATTTTACACTTATAGCACATCTCAATTCCAAGGAGCCCCCCTTCATTTTTTAAAAGTTTTATTAAGTAACCTCTACACCCAACATGGGGCTCAAACTACAGCCCCCAGATCAAGAGTCGCACACCCTAGTGACTAAGCCACCCCAGGGAACCCTCAACTAGCCACTCCCCAATTGCTCAATAGCCCTACGAGGCTAAGTCCCATACCAAACAGCACAGGACTGTACCTTGATTTGAGTGGTAGCTTCATGGGTATATACTCACAGAAAAATTCATCGAGCTGTACATTTAAGATATAAACATTGTACCTCAATCAAATAAACAAACACATTTTTAAATAAACACATTTTTAAATAAACCTTTTTAAAAAGGAGGTTAAGAGACACATCTAGCAAAGAAAAGCAGCCTATGACTCCCTAGCTCAGCTGACCAGCTCTCTCTGGGACTGAGGACACCGGACACCATGCAGAGTTCTAAGGGCAACCAGGCAAGTCAGCTGACTTGCTCGGCCCAGGGTGTGGTGGAGCAGGGTGCAAACAGCCGCCCTAATAGAAGGAAGAAACTTGGGGAGAATGCCCCAGTGCTAATAGGAGTCTGGAGTGATTCTAAGAAACACACTGCCTTCTAACTGGGTTTGCCCCCAGAGGTGAAGAACCACTGGCCACAGCAGTCCCCTGACCGAATCCACCTCCATAGCTTTACTCAGAGCACCGTAACTTAGGCCTGTGCTCCTGAGGTACAGTATATATACCTGAGGATTTCTACAAATTTTTTCCCTTGTTATGTGTTTATTTAAATTCTGTGTGTAGGGAGGCCTGGCTGGCTTGAGTCGGTGGAGAGGCGACTCTTGATCTCAGGGCTGTGGGTTCGAGTCCTACATTGTGTGTAGAGATTACTTAAAAATAAAATCTTTTTTAAAAAGTTTGTATATGGGGCGCCTGGGTGGCACAGTGGTTAAGCGTCTGCCTTCAGCTCAGGGCGTGATCCCGGCGTTATGGGATCGAGCCCCACATCGGGCTCCTCCGCTATGAGCCTGCTTCTTCCTCTCCCACTCCCCCTGCTTGTGTTCCCTCTCTCGCTGGCTGTCTCTATCTCTGTCGAATAAATAAATAAAATCTTAAAAAAAAAAAAGTTTGTATAAATCCATGTGTGCATAATGGACATAAAACCCAAAAAATAAAAAATAATAAAAATAAATAAAATAAAATCCATGACTTCATAGATAACAACTGATTAGGAGAATGCTAAGGTTTAAACAATGACTTTAAAAAATGTTAAGTAAATAATAACACAGATGGTACATGGATAATGGCAACCAAAACACTCAAGAAATTGTATGCAATCTCTGACTTACAGAAAACAGTGGTTTCTATACCATCCTTCCTTCATGAAATGATCCTGGACACCCAAGCTTTTTGGGGTACAGAAGGCAGAGTTACTTAAGGGACTGGTCCATGTGAGTGATTATCAGGTAGAAAAAAACGTGAGCAATTTGTTCACAACATCTCCAAGAGGCATCAGAAACTGCCTGGTTGGAAGTCAAAAGGTAATTTTCTAGAAAAACCCAGACCTTGGAGAAAACCAACCGGGGCAGGTTTCTCCAGAGGAGCTCAAGTTGTAGTCACGACAGAAATTCTTCTTTGCTCTCCTCACGCAGCCAAAGCCCCAGAGCCGTGCATTTCCCAGGTCAGCAGCTCTCGCCACATGGCACTTCCTGTTTGTCTGGCCCTCAGACAAAACCACTGCTTGCAGGACTGACCAACTGCTAAAGTCCTGACAGAGAGGAAAGTCAGGGGAAGCGCACATCCCTGGATACGGAATTGCTGAACAAAGACGAAGAGCAGTAGCCTAACTGTGAGCAGTCGCTCTCTTTCCGGAGTCTGTTAGTGCACCCGTGTTGGGAATTTACACTGACACTGGTGTGCAACCGTCACCACCATCCATCTCCAGCATTCTTCCCACCTTCCCAAACTGAAACTCCATACCCATTAAAAATAAGCCTCCCTTCCCCATCGCCTCCAGTCCTGACAACCACCATTCTACTTCCTATCTCTGTGAATTTGACTACCCCAAGTACCTCACAGAAACGAAATCATACAATATATATCCTTCCGTTACTGGCTTATATCACCTCGTATAATGTCAAGATTCATCCAGGTTGTAGCATGAACCAGAATTCCCTTCCTTTTAAAGGCTGAGTAACATTCCATGGTATGTAGATACCACAGGGTGTTTATCCATTCACCTGTCAATGGACACCTGGATAGTTTCTACCTTCTGACCATGGTGACGAATAGTACTAGGAATGTGGGTATGCAAGTATCTCTTCAAGTCCTTGCTTTCAGTTCTTTTGGGTATATACCCCGAAGTGGGCTTATTGGTTCATGTGTTAATTCCATTCTTAATTCTGAGGAACCGCCAGAGTGTTTTCCACAGTTGCTATACCATTTTACATTCCCATCAGCGGTGCACAAGAATTCCAATTTCTCCACATCTTCAACACTTGTTATCTTCTGGGTTTTTTTGACAAAAGCTATCCAGATGGGTGCAAAGAGGTACCTCATTGTAGTTTCCATTTGCATTTCCCTAATGGTTAATGATGTTGACTATCTTTTCATGGGCTTATCGGCCATTTGTGTATCTTCCTTGGAGAAAGGTATATCTAAATCATTTGTTCATTTTTCAATTGGTATTATTTGCTGTTGTTGTTGTTGTTGAATTATAACAAGGTGTTTTATATGCATTTATTCCTTTCTTCCTACAGTGCTCCTAAAGCCTCCTCTTAAACCCCTAGCCAGGCACAGATTCATGCCCTGCCTCCTCTCCTGGCATCCCAAAGCAAGCCAGACTGATAAATGAAACCTGCAATGGCAGCTAGAGAAAAGAAATAAACAAAAGCAGGAAGAAGGAAGGGAAGGTCAGCCAAGGGCATAAACAAATAGGCTTCAATTCTCTCAATCCAGTGGGTACTAAATTAGTTACAAATATCAGTGCCTCAAATCCAAAGGAAAAACTGATTCATGTGAATTTCATCCTTGAATTGCATAAGGCAAATGGGTCTTTCACATTCTAGGAGCATCCTCTCTGCCTCCCCTGTGATGAAAGGGCAGCAGCAAGACCAAAAGAAGTAAGAAAAAAGTGAGGGGCCTGGGAGGACAGAGGCCCTATGCAAGCAGCCTCTGGGAGCAGAACTGCATCTGGGGAAGAAGCAGGGACAGTGATGGCTCCCCCTCCCCACCAATGCATTCTCCAGAGGCGCACTCTTAGAGCACTAGTGTAATGAGGAAGTGACATTAAAAAGGCAAGTGAGGCCATGATGAAAAGTTGTGCAGGGAAGACATGTGAGAGCCAAACAGGAGACCCCTAAAAAGATAGCCATCCACAAGGCACTATTGAAACATACTTGCTCCTCTGACAGTGACCCCAGCCTAGCCCCAGGCAGTTTCTCCTTGATAACAGAATCAGATTATAGTTCTTCACTAGGAGACATGCTAAATGCAGGTTCACAGGCACCATCTCCAGAGACATGGCCTCAGAGTGCCTGGAGTGGGGCTCAGGACCCTGCACTTTGGCCCAGCTGCTGGGCTGATGATGATGGCGATGCCAATGGTCAGAACGATACTCTGAGCCCTTCTGGCTACTCTCAGGCACAGAGACAACCCTGGGCTTTCCCCCGTCTGTGGGACAGCCATCATGGTCTCCACTCCCCCATTCTCTCCCCAAATCCGGATTCCTGAGATTACAAAAAGAAGAATTAGGGGTGATCACTTATTTACCCCATGACAACAGGACTCTTCCCTTCCCAAAAGAATTTGCCAAGAGATGCTTTTATTTTTTAGGCACTTGCCCTTAAGTGTTTGCCACATAAAGAGCGTGAGAGAGAAATCTGGCAGATGGCATTTGGGCGAAAGATGGAGATCATCTAAGAGCCTTGGCAAATTGATCATCACTGAGCAATGAAGATAAAATGAGAATCGTAACCTAAAGTTATGGTGAGAATAGGATTTTATATCCTTGTCAAGAACACATCCATTGTAACTGTCATAAACATTCATGAGTCTCATGTGCCAGGCCCCATGCTAAGCACTTTATTCGTTAATTTATTTAAAATATTGGGGCGCCTAGGTGGCTCAGTCAGATAAGCATCTGCCTTCTGCTTGAGTCATGATCCCAGGGTCCTGGGATCAAGCCCCACATTGGGCTCCTTGCTTGGCGGGGAGCCTGCTTCTCTCTCACCCTCTGCTGCTCTTCTGCTTGTGCTCTTTGTCTCTTTGTCAAATAAATAAAATCCTTAAAACATAAATATATATATATATGAACAAGTACATACATAAATGATTATAAAAATATAAACAAAGGCTGTGTTTCCAGATGGTTGCAGGTCATTCAAGCCATGTAGCCTTGTGGTTTTAGCACGTGAGCTCTAAACAGACTTAGGTTCGAGTCTTGGCTCTGTCATTCATCAACTATGTGACCTCAGCAAGAAACATCTCCTGGCCTCAGCTTCCTCATCTGTCAAATAAGGAAGCTCTCAGGGCTGCTCTGCTGATTAAATGAGATGATACGTGCAAAACTCTCAGCAAGGTCTCTGGTGTACGTAGTAAACAAAGCCACTTTGAGTGCTTTGAATGGTTGTTGTTACCATTGCTGCTGCCTGAGTGGAGTGTGAGTCCTCTGACCTCATGTGCATGTCGGGCCGGAAGCCACTTCTGCCTTCACACGTCCCCAGCAAGGATCTAGAGAGATCCAGGGGACACTGCTAGGCTGGAGTAGTCACTGAGGCCACACCCAGGGCTGGAACAATCTGCCTCTAGTCTTCATGCTGGACAACTCTCCCTGCATAGACAGCGTGTCCTAGAAAGCGTGGAGGGCCTTATGAAATAGGTGTGAGGTTGCTTCAAGAATTAAATAGAAGAGGGGCGCCTGGGTGGCTCAGTCAGTTAAGCGTCTGCCTTCAGCTTGGGTCATGCTCCCGGAGTCCTGGGGTCAAGTTCAGTATTGGGTTCCTTGCTCGGCAGGGAGACTGCTTCTCCCTCTTCCTGCCGCTCCTCCTGCTTGCGTGTTCTCTCTCAATCTCTCTCTGAGACAAATAAGTAAATAAAATCTTAAAAAAAAAAAAGACTTAAATAGACGAGCAATGCCTGGCCCACAGCAAATGTTCAATCATCAAGATTAATTATAACTTTATAAGATATTTGCTAAGAGTATAACCTCAATAATAAAAATTAGCATTAATTGAGCACCTACTCCAAGAGCCACCTCCTGGGTCTGGTTACCCAATACTTGTATGTTTTTCTGAGAACAGCATTCCACTTTCTTCTGCGGAAACTTCAGCCCTCCATCCCAGGGTCCTGGTGGGGCTGCCAATCACAGTCCTCTTTCGCAGCCCCTGAAGGCCCGTGAAGCCTCATTATCCCAAGGCCACCGGGAGCGAGGCTGCGCCTGAGGTCTGATGGAATCGGACATCTTGACTTGACGCAGGGAGGTGGGACTGCACTCGCTGCTCTTTGGGGACTTGGGATTGAGAAAAGCAGAGTTAACTGGGGATTGAAAGCTATTGTGACGTGAGGGCAGCTGAGCAGTTGGTTGTCCTCCATAATCGATGAGAATAGCAAAGGAGGTCTTTGCTTTTATCTTCTGTCACAGATCAGAAAGCACTGGTCGCCCAAAGAGAGGTCCCTATGACATTTCACAGCTTCTGCATGACTGCAGGAGAAACAGTGTTTCCTGATGGCTTTCCTGCTGGCTTTATCGTCTCTGTCCTCCTGGCTTCTTTCTCTTGCACTGCAAGCTGATTTTCACTGTCCACCCAGGCCGGGTTTTGCTCTTTCAGCCCCAACAGTGACTTCATACAGAGACACTTTTCCTCAAGACACTTGAACTGGTATTTGCTAGAAGATTGTCCTAATGAGAATTCGAACCTCTGCTGACGGTAATGTGACGAACCCCCTGGAGTGGGGCAAAGCCCAACCTCCAATTACAGGCAGTGCCTGTCACAGCACACGTGCCGTGCCCCGAGCCAGGACTGGGGGGTCAGGCCCTGGGAGCCAGGCGGGGCGCCCGCAGGTGAGAGACAAGGTCGGAGCAGGGGCAGGGAGGGCAGAGCCCCAGGGAAGGCAGAGCTACAAGCTGCTGGTGCTGACATACCTGTCCCTACCTGGCCTCCCAGAAGACTTACTGTTTAGTTATTCTTTCGATTCTGGGAGCTAACCTAATCTTTTTTTTCCAGGAATATCTGCTCAACCAAGCTGCTCAATTTCTGCTGCCTGCCACCCCAGAACCCCAAATGATGTATCTCTTCCTGGAGGCCCTGTGTTTGTTGTGGGGACAGAGGTGAATACGCTGAAGTCCCACTCCGATGTATTTGTGATTAAAGGGAGTGATTATTATAGGAAATAAACTGAGGGTGGCTGGAGGGGAGGGAGTGGGGAGCTGGGGTAACTGGGTGATGGGCATTAAGGAAGGCACCTGATGTAATGAGCACCGGGTGTTATATACACCTGATGAATCATTAAATTCTACCACTGAAACTAATAATACCCACTATGTTAACTAACTTCAATTTACATAAAGTCTAAAAAAAAAAAAAAGAGTGAATATTCTCATGACAAAAAGACTCTTCGTTTTCGGGCTCCTGGCTGGCTCAGTCAGTAGGGCATATGACTCCTGATCGCAGAGTTGCAAGTTCAAGCCCCATGTTGGGCGTAGAGATTATTTAAAAATAAAATCTTTAAAAAAAAAAAAAGTTTCTTCCTTTTGCAAAAGAATTCACTCCTGGTTCCTCCCCACTCCCCCCAGTCCCCCTTCTGTAAACTCAATGAAGGCTCACTCTATCCCCATCACCTGGACCACAATAAGCCCTCAGCAGATTCACTGAATGGATGGATGGATGATGGGATCATCTCCATTTCTACACAAAAGGAAACCACCTCAAAGAGGCTTACAACTAGGCCACACACGTGCTCTAACGAGCGGCAGAGCAGAGATTCAGAACTACGCCAGCCTGTGTCTTCACTACACCACACTGTATCTCTCTTGATCACCCTGGAAAGGAGCTCTCTCCTTTTCCTGGATAGGAGAAAGCCAAGGTACCAAGAAAAGACTCCAATGCCAAAATAGCACATTCCAATTTGGGGGTTCCTCAAAAAGTTAAACATAGAATTACCATGTGACCCAGCAATTCCACCCCCAGGTATCTCCTCCAAAGAAGTGAAAGCAGGTCTCCAAACACACGTACACACGTACACACACGTTCCCAGCAGCACTGCTTGTGTGGGAGCCCTTGCACGGGGCCTAAGGGTCAACTTGCTTCGAACTTATGCGTTCCTTGCTTGCTAACCCATGTCCCCTGATGTGCAGCAGTGCTCACTTACTTTCCTTGAGATTTGCAGACCACGGGTTTGGAGGAGTGGAGAACCAAACTTTCCCACAAGGTAAGGCCTGACCACATTCGGATACAGCTGCCACGGATGGCACCAAGTCTGTTCAGGGTCGTGTCAACATAGGAGGAACGGCCCGGGCACCTGCTTCTCCTGCACGCAGTCCCCCCGGCCTCTTCCCATCCCTTTCCCTTTCAAGCCCTCCAGCTTCCCCTGGACAGGGAAGATGGTCTTTCAGACATTAGTCTACCATCTTCTCAGGTTGCCAGTTTCCAGAATAAGGCCACCTTTCCTTTCCTTCCATCACTTGTCTCTTGATTTTCAAGCGGTGAACAACCAAACCTGTTTGGAACCGGTTCTCTGTCCTAGCACATTTGCAATAGTCAAAGTGTGGACATAGCCCAAATGCCCATCAGTGAGTGGACAGATAAACAGGGTGTGGCAGATGGATACACGGAATATAATTTAGTCATAAAAAGGACTGGAGTGGTGATACCTATTACAATGTAGATAAACTCTGAAAACATTATACTAAGTGAAAGAAGCCAGACACAGAAGGTCATATATGATATGATTCAATTTACAAGAACCATCCAGAATAGGTAAATCCATGGAGACAGAACATAGATTTGGTGGTTAGAGGGGCTGAGAAGAGGGGAAAATGGAGAAGAACTGCTAAATGGGGAGGGGGTTTCTTTTTGGGGTGCTGAAAATGTGTTGGAACTAAATAGAGGCAATGGCTACACAACATTGTGAGTGTACTCAATGTCACTGAATTGGTCACTTTAAGATGGTTAGTTTTATGTTATATGAATTTCCCCTCAGTTAAAGGAAATCACATTCCTAGAGTCATGCTAGCATTCAAATACCAAATGTTTCCCACGGCACCTCTCCCAGCCCCAGGCACACAGCAGGTGCTCAATGAATGCTTGATGCTTATATTTTTAAAATTTTTTAAGATTTATTTATTTTAGAGAGAGAAGGCATGAGTGGGTGGGGGGTGGAGTTGGTGGCGGGGGAAAGGGCAGAGGGAGAGAGAATCCTGAAACAGACTCCTCACTAAGCCTGGAGCCTGACATGGGGCTCAATTCCAGGACCCCGAGATCATAACCTGAGCCGAAACCAGGAGTAGGCCACTTAACCCACTGTGCCACGCAGGCGTCCCTACTTGAGGCTTTCCATTGGTTTTTACCCTGCATTGGAGAAGCCCTCTGTTGGAGGCAGTATGACTGAATGGTTAAGAGCACAGACAGCTTGAGTTCAAGCCCCAGGCCACCCACTTAAATGACCCTGAGTGAAATTCTAAACCTCTGTCTACTAGTTTTCTCCTCAGTAAAATTGGAATAATCGTGCCGACCTCAAAGGGCTGTTCTAAGGACTGAGATGATAATGCAGGCAAAGCACCTGTCCGCGTACCACAATAAATGTTCAGTAAATATCATCTCCTATGATGATGGTGATTAGCGGCAACAGGGGGTTCTACTGCTCCCAACCCCTCTACTTTCAAAAGTTCTTATCACACTCTGCCTCTGTAATACATTCTGTGCTGCAGAGATCTGTGTCTGCCAGGAAAAAGCTATTATTCTCAAAGCAGATTGACTCTCCCTGGAGAAGACCTCCAGCTCTGAGATCCCAAGGCTGCTCTAGAGTGCCCTTCTTGGTTTTCATCTCCATCAGCAACAGAGAGCCCCAGGAAGTGAACTCTCCATAAATAATGAGGGTAGTTCCTATTTCCTTTGCCTGCCTGTGCAATTTAGCGCATTTATTGTGAGCTCTGTTTCTTGGTCATATGCTATGTGGGATGACATTGCTCCTTTTCCAGCCCCAGGCTGCTTCCTGTGCTCTGTGATGTGGAAGAGACTTGGAGACGTGGGAAACATCCCACACAGCCGGTCGGCCAGCCTCAGAGATCCATCGTGGTGCAGAAGGGTAACCGGGCTCAGAAAACATCCTATTCACACCCCCAGCATATCAAACCTGTGGCTCTTGTCCATGCCCAGGTTACACATTTGATTTCTTTTTTAAAGATTTTATGTATTTGAGAGAGAGAGAGAGAGCCAGTGAGCATGCAAGCAAGCACGAGCAGGAGGAGAGGGAGAGGGAGAGGGAGAAGCAGGCTCCTCACTGAGCAGGGAGCCCAATGCGGGGCTCCATCCCAGGACCCCGGGATCATGACCTGAGCCGAAGGCAAACGCTTAACCAACTAAGCCACCCAGGCACCCCTGCATCTTGCTTTTTTTAAACTTAACTATGGGGTAGTCTTTATAGCAGTTCACAGAACTCCTCCTTTTTAACTGCTGCATCGTGTTCCATTTTATAGATCTGCAAAACTTCACCCAACCAGTTCCCCAATGATGGACACTTAGGTTGTTTCCAGTATTTTCCTTTAACACGCAGGTATGCTATAATGAATGCTCCTTCTAGAAGGAAATGAGAATTGGATTTACTTCTGTTGTGGACGGAGATTCTTCTTTTCCCTCCACTTTCCCCAGAGTTGCCTGTATATACAGGCCATATCCTGTATTTTGTCCTGAGCTCTCTACCTACTGACAGGATGCCATGAATGTCCTGTACTCAGCCTTTTTTTTAAATTAAATTACAAAAACAAGCATCAGAGCTATTTTTCCCTCCACCGTAATTGGTACTTAAGTCAATTAAAGGCCGCACTAACTGAAAAGCAACTATACAAATAAAGATCTGGACAATCCCGTATGGTCTGCAGGTTTAACTGAGGGAAGTATAAAGAGGAAAACTGCAAAATAAAGGTACTTATTTTCATATTCCGGAAAGCAAAATACTGTTCTTTGGCTAAAGTTCCAAGTCGTGAACAATGACCACCATTAATAAGAGATAACTTACGATTTTTGTTCCGAAAATCAGCCAATCAGCAAAAATCTCACCCCGGGAACCACGCTTCTGAAAGTCGGCAAGTCAAGGACAGCCCCCAGCCGCTGAGAGCCAGCCAATCAGTGACGGCCCTCGCCTAGACAACAGCCAATCAGCAAGCCCCTCACTCCAGAGCCCAAGCTTGAAAGTCAGCGAGTCAAAAGCCGCCTTGCTCCAGTGCCAGCACCAGCTCAGCTGAGTCTCCTTAACTTTCCTGCGTGCTTTTTCTCGTGAAAGTCCACCAGCCCCTTGCACTACGCTTCCCCAGACCTTCAATAAAACCAGTTCTAGCTGATTAAGACTTAAAAGCACAGTTCTCACTTTCAGGCCAACATGAAGTTCATCTTTTCTGCATCAGACTTCAAGTTCAATTTAATGTTAGTTTGCAAATGTGCAGCCCTTTGAACATTTGGACCCCTGTTTATGGTTGGTTGTGAGGGCAAACTTGCCAGTGCGGGTGCACTGTTGCAGCAGTGAGATCTTCAAATTCAATCTCTTTGACTCTTGTAGTTTCTATTATCTATTTTTTAAATTTCTGTCTATTTGAACCCACCCCCAAAACCAATAGCAAGCATAAATTTTGTGAACTTTCTGAGCAGTAGTCATTTATTAAACAAGGAAAATTCCTTTTGTAGCTTTCCGCGGTGTGTGATTGTTCATTTAATATTTTTTTAAAATGGTGGTAAGAAAGATATAAGAGATGTAGGATTTCCTTAACTAGTGTTAGGAACGCATAAGAGATGTAGGATTTCCTTAACTAGTGTTAAGGAAAGTGATAAACAGATTTTTTTTATTAAGAAAAATTCAGGTGAAAATGATAAAATAATTGCAGCAGAAATGTTATGGCCTTCCACATTGTATATCATGATCACTCTTTCAGCTCAAATAACCATCCGAAGGTACTACTACTGAAACTGTTTTCCAGTTCCAAAATTGCAAGCAAAAACAATCAAATAAACAAAACAAAACAGGGGCACCTGGGTGGCTCAGTCGTTGGGCGTCTGCCTTGGGCTCAGGGCGTGATCCTGGCGTTCTGGGATCGAGCCCCACATCGGGCTCCTCCATTGGGGGCCTGCTTCTTCCTCTCCCACTCCCCCTGCTGTGTTGCCTCTCTCGCTGGCTGTCTCTCTGTCAAATAAATAAATAAAATCTTTAAAAAAAAACAAAACAAAAACAAAATTGCAAGCAAATTTCAAGTGGTAGAATGAATTCTACTGCTATAATAAAAATGTGAAAGCTCCATTTAGCATTACAGAGGTAATCAAATATGTAAACATCTCACTTTATGGCATAGCCACAATGCAAGTAATCTCAACGCAGAAACAGCTTTTCCCTTGTGCAGTATTTTTCTTGTAAAAAAGGAGTGTTGATAAGGCCATTGTGAGTAGAATCTCTTCCAGATAATACCTCAGAAATAGCAGTGAATTTATGCAGAGACACTCACTGAGTTCACAGTTAATCACACACACACACACAACAAAGGGGCACAGGAAACCTTTGGACGTGATGGATACGTGTATTACCTTGCCTGTGGTGATGGTTCACAGGTGTGTGCGTATGTCCAAATCCATCAAATTACATACAATAACTATATGCAGTTGTATTGTGTATATATAAAAAAGTTATTAAAAATGTTTTTACTACTTTTGTTGGAGATAATACAAACACAACTTTTGGTGAATGTTTGCATAAGGGTATAAACAATGCTTACTCAAAGCTGAAGCATGGCGTAAATAATTCTATGGCTGGTTATCCTGCTCCTGTTCTGCGTAATGCTACTCAGCAGAAGCGGATGTCTTTGTTATTGAGATTGAAGTAACTGTCCCGAAACTGCTCTCCTACTTCAGCACTGACATTGTTCTAAGTGAGCAATTTAGGATTTTTGTGATCTCACTGGCATTCAATAATCATCATTTCTCTCACATTCAGAAACTATTGGTTCTCTTTAGTCAACACAGTCGAGAAAATCCTTCATTCATGTGAAGCCCTGACATGGTACTTGAATTCTAAAGAAAAGGGTTTTCTTCTCTAAGAAATACTCTCTAAGAAGTCAGTTGTTGGTCCAAAATTCCTGTTAGCTTTTTAAACACTGCACTGAATGAAGTTTACTTATTTTTTGTTCATAGATTTTCACTATCAATTTTGCAGCAGGATTATGCAAATTGAAAGAACAACTGCTACTGAAGTGCTCCGTTGCTAAGGAACTTGTTGAATGTGGTAAGGAAGAACTGATTTAACGTTTATCCCTTTTACTATCAAAGCTATTCTTTTCTTTAAAAATATCTTATTTATTTATTTGAGAGAGAGAGAGCAGGGGGAGGAGTGGAGGGAGAGGGACAAGCCAACTCCACGCTGAGCACAAAGCCCAATGTGGGGCTCGATCTCACGACCCTGAGAAATCAAAAGTCAGAAGCTCAACCGACTGAGCCACCCAGGCACCCCTCAGAGCTCTTCTTAAAAGGGATATTATGTGTGAGCTGGAAAATAAATTTCAGCCCAAAGTGGATAATTATTTCAGCACCTGCTATGACTATCTTTTGAAATGTATTTCACCCATTGAAAAATTCAATTATTTTACTTAGAGGTTACTAAACACTCTTTCAGCATGGGAACAAGTAGAATCAACATGTGTAGTACTGAAGAAAAAAGGAATAGAAATTGATGACAATGCTCCTTTTTGTTACTGGACACTTTACAAAGTTATTGATCAAGACATGCAATGTAATCCTAAAGAGTGGAAAAGCAGCTTATGCTACGGAAGATGATGGTATTATGTACTTCAATCACATCTGAAGAGCAATTCTTAGCGTTGTGAACTCTTTGCAAGTACATGTTCCATATGCTGGCTCGTAATGCTAATGCTGAGCACGGTTTCTCACTGGCCAAGAGCAGAGTAAGTCAGATGTGATCACTGCAGAAATCATGTTAAAATGTAAATGCAACATAGACTGTAACTTCAGGGAATTTTATAGGCAAATTCTGCAAAACAAGGAACTATTAAGGAGAGCCAAATCACCAGGGAAATATAATGAAATAAATAGGTACCTAAGTTAGATACATAATTTATTTCAGATAAACAAAAATCTGTTTTTAGAATAAGTATGTCTTGGGGCATCCGGGTGGCTCAGTGGGTTAAGCATCCAACTCTTGATTTTGGTTCAGGTCATGATCTCAGTGGTTGTGGAATGCAGCCCCGAGTCAGGCTCCGCACTTAGCAGGGAGTCTGCTTAAGATTTTCTCTCTCTCTCTTCTCCTCTCTGCACCCCACACTCTCTCTCTCTCAAATAAATAAGCATATCTTAAAAAAAAAAAAGAATAAATGTGTTTTATGCAATATTTTTTATCTCAAAGTATATACGTGTAGGCAATTAGGAATAATTCAAATTTAACTGGGTGTTCTGTTTTTATTTTTTACACTAGCGAACACCTCAGCCCCAGCCTCTGTGCCTCTATGCTTTTGATCACCCCAGCCTATAATGCCATCCTCCTCTTCTTCAATGACCAAATCCTAATCCTCTTTCAAGACCCATTTCAAAAAATCCCTTAGCGATGGCTAACTCTGTGCCAGGCATTATTCTAAGAATCTTACATCTATTAAATCACGTATTCCTCCCTGAGGTAATCATTCTTCGTTATAATAGTAAATACTATAAAGAAGATATTTTTCCAATTTTAGGGATGAAGCAGTTAGGGCATGGAGGAATTAAGTGACTTACCAGAAGTTACCCAATCAGTAAGTAGCAGAGCTGGGATTCAAATACAGATGGTGTGGCTCTGGAGTCCATTCCATGGTGTGGCACCCACATCTGTCCGATGTGCTTCCTCTGGGAGCCCAGCCACCATGTTGTGAGAAAGCCCAGGCCACGAGGAGAAGCCCTTAGGCAAGTGTCCAGCCGCCAGTCAGCTCCACCACCAGACAGGTGAGTAAACAAGCCTCGTGATTCCAGCTCCAGGCTTCCATTTAAGGCTCATTCATCATTCCCACTGTACCCTGCCTGAATATCTGGCATATAGAAATCATGAGAGATCATAAAAAATAAATGTTTTTAAAGGATTGTTTTATTTTTTTTAAGATTTTATTTATTTGAGACAGAGAGAGGGAGATTAAGAGAAGAATGGGAGGAGAGGCAGAGGGAGAAGCAGACTCCCTGCGGAGCAGAGAGCCCAACACAGGACCCTGGAATCTGAGCCAAAGGCAGACACTTCACGGACTGAGCCACCCAGATGCCCTAAAGGATTTTTTAGAGCGGTTTTAGGTTCACAGCAAAATTGAGAGGAAGGTACAGAGAACGCCTATATGCCTTCTGTGCCCACAGATGCACAGCCTCACGCATTATCACCATCTCCCACCAGAGGGGGGCACATGTGTTGTTCTAAATATAACAAATATTTGTTATTTGTATGATGAACCTACACGGACATGTCGCATCAGCCAAAACCCACCATTTTCATCAGGGTTCATTCTCGTACGTTCCCTGGGTGAAGACACGGGTAGAGCGACATGTATCCACCACGACACCATCACACAGAACAGTTTCACTGCCCTAAAAATTCTCTGTGCTCCACTTACTCATCCCTTCCTCCTCCCTAACTGCTGGCAACTACTGATCTTTCTACTGTCTCTCTAGTTTTGCCTTTTCCAGAATGTTATATCATTGGAATATTACAGCAGACATAGCCTATTCAGATCAGCTTCTCTCGGTGACACACCTTTCAGTTTTCTTCCATGTCTTTTCGTGGCTTCACAGCACATTTCTCTGTAGCTCTTATTGGACTCACTGTTTTTACCCACTGAGGTTTGAGATCACCTATTATGCAGCAATAGATAACTAAGTATCTTTCCAGAATTTCTTCTAACTAGCCTCAGGGTAGAAAAAAAATTATTTGTGTTTTCACTCATTTGTTCACCCAACTATTGAACTTCACGGGGTATACTTGGTTTCAGACATGGCTAAATCTAAGTGGCTCAAGTAATGTCATCAGGGTTCTGTATCTCTTTTCTCTTGGTTCTACTTTTCTCCCCAGCAGCTCTAAGCTTTCCTGGATTTTACAGCTCACCACAATGTATCTCCCCTAAATACCAGCATAACCCCCTCGGAAGACCTGAGTCATCCGCTGTAACGATGAGTCATGTTTTCAACTTCAGTCACAGTAAACTCTACTAACAGTGGCTTAACATTTAAACCATACGGATATTTATTATTTACTTAAAAGAAGTCCAGAAGCAGGAGTCCCAGTACCATTCAAATATTAAGGACTTACGTTCTTTCTTTCACTCTATCCTTATGCTTGTTGCCTCGGGGTCACGACATGGCTTTCCCAGCTCCAGGCATCACATCTGCCTTGAGTCAGGAAGAAAAGGGAAGGAACAGAGACAGTTTGTTTTGTAAGCATGTCACTTTTGTCAGGAAGTACAGCGTCTTCCCAGAGCCATCTTTTTACTTCACTGGCCAGAACTAGGTTACCTGGCCATATCCTGGCTGAGAAGCTGGGAGAGTAGCTAAGTTTCCAGAGGCTACAGTGGGAAGCAGCAAAGGAGAAGGGAGGCTGTGAGTGGCTGTTGGGTTAGTATCTTCCATGTTTGCCTAGCCCTGAATCAATCATGGCCAGGGCCATGGAGCTCTCTAATTGATTAGGCCAGAGGGTAGGACCAGCTTCACAAAACCCACATGAACCTCAGGGTCTGAGCAGGATTTTCTGGGGCTTGGGGCAACGTGTTTACTCAAAGCAAGGGCAACAGAAGAGTGCAAAACCATCCATTCACAGGAGAGCTGCGGAGTGTTCCACTGTAAGGATGAATCCACAGTTCTTTGAATTAGCCCATTTTAGTTCTAAAACAGGAGGGTGGAAGGATGGGTATGGGTAAGTTCAAACCCAGACATGCAGTGGGAGGGACATGAGGGGGCAGGAGGTTAGGTAGAGAGTAGGCTGTCAGGAGGCTGGGACGACCTAAGGGGTAATCCTGGCTGGCCATGAATGCCAAGCTATGCTACTGTTTCATCCAATACTCACAACAGATACCTGAGGTCAGGATTACTTACCCCACTCAGTTCCTATGTTCTAGAAGAGAAAATTCAGAGATGGAGAAGTTGAGTCATTTGCTTGAGTCACACTCATTCAAGAACCCGGGATTGACTAGACCAGATCTTCCCGATTTGTCCCCTAAACTCTCTGATTCCAGAGCTGCCGGGGAACTGGTTCCCTACAGAAAAGGCAACGAGGGTAGCGATGGGGGCGACAGGCCCAATTAAAGTCACATGATATCACTCTTCCTAGAACGATCTGAATGCAGCTGCTGCAGACTGGGCCCTGTTATCTGATGTGTTTGGAGATGGGGGTTGTGAAACAGCTACAGTGCCACGCTGAGATGAGGTTTGACTGCATGGGTTGTTTTTTGTTTTTTTTTTAAACGACTAAATCAACAATGAGGCCAAAGAACAATTCCTTAGAACCGTGGAGGTATTAGCTCCAACGTCTCATGTCATCAGGGCCTCTCCAGAGCAACACCACCTCAATCAAGGTGGACTGGAGCTACAGCTGGGCCCCAGGGGAGGGGTGAGCCCAATCATGGGACCTGCGGATATGGCCACCGAGCTCCCTATGGACGTCATGTGTGGTGTGTTCCCATTTCTGTAAAATATAAGTATATTCAAGGAAAAACAATTTGGAAATGTAGCCTAAACTCGTAGCAATGTTATCTTGGGGTGGGGAGCTGGGGAGACCAGGGATCTCCCTCTTCCTCTAGTATAGACTGCTGTGAAGATTAAGATTAAGAAAAAAAAAAAAAAGGAAGAAAAATCCAATTACATGTAAAGCAAAAAAGTTGTAGTATCTAGGTAAAATAATGACATCTAAAAAAGTTAAACTGAAGGCAGAGCCAGGCCCAACCCCGGAGACTCTAAGGACACCATTTTGCTCTTCCTCCTCCTTTCCTCCCCCCGGCACTAAAAACCTGGCCCCAGGGCCCCCACCCCCGCCCCGGGCCTGGGCACTGCATTCCTAGGAGCCACCTGGGGCCCCCAAGTCTCCGGGCTGCACAAAACCAGTGTCCAACCCTCGCCTCCCACAGCTGCTCCCAGGCCTGCGCGCTCCTGGAGACGAAATGAGAGAGGATAGCTGGCCCCAGACAGGGCAAAGTCCGGCAGCCAGGACCCCGCAGGCAGCCCCTCCGCCGGCGAGCGGCTCCGCGTGACCCGGGGACACGTGACCCGCGCTGGGCGGGGCCGCCAGCACAGTTGCTGCAGCCGCCACGGGAGGTGTTCGAGTAAGTAGGGAGCGGGGCTGGCGGGGACCCTCCTCGCGGGTGGGTGCGGGTGGGGGTCCAGGCGCTGCCTCAGTCTCCGATCCCCAGGATCCCGGAGCCCAGTGAGCTGCTGGGACCCCTTCCCGGTGCAGGGCGGGAGAGGCGATGGGATCGCCATCGGGGTCGGGAAAACACTCCTGTATCCTTCGGATGGCCCAGATGGCCACCCCGGCCTCCCACTCTGATCGCCGTGCGGGGCGATTACATTGACCCCGTGTGGTTTGGGGGAAACTGAGGGTCCACAAAGCAAGGCCGGCCGGCGGGAGCACCCATCTCCAGGGCTGTAGGAGAACACACCTCTCCAGGCAAACCCCATGGCTCTCACCTGCTATAGTGGCCCAGTATGATCCCATGACCCCTCTATTGAGGAAGAGGCCGTGGGTACAGAATATCCAGCGCGCGTGGGGATAGAGAAGTGGTTAAAGGGGGCTGGGTCGAGCTACAAGATAATAGCCAACATATTGAATATTGTGTGGTTTACATGCATCCTCATTTGATATTCACCATCGTGAAGTTTGGCGGGTAGGTACTATTGTCCCCATTTTCACGTAAGAAAAAACAGGCGGGGAGAACTTGTGTCCTTTGACCAAGGTCCTTTGGTTGGTAAATGGAGGAACTGAAGATTAGAACTCAGGTCTGTCTCACAGCAGCGCCTCCTGGTGGGTGGTGGAGGCACTTGGCCCAGCCTATAAATTCCTCTGTGAACGGAAAGTTGGGGGTCTTTCTCTTGCTCAGACACCCTGGGGACAGGTTGTTGCTGGGTGAGAAGAAGGGAGAATCCCTTTCTCCCTGTCCTTTGCCATTGATTCCTTTTGTCACCTGCCCCCTACAGGACAAGATGAAGCTCATCATCCTGGACCATTATTCTCAGGCCAGCGAGTGGGCAGCCAAGTACATCAGGAATCGCATCATCCAGTTTAACCCGGGGCCAGACAAGTACTTCACCCTGGGACTTCCCACTGGTGCGTTGGGGGATGGAGGGGGTGCCGTGGATTGGGGGGGAGTGAGTGAGCATTTGGGTTTTTCAGGGGCCAGGTACGTGGGCTTACTGAGCCAAGGGACTTACAAGGAGGGCTCTGGGGTGCTGGTGCTATGAGGGAACAGCCCTGCTTCCTGGAAACGCAAAACAAGAGGATCCCGCTTCCTGTATGGTTTGGTTTAGATGCTGCCCGCTCCTGAAGAGTTCTGGAGTAGACAGTTTCTTGGTTAGGCAGGAAGAACTTGATTTTTAGGCTCCACTCGAAGTCAGCCCTGTCCTCAACAGGCTGTCTCCGGGTCTAGGAGTCCTTAACAGAACTAATGCCTTCAGGCACACATTTCGTGTAATGATTGTCATGACTTCTGTGCCTCTCCAGTGCTACTCACTGAGCACCGTCCTTGGGAGAACTGGGAAGAGTCCACTCAAAGCATTTTCTGTAACGTTTAATTAGACACAGGACCGACGTGAAGAACATTCTCAGTTTCTTATGGAAAAATCAGCTTGTTGCCTTTGGGGGAGGATATTTATTTTGACTCCAGCTCCTCAAGGCCTATATCCTGATTCTTTCTCTCTGAGTTTGGTTGGATTTGCCCCAGTGTCCCATCCACTAGAGCAGGGGCCTTCTGACTTTTTCTGTAGATGGTCACGCCGTTAATATGTTATGCTTCCCCAGCCAGAGAGCCTCTGTTGCAACTACTTAATGTCCTTGTAGCTTAAAAGCAGCCGCAGACAGCACATAAATGAATGCACCTGGCCATCTACCAGTGAAACTTGATGGATGCCGACGTCTGAATTCAGATAATTCTCACATGTCACCAAGTCATACTCTTTCGATATTTATCAACATAAAAAGTATAAAAACCATTCTGAACTAATGAGCTATATAAAAACAGGCAGCAGGCCAGATTTGGCCTGTGGGATGAAGTTTGCGGGCCTCTGTGCTAGAGGTTTGTGGGAGCAGTATCTGCACGTATCTTCGAAACCACTAACGTCCCAGGCCCTGGAGGGGCTGCACTGACATCCTGTTTTCTAATTGTGGAGCTTCTCTAGGTCAGAGTCTCTGCTTCTGCTGAGATCCCTCCTGAATTCCCCATCACCTGCACAATCAGATCCCAGCTCCTCAGCGTGGCGTTCAGGGCCCTCCAAGGCCTGGCCCCTTCCTGACTATCATATTTGAACCAGCACAGCATTTCCATTTGAGTTCCTTGGAACATGCCTTCTGTTAGGTGAAACACCAGTCGGGGGTTCTGGGTGGAAACCAAAGAAACCAACTCTGGCTACTTACGCAGGAAAGGAATGTATTGGCTAGATAATGGGGAGCTCACAGAATTGATGGGAAAACTCGAAGTCTGGAAAGTGGACATGACGTGACGAACCTCAGGGGAAGGCCAGGGAAGCTGTGTGGCTCAGGCACGGCTGAGGCCATGGCACAGGGACAGACCGGTGATGGGGGCAGGGAGAGAACTTTGATTCAGCAGGTATTTAGTGAATGCCCAGCGTATGCTGAGCTCTTCTAGGTGCTGGAGACACGACGACAAACAAAAAAGACATAATGTCCCGCCTTCCTAAAGCTTAAATGGTAGTAGGAGAGAGAGATAATAAGCAAGTTACATGACAAAATACAGAGTATGTTAGATGGTGATGAGTGAAGGGGAAAAATGAAGCAGGGAAGGAGGGATAGGGAGTGTCTAGGCAGGGGTGGGTGTCTGCAGTGTCAGAGACGGTGGCAAGGAAGGTCCCTCTGAGAAGGCGACATCTGAGAAGAGGCCAGAAGAGGTGAGAGTCGTGCAGGTACCTGGAAGAGCTCTGCTGGCTGAGGTGGCATTGCCTGGAGCGGGAGGAGTACGGGTGAGGGTGGGAAGCCAGGGCCAAGTTATGGAGAGGCTTTGTTAAGAAGGGTTATTATTCAGTGAAATGAGAAGCCATTAGCAGGTTGTGAAAAGAGCGATCTGATTTGGGTGGGGCTTTTTTCTATCTTCTTTTAAAAATTTTCAAATATTCACAAAAGCTGAAAGATAAGTAAGTACCATTTTGCTAGGCTCGCCCATTGTTAATATTTGCCACTTTTACCCTTCATCTCTTCTGGCTCATGTTCTCTGTCTACACACAAACACACACACACATTTTTTTATGAGGCAGTTGAAAGTAAGTCCCAAACTGGGACTCTTGATGCTTGACCTCTAAATCTTCCGGCATCTGTCTCAGAATACGGACGTTCTCTTACTAACTACGATACTTTATCATACCTATTAAAAATCATTCCATAATATCATTTGATATACAGACGAGAAACATTTTTTTCCTCATTGTCCACATTTATCTTTTATAATTTTCCCCCCAATAATCCAGGATCCAGACTTCATGCATATTTAGTTCTTTCATCTACAGAGGGTCCTCCTGCCTTTTTCATGTGTTTTATGACCTTGACTTTTTAATGAGACTCAACACGCAGTAGTTTGCTCCTCTTCGGGGAGGTCTTCCCTGAGCCCACAGACTTAGCCTGGTCACAGCTGACACTACTGCTTCATGTCCCAGTCCTGGACAGTGAGCTTGGTCCGAGTGGCTGCTGTGTCTCCCTTCTGTGTTCCCATCATGTGGCCCACTGGCTCCCACATACTAGTTGCTCACGGAGTATGTAAGTCAGTGTGAGGTCTACTCAGGTTACTCATTCCAGTCAGCAGTGTGCTGAGCACTGGGATTCAGCAGTGAACAAGAGAGACAGCCCTGACCTCTGGGAGCTTACAGTCGAGTGGGGAGGGAGGCATTCGGAAGCACTGGCGGGATGGCAGTTAGGACTGGGGCTCTGGGGGATGACTTCGGATCTGACTTGCTCTCTCAGATCTGACACGTTCTCCCTCTTGAGCAGCCCTCATTCCTGGGTGTTCTTAGGAACTGGGAGCTGAAGGGTGTTCATGGCTGTGGCCTCTCTCACAGGGAGCACCCCAGTTGGCTGCTACAAGAAGCTCATTGAGTACTATAAGAATGGCGACCTGTCCTTCAGATATGTAAAGACCTTCAACATGGATGAGTATGTGGGTGAGTCTGTCTCTTTCCAGGCCTTCCCTGATTCCAGGAGAGTCTTACTCCCCTTTCAGGCGTAGTCGGGGAGAAGAATAGGGATGTCTCCGGGGACCAGTGATGTTTGGTCATAAGCGCCATTAGCAATAGCAGTCTCTTCCAGGCCTTGGTGTACTCAGCTATAAAATGGTGCTCTGAAAGCCGAGCTCAGGGTGTAAGCATTAAGTGAGCTAACAGACAGAGAAGCCTCTTGTACAGAGCAAGCGTTTTAAATATTAGAATATCTCCTTCTCCTCTGCCTCTTCCCCAACTCCATGCTGTTTCTTTCTGTGACCAATAACTGCAGATGGGATTATCCCTCAGTGTCTGTGTCTGGTCTCTCTCTCCAGCGTTCATCCTCCAGCTCCCCTTTCTGCCAGGCACACTGGGAGAGGAGCAGAGACTGGTGTTCCTCCAGTGCTGAAAAGCTATCCACCTTGGTCTTCTGTCACACCCGCCTACCCCCGTCCCCCCGCCGCCATCATTTTATAAGGCTTCACTTTAAACGTTCTTGTTTTCAATTGTAAAATACACATAAAATTTAGCATCCAGCCATTTTTATATGTAGAGTTCAGCAGCGTTAAGTATATTCACAGTGTTGTGTAACCAATCTCCAGAACTCTTCATCTTACAAAACTGAAACTCTACCCATTCAACACCAGCTACCCATCTCCCGCTCTCCCAACCCCTAGCAACCACCATTTTACTGTTTCTGTGAATTTCACTACTCTAGATACTTCATTTAAGTGGAATCATAGAGTATTTGTCTTTTTGTGACTGGCTTATTTCACTCAACAAAATGTCCTCAAGGTTTGTCCATGTGGTAGTATGTGTCAGAATTCCATTTTTAAGGCTGACATTAAACATCCTTCATGTTTAATTAAACATCCGCTTGAAACTTTTTCTTCTTGGCTAAAAATCATTTTGGGGAAGCCCTGAGATAACTGTCTCTGACCAGCTGGTGTTCAAGTTGGGGTTCAGGCTGAGGGGGGTAGAATGGGGGTTGAGCGGTGGGGTGGGACGCACAGGGCAAGGGGTGTGCTTGCTTCCTTTCCCAGGTGGGCCAAGCCCTACCTGCAGGTTGTAGGCCTCCTCCAGAAGCCCAGAGTGGCCCTGGCCTCCTGCCTACAGTTACTCCCTTATGAGAAGGAGAGGAGAATGAGGGGATTTCTCAGGCTCCCAGCATGCAGTTACTGTGGCCCAGTCCTGCTGTCACAGCTGGTGGTGGTGATGGACACAGGGATACCATCTCAGCCGGTCGTGGCTGATCGCGGACTGGTGCCCAAGGCCCCCTAATAGGTGTTCCCCTGAAAGTGTCTGTGGAGGTCTGAGGGCATCCTGGCATCCACCGTGGGAGGAGGGCTCTGGCTCAGGCTGGGCATGACTGAGTGTAGCCATGGTCCCACAGGCCTTCCTCGAGACCACCCAGAGAGTTACCACTCCTTCATGTGGAACAACTTCTTCAAGCACATTGACATCCTCCCAGAAAACACCCACATTCTGGATGGGAATGCACCTGACCTGCAGGCTGAGTGTGACGCCTTTGAAGAGAAGATCAAAGCTGCAGGGGGGATTGAGCTGTTTGTCGGAGGTGAGCTTGACACTCTGCGGCACGTGTCCAGGGCAGGCCCAGGGTGCTGAGAACACATGGAAGGGGGACAGGACCCATGCCTGTTTCCCAACAGCTTCCTCACGGCACTAGTAATAATAGGAATCATTTATTACCCTGAGGAGGTGGGGAAGACCTAGATAGGAGCCCTCACTCCTTCCCTTGGCTGTGCTGCCCAGTGACCGTGTGATCTTGGATCTCCTTTTTCTGCACTTCCGTGCCTTGTTGGTAAAGTTAGATGTTTGGATTTGGACTTAAGATTCTGTTCCCTAGTATTGAGGTTTTATATGGATTAGTCCATGGGACTTACCTAAACAGTTAAAAGACCCAATGGTTCGAGAAGATTCCGCACTCAGCCCCTGCACACTACAGATAGCCATTTGAACTCCCAGCCAGAGTAGTGGAAAGAAAGCAGGAACCCTGGGTGTCCCCTTCTCAGTTTGTGCTCTGTTCCTACCCTGAGCTGCCCCCTTACATTTCCATCTTTTGCCACCTCTGGAGTCACCACGGGGGTGGTTAAGTTGGACTGCCTTTTACTGCTCTAGACGTAACTCTTCTTTACTTTGAGGTAGGAGGAAGAGGCTAAGAGCACTCATGTTCTAAGATTTTATGAACTTTGTAACCCCTGTCCAGTCCCTGTTTTTTATTTGCTGTGACTATGCCAGCAGCAGGACCCCTGACTACTGACAGGAGAGAGGTTACCCTTCGATGCTCTAGGGAAGCAGAAGCTATTTGGAGTACTACTTACTTGGCTTTCTGAGTGTGGTAGCAAGGTGACCAGGTTGTGTGTGTGCCTCAAACAGAAATGCGCAGGAGGTGGAGAGAGGGGAGGATCTTATGCTTAAAGTCTACGTGCCTGGGGTGAATGAGAAAAGAGCTATGATTTCAAGGGTTTTACATACCCCAGGTGGGGAAGAATAGATGACCCAGTGATAATCTCGATCCCTGGGACTGATGAGGCTGCCCTGGCTGTTTGTAGGCATCGGCCCTGATGGACACATTGCCTTCAATGAGCCAGGCTCCAGTCTGGTGTCCAGGACCCGTGTGAAGACTCTGGCCATGGACACCATCCTGGCCAACGCTAGGTTCTTCGATGGTGATCTCACCAAGGTGCCCACCATGGCGCTGACGGTGGGTGTGGGCACTCTCATGGATGCTAGAGAGGTAAGGTCATATGGGGTCCCCAGGCCTTCCTTGGGGGTTTGGACTTGTTTTTTTGTCGTTAACTATACAGGTACCACCTGACTACACTGTTACCAAAAATGAAGGCATTATCAGTAAGGCTAAAATCCCAGCTCATCCTTTCACTGGTCCTCCTTGCTCTTTGGAGGCAGCCGCTATTCTGTTCTCAGCGGAACGCTTTCCGCACTGGCTGTACACGAGGCTGCAGGCTCCCAGGCCTCTGCTTACACACCCCTTTGGAGCTTCTCAAGGCAGGAGCCCAGCACTACTCACATCCGAATAGGAATTTGCATTTGCCCAGGTATGGGGAGGGACTGCTGGTTCCCTGCCGTTGGTGGAAGGCACTGTTTGAAGGGAGTTCCCCCTCCCATCCCAGGATATTTGTGGTTATGGCCTTGTGCTCAGGGACTCATAAATATGGAGTGTGATTTAAACGTAAAGTTTAGTGTGTTTTTCCCTAGAACGCTGGATATCATTTTAATTTTTTGTGGTTCCAGTTTCTTTACTGCCTTTCATTAGAATTTTAAAAGCATTTTCTCTTCCTTTCAGGGGTATATACAGTGGGAAGCAATTATTGACATTGTAGCTTCAAGTTTCTTTGCCCAGCTCTGTGAACAAACATCTCTATCAGTGAAAAAAAGCTCCTTATTTCAAGAGAACTTTTGTGAAATGAGTAAGGTTATCAGCTTTCTCTTGGGTGACCTTGACTCACTATTTCTGGAGGTCACCCTGCTGTTTTTGGCCTTACAGCTTGTTAACAATAGGGTTTGAGGGCTGTCCCTGTCATGTGAGGGTATTATGATCTGAGAAAGGACCTGGGTCTGGAAATCAGGAGTTCTGGGATCCTGAACAAAGAGTTGCATTCTCTCTATGCCTCTGGTGTCTCATCTTTTAAGAGAGAAACAGTAAATGCTGTTCACAACTCCATGGTACAATCGAATTACAATAAAAGGAAATCTAGAGAGCAGAGTTCTTTTACAATCACTTTCCAGCACTTATGTTCTTGATATTTTAACTGTTGAGGGAGTCTGTGCCTTTGTTTTATTTGAACATAAAACATCACCCCAAATCCTATTAGTCAGTCTAATACTTGGCATTGAAAGTGACCTGATTAAGGGGCAACCTTTGTGGGATCGAACCTCAAGGGCCACACACATAACCATTACCATCACTTCCATGGCCCCTTGCAGATGGTGCAGAGTGGAACCCCTCTTCTTCAGACTGCACTTGTGAAAACTCACCCAGCCTAGGACCCCTTGGGACCCACCATCCCAACTGTTGGGATAAGAGGCACAGGCCTTTGGCATGTGTTCATAGCCACCATCAGAGGTACCAGGAGGCACCATCACGGGGTGGTCTAGAGCATGGACTCTGGGGCAGAAATGACCTGGGCAAGCTACTCAGTCCCCTGGAGCGCATTTCCTCATTACAGAACAGAGGGATGGTGATGCTCCCAGCCTCAGGTTATCTGTGTGGTGAGGCAGGGAGCTGGGAGCACAGTGCGCTGCAGTCTAACAATTTAAAATAGTCTATTAAAAACAACAGTGCTTACAGCCAGTTGTGGTGACTGGACCGGAACTCAGGTTTCTGGACTCCGGGTTCCACTGCTCTTTCTCTTCCATCACAGGCGTGTTTTCTGACCCTCAGGTAATGATCCTCATCACAGGTGCGCACAAGGCGTTTGCTCTGTACAAGGCCATCGAGGAGGGAGTGAGCCACATGTGGACCGTATCTGCCTTCCAGCAGCATCCCCGCACAGTGTTTGTGTGTGACGAGGACGCCACCCTGGAGCTGAAAGTGAAAACCGTCAAGTATTTCAAAGGTATGGGAGGGGAAGGGTGCGTCTGGGAAGAGGCGGCCGAGTTTGGGGTCTGCCAGGTGTGAGGAGTGGATCTCGTTTTCTTGCTCTGGCCATTTTCATAGACAACTCTGATTTTAATAAAAAGCAAACCTTACTGTCCCAGAATACACAGTCATTGCTCTTCCATCCATGACTGCAAGGGTCTATTTCTGGAGGCCTGTTTGTTCTAAGGAGGCAAAAAAACAATGAAATGAAAAATAGTCTGAGGGCTATGTGGTGATCTCTTGGCAGGGATATTGAAACTCAAGGGTTTGTTTTTATCTTTTCAGGTTTCATACAGGCCTTTCCCCTCTAGGTAGGACACTGAACTCTCATGAGGATCTTTTTCTCTTGTACTTTAAAAAGGACACACTGCCTTAAGCAAACTTAGGGGAAAACCCTCATTTACTAAACAGGCAAATTAGGAATTTATTCTTTGGTGAAAAGATTAACTTTTCAATAGCCAACACCTCTAAAGAGTGAATTTACAAAAGGGCCATGGATTCTAGCATTCATTGGGAATAACAAATTATTTTCCTACTCTTAGTATTTTTATCATTTGGAGCCACAGAGAAAAGATGATTTTCAGTACTAGAACAAAATGTGAGAGCTCCAGAATGTTATTGTTCATAATCGTGGAACTCTGCCTCTTCCTGCATTAACTACTTTTGTTTTTCATTTTTCACAGGTTTAATGCTTGTTCATAACAAATTGGTGGACCCCTTGTACAGTATCAAAGAGAAAGAAACAGAGAAAAACCCATCTTCCGAGAAACCATACGGTGATTAGCCTGTGCTCATTCTAGCGTCGAGTACCTCTTTAGGACAGGCAGAGCAATTCTGGAAATTGCCTTTAGGAGGACAGAATTGTATTTCTTTAATCAGTATGGTTACTCTGGATAAATGGGTATACTTATTGTTCTTGGCTATGCAGCATGGAGCCTAGTCATGAGAGTTTAGCTACAGGGAGAAGGACGTGTTTTGCAACTTAATCAGAGGAAAAGTCTCTGAAAAACGTACTCCGTAATTTTGATGTCTGCCCTACACAGATTAAGGGTTTTTAGCTTTTGTTCTGCCTCTGGCACTCTTCATATACAACACACTCCCGTCAGGAATTTCTATCATTGTGTACACCGATTCTCAATTGGGGGTAGTGGGAGCCTGTGTGTATTGGCCAAAACCTCTTTGGAGAGGCTTTGAAAGCCCCTCTTGAATAGGCCTGCCTCTCATTTGAGAATCACTGTTCCAGATTAAGGAACAATCTCTCAGCCTTCTGTTCAGTTTTAAGTGCCATAGAAAGAAAATGATTCCTTACTTTCTTTCCCTAGTTGTTTTTTTCCTGTTCTCACAGTTGGCCTTTCCATGAACTCGGAGGACTCCTTGGGGGAGGAGGAGCTAGGTGGCTAGGGCTAAAGAGAAGGCTTTTGCTGATAAACTCAGAGCCTCAAGGGGCCTAACCACGTCAAACTCCCCTCCCTCCAGGACCCTCTGGCACCTGGAGGAAGGCGGAAACCCTCTTCCCACCAGAGCCCCATGTTTTTGTTCCAAGGTCTCACTGGGGTGACAGGATCCTGCCTCAATGTCAGTGTGTTCAGCTAAGGAGATGGGGGCCAAGGCAACAGCTCAGTTAGACCTAAGTTTAGTCACAACACGAGTGACATGTTATCCTGCTTCCCTGAGAGGTGAGTGCCAAGATGACATACCAAATGCTTCTGAAGTTGCCTAATAATAGCCTTTCCCCACTGAAAATACCCTGCCCTTCCAATCCGCTCAGGTTCCGGTGGCCCGGTCTGATGTTCCCAGAGCATCAGGAAGTACAGCCCTTTTGCCCCTTTTATCCTTCACCCCTTGTTTACAAAGTGAGTTTATTGCTCTGCCTTTTGACTCTTTTAAGCCTTCGTGGAGTGGATGCTGCCTTCCCCTCCCTATTTCTGTGCCTGTTTGAAGCTGCTGCTTCCTCTCTTTCTGGGAAAGATCTTTCAGAGACTGGCTCAGGCCTCTCTTCAAGTGCTGTGTTTGGTACCAGTGTTTGGTCTTGAGCTTTTATACGTGATTGTGCTGTCATTCTGTCTTAGGCTAATGAATCAGTGGACCTGTTTACAATGTGATATTTTCTATTAAATCCAGTATTTTCAAATAAAATGTGTCTTGGTGGACGTGCACCCCCAGAGGTCAAAGGGTGGTCTGGGTTGACATTTATGTATCTTGGGAACAGCTGGTGAGCAGAGGTTCACACTCCCTCCTCACAACAGCTCTGAAGGAAGGCGCAGTCACGGCAACTGCTGACCTCTTCAGTCACCAGGGGGGAAATAAAATCGTTCGTAATAATGAAGCACCTATGTAAAATGGTGGGCATGAACAGATGAGCAATAAATTGTGATGTTCTGGCCATACCTGGGATCCAAACAAGGATATGGCTTCTAAAAAGACTTGTGGTCAGGAGGGATATAAAAACTGCAGAGTATGGAAAATAGGTTTAGGTGGGGGGGTTTTTTTATTAGAAAAATAAATATAATGGAACATCCTGGGTCAGTATAACCAACTGAGGTACAAGTAGAAGTTGGCAGAAGGGTTTAATTTTTTATCAGTTGTATTGAGATACAATTTACATGCCCGTAAAAGACCTATTTTAAATATAAATTCAGTGTTTTTTTATTTAGTCTATGGAGCTGTGCAATTTCCTACCACATCCATTTCTATCCTCCCAAGAGCTCCCTCTTCCTACCCTAGCCCAGGTGACCACAGATCTGCTTCGTCTCTACAATTTGCCTTTTCTGGATATTTCGTCTCTGTGGAATCCTACGGCATGGCATCTGGTGGGTCTGGCTTCTTTCCCTAAGCATAATGTTTCTGATGCATAATGTCAATCCATTTAACACGTATCAGTATCCCCTTTTATTGCTAAACAGTATTCTGTGGTACGGATACACATTTTGTTTATCTGGTAAAGAAGGGATTATATTACATCTAGAACATATAGTATGTTCTAGTAAAAATTTTATCAGAATGAAATGAAAAAAAATTTAGTCAGGAGGACTACACTGGAGATGCCTGTGTTAGCTCTGGACCTTAAAAAAGATCTCTTTCCCAGGCCCGTGGTTCCCTGGTGCCCAAGAGCAGTGTCATCTGGCTACAACCAGTTCTCATGCCGAGCAAGTGGGATGTACACTCCTGAGCCAGGCGGGGCTTCTGGTACTACTCAGGACTCCATGGAAAAGAGCTAATTACATTTTGAGGCAGAGATCACAGCGGGCCTGGAATACCTTGTTGCCAAAAAATAAGGGTGTTTTAAAAAAGGCTTGGGGGCAGTAATGAGGGGACAAAGCAGCCAGTTTAATGGGGCTCCCACTGTTGTTGCCAGGTTGCAACAATGTGATCAGTAAGGAAATATTAAATACAGCTAAGTGAAACAAGTTCAATCTGTAAAACCCCAAATCCAATACTCAAAGAGGAAAAACGTACTATTAAGTATAAATGGTATATTTCAGGAAGAGAGGAGTGAATGTGTTTCATGTTCTATGGCGTTTCGTAAAAAGCAGCAGCATGTTGACATAAATGGGTGACACCTCTTCTATTTAATCTGCTTAGAAAGTAGAGCTAGATACAAGGGCCTGGCCCACTATTTCCCCCGGATATATCAAAGGCTTACTCCCTTACTTCCTTCAGGTCTCTGCTTCAATGTCATTTATCAGAGACCTTCCCTGACCCTTCAATATCAAGTAGCAATCCAGAGTCCCTACCCCCTTGTCCTGCTCTTTTACTACCTGATGGGTATTTTGTTCCCCATGAAATGTAAGCTTCATGCAGGTGGACTTTAAATACTGCTCTAGCCCATCCCTCTAATGCCTTGAACTCTAGAAGGCACCTGTTAAATTTGTTCAACTATATGCCTGATAGTTCCTCCCAAGAGTAACGACCACACACAGTAACTAGGGGAAAAAATAGCATATTATATGATAATAGATTAGGCAACTGGCCTACTAAGGAGATCTAACTGCAAATTTGATGCCTCATTCCTGGGAACCCAAATCCTTACTGTAATGAGAAGCTAGTGAAGCAGGGATACGTTTCTAATAAATTATATTGTAACAAAATACTGAGTTATGTAATAAGGATAAATAGAACATGGTAATTTGGGCTTTAAGGGAGGCTTGACACCAGCTGGCAAACACACTCCCCAGTTTGTTCAATCTCTTCTAAGACTAATTCATGAGGTCTCAAGCCTCTACCCACTCTTGCCCCAGCTTTTCTCTCAGCTACGACCTTGAAAATGGAAGCAATCAGAAAAGAATTTCCACAAGCCTTACCATCACACACACCCACCTGCAGCCCTGCTCTCATACTTTGCCTTCTTCCTATGATTTGCTCCTTGTCCGGTCCCTCAACTTGTGCGCTAGACCCCACCTTCTTTTGCATCCTTGAGGGCATTGTTCCACCAAGACCCTCATTCACCTGCAGCATCAAAATGTCCTGCTTTCCCAGATCACTCCTATCAGCATATAAGACAAGCTTTAAAAACAAAACTTTTCTTTTCTTTTTTACAGAGAGAGAGAGAGAGCATGCAGGAGCCTGGGGGTTGGGGGCAGAGAAGGAGAGAAAGAATCTTACGCAGGCTCCAGGCGCAGCACAGAGGCCAACATAGGGCTCGATCTCATGACCCTGAGATCATGACCTGAGCCAAAATCAAGTAGGATGCTTAACAGAGCCACCCAGGCACCCCTAAAAACAAAACTCTTTACCCCATTTGCCCCCTCCTATAATAGCCTCATTCCCTGATCCCCTTTATTGCAAAGCCTCTGAAGTTACCTCTCCTGGGGCTCTCCTCTCTCTCCCTCGACTCTCTTCTGGTATTTCCATTATGCATATGTTATACCTTTGTAACTGTTTCACGGTTCTTGGATATTCCATACCTTTTAAAAAATTATTTCCTTTTTCTCTTCAAATTTGTTTGGAACATTTCTCTTGACTTATTTTCAAGCTCGCTGAGTCTTTCCTTAGGTGTTTCGAGACTACTGATGAGCCCCTCAAAGGCATTTGTTTCTCTTGTTTTTGTTTTCAGCATTCCCTTTTGATTCTTAGAGTTTCCATCTTTTGTATACATTACTCATCTGTTCTTGAATGTTGTCCACTTTTTCCATCAGAGACCTCAGCATACTAACCATTGTGACCTTAAATTTCCAGTCTGGTAACTCTGAACTCTCTGCCATATCTGAGTCTGGTTCTGATGCTTGCTTTGTTTCATTGGACTTTTTTTCCTGCTTCTTAGCATCCTCGTATACTTTTTATCGAGGCTGGACATGATATATATCGGGTAACAGGAACTGAGGTCAATGGGCCTTGAGTGGGAGGTTTCATGTTTACACAGCTAGCAGCTACGCTGTGTTCAATGTCTGCTGTGTCAGAGGTTTCGATTTCCTTCAGTGTTGTTCTTCTCTTCCCCTTCTGTTTGGGTTTCCCTAGAAACTCCTTCTTGAAATAGAGTCTGTGTCTTGCTGCTTTCTCAAAAGCTGTAATCCACTGTTGTAATACTGGAGCCCTACTGATGGTATGGTATTAATTATTCTGTATCTTATGATTATATCTGTTTTGTCTTTTTTAGTGAGCTGGAGTCCCCGGGCCAAGACCTTCAGAAGCGTATTAGCCTTTTTTTCCTTAGTGAGACAGGAAGGCTAGAGGGGGCTTAAGCCATCCAACTGCCCTTCTCCAAGGTCAGAGTAGAGTAGACTTGGGCAAACCAGTTTTCCCTAGTGCGGCCTTCTGCCATGGAAACAGAAAGCTCTGGGTATGTTTTGAAATGGCTACTTTCCCCCTACACCTTGCAGGAGGGGATTTTTTCTGCCATCTTCACATTGAGGACCTGGGGAAACTTCTGGAGGTAAAACCCACCAAAGTGTGGGGGACCCCTTAGAGTCACGCCCAGGAGTTTTAAACTCTCAAGCAAGTTCACACTCAGCCACCAGTAATTTGCTTCAATCCTGATAATCGGCTCCAGCACCTTCTCCTTTAGGTGAACTGATCTGAATTCTCTACATTTTCTTTTTTCTTTAGTTTTTGTGGTGGTTTGCCCTGTGATCTCCATTCTTTGATCAATCAAAGAAAAGTTGATTTTCAGTTTGTTTAGCATTTTTTATTGTGAGGATACCCCATTCTTTCCCAAACACACTCCAGATTTTCACCTCTCTTGTCACTTTGACACTTGTCAAAGTCACCAATGACCACACTGATCACAAGTCAATGCTTAGAGCTCCTATTACTTGACCTATTTGCACTATGTGACAGCTGACCACTCCTTCCTTCACACTTGACACAGCTTCCAGGGCATCACACTTGGATTTTCTTGCCTTACTGGCCACTTGTCATCTCCTCTGTTGGGTCCTTCACATCACCCTGAACTCGTGGCATTTGCGGGGGCTCTAAGACTCAGTCGTTGGACCTCTTCTTCCCATACAACTCACTCTTGGTAATTTCATCCAGTCTCACGTCTTCACATACCATCTATACACTGACTCCCATATTTCCATCTTCAGGCTGAGACTCCCTTCAATTCCAGAGACTACAACACCGAACTGCCTACCCAACATCTCCACTGAGATCCTTGCCAGGCATCTCAAACTCATCTATCCACAAATAAATTCCTGATCTTCACCAGCAAATCTCTACCACCTACAGCTTTTCCCGTCTCAACTACAGAGACAAAAAGAGCTAGTAATCAACTCTGATGCCTCACTTTCTCGTATTATACATGCAATCTATCAGTGAACCCTTGAAGTTTTATCTTCAAGCTAAGTACAGAATCTGACTGATCAGGATTCCAAGTGCTGGCACAGCGCTCCAAGCCATGTGCACTTGTCACCTGAGGTACTGCAGTAGTCTTCTAACTGGTCTGTTGCTACCCTTGCTCATACTCTCCTAAAACCTAAGATCCTATCACCATTCCAGCTCAAAGCCCTCGAAAGGCTCCCATCTCAGAGTAGAAGCCAAAGTTCAAGCGGTCTGCTTCCGCCATCTCACCTCTCACTACTCTCTTTCTCAGTCCACTTCAGCTCTTACTGGCTCTCATGCTGTGCCCGGAGCCCTCCAACACGCTCTCACTCCAAGGGCCCTTGCCGGTGCTGCTCTGTCCGGGTTCTCTTCTCCCAGGTGCCCACATGGTACTGCCAAGCCTCTGTCCAAGTGCTATCTTGATGAAGCCTTCTAACTCTTGAAAATTCCAACATCACTCTGCCTCCCCTAATTCCCTATTGCCTCTCCCAATTTCTCTCCATAGCACTTCACTTGTGATAATCGTTTCATTTCCTTAGCATCTGTCTCCTTCCACCAGAATTTAAGTTTCATAAGAGGAGAGATTTATGTCTGTTTTATTCACTGCTACATTCTCAGCACCGAAAAAAGTCCTATCATGAGCTGTGCAATAAATATTTGTTAAGTGAATGAATACTAGGAAACACAACAGGCTGCGAGAAATGGAATGGGAATGAGAGTAAGACACACAACCATCTTTTAAATTCCTATGCAATGACGTGGCATTAATATTAGTTTAGTTTGTTTGCTGATTCAATGAAGGGGAAAAAAAGAGCCAAGCAAGGAAAAGAAGTAACTATGCTGACTTTGTATTTACAACTTTGGCATCAGAATCTCACTACATTTTCAATGTGCACTATCCTCTCCAAAGCGCCCTCTGGCTCAGAGAAGTATGTGAATACTTGGAGAGGTAAATCTTCAGGCGACCTGAGTAATTACCCAGACCAGACGGTGAATGCTAAAAGTTGATCATTATCACTAACATTGGTGAGAACATCCTCAAAGCCAGCTCTCTGACCACAAAGCCTCGGCCTGGTTTGCTGGCCAATTTTTTTTATTGAGCCGAAGTTCAGGGAGCAGACTGTTTGGCTATTCTTACCAGTATCAGAGGGTACCACATCTGTCATACTTAGGGGCGTCAGACAGAACTTAATTTGTTTCCTTCAGTGGATGGAGACAAGTGCGACTATTGGAGTGATACATTCTATGTAACAAATGAATGCCAACTATGGTTCAAGTACAGTTTTAAGTGGCCTTACATTTTTTGTTAATACTGCTGTTCCTGCCTTGCTGGTATCACTAGACGCCATTCCAGCTTCAGAGTGTATAGCAGACTATAATGGAACACAAGGAGGAAAATTAAAATCCCCCAAATAAACCTGTTTCTGTAACAAAATAAAATACTAGGGTCTTAGTTACTGCATTTTTATAACATGGGAACTGCTGCCACCTGCAGGTCATGCTTATGACAAAGTTAATATGGTGGGCTCTCCAAAATTTCCTTCCAAAGGCAGCCACATGAACGGTGCTGTGATTCTCCCATCTAATTAACTACTTTTTCCTTAACCTAAATAAATAAATAAAAAGTAAGTCTATTAAGGGATTTCTAAAGTAAACTAGAAACTTCTACTACTAAAAAATGACCTTGCTGGGGTGCCTGGTTGGCTCAGTCGGAANNNNGAGTGGCTCTTGATCTTGGGGTCATGAGTTTGAGCCCCACGTTGGGTGTAGAAATTAAATAAATAAAGTTAAGAAATGACCTCGCTGACATTGCTACAGGTCTAGGAAAGTGGCTGCCAAGTGTTTTCTCCATAATCTGTCTCCTCAATAGCAAGAGATGTGTCCACTCGATGCTCACTCACTGGATTCAGTATTTAGCTGAGATTGCAAGCTTATCCTCTCACACCCGTGCAGAGCCCTGTGGGTCCAGATGACCCACAAGTCTAATCAACTTATCCAGTTTAGGGGCACCTGGCTGGCTCAGGCAGTGGAGCATGCGACTCTTGATCTCAGGGTTGTGAGTCTGAGCCCCATGTTGGGTGTAGAGATAACTTAAAAATACAATCTTTTAAAAAAACAATAATAACAAACATATCCCGTTTGATGATTTCCTCATGAAGCTGAGTAGGAAAATGACCATAACAGGTATATGGACTAAAACTCCATACAAAGCCAGTGAAGTGTCCTGAGAAATAACTGATTTAAAGCCACAAAAAGACATTAAAAAAAAGAAATGATTTGGTAAGCCCACTGGGATTAGGTCATGAATCTCCAAGAAAAGCTTTTCAGGTCCTGACCAATCCAGGTACATCAAGATCTGATGGATGCTGAAGTCATACTAACAATGAAAATGGATGGTACAACCGTGCCATCAGTAGAACATGTGAAGACATGCTTAGTAAAGGCTAAGAAGACGTGATGACTCAGTGTAATATGTGGTATTCTGGTTGGAACCCGGGAATAGCTCAAGGTTTTTTTATTTTATACCCTAGTATTTTATTTTGTTACAGAAACAGGTTTATTTGGGGGAAATAAACTCAAGGTTTATTTGGGGGAAATAAACAGGAAAAAAACTAAGGAAATCTAAATCAAGTATGGACTTGTTACTAATAATGTATCAATATTTGTTTTTGTGACAAATGTACTATACTAAGACCCAGTAATAGGGCAAACATGGAATATATGGGAATGCTGTTCTACCTCTGCAATTTTTCTGTAAATCTGAAACTTCGAAAAACGTTTATTTAAAAAAATGAATGGGACAAGATGCAATTCAATTGACGGAAGTGGGCCCCTCAGTCAGTTCAATCACAAGCTTAAAAAGTCACAAAACTTCTATTTTGATTTTAAAAGTATTTAGTAGCTTATTTTCATCTATCTGTTCTAGACTCAAAACTTCTATTTATTTTTATTTTATTTTTTAAAAGATTTCAGTTATTTGTTTAACAGAGAGAGAGAGACAGCCAGCGAGAGAGGGAACACAGGCAGGGGGAGTGGGAGAGGAAGAAGCAGGCTCCCAGCGGAGGAGCCTGATGTGGGGCTCGATCCCAGGACTCTGGGATCACGCCCTGAGCTGAAGGCAGACGCTTAACGATTGAGCCACCCAGGTGCCCCTCAAAACTTCTATTTAAATCAAGAGACGCAGCCTCTTCCAACTCTAATTTTGAGCACGATGAACTGGCAGTCTATACAGGGACCCTTGGCTGTCTCGCTGTCACCAAAAGGATATGAGGTTCATGTCAATGTAGGACAAATCTTGGCCCACTTGTTTAAAAAAAAAAAAAAAAAAAACCTTCATGAAATTAAGTTAGGTATAAAACTCTTAGTTCTATCATTTAGTTTCTTGATATGCCAACCGTCCACAAACTCAGGTATTTCATAGGGCATCATTCAGGAGGTTATCCCAATTTTTCATTTTACTCAGCAACAAAAATACTCTACCTAAAACTATACCATCTTAAAATTACCTCATAACTCATGCCTCAAAATTAAGACTTGACAAGCCCTATTGTCTTTGTTAAAACTGCAGGGTGAAGATTTTGTACCGAAGGAAAAAAGGATGAAACACCCAGATGAACAAAAAAGTCTGAGACTAACCACTTGCTGTGTTTTTTAAAATCATAGAAAAACCTCCCATTTCTTTCACAAAACTTCATGATGAAGCTTTCCTACTTCCACTATATCATCAACATAATGTGCAAAAGTCTAAAATAAAAGAACCTCTAACAAATATCAACTAGTCCATGAACCGAGGAGCTTCTGAGTGGCTACTACTAAAAACATCTCCACTGAATTCCTATTCAATCACGGAGCCACTCTTCTTAGGTGTATACAGTATAGTTATTTTAATTTCCATTTCTTATATTCAACTTATTCCTTAACTTTAGTTCTTATATAAAATGTGCAAAATGAAAGCTCATGAACCATATGGTTCAAAAATATGGGCACTAAAACCTAAGTTCAGTCACGAGTCTGGTTAAGGGAGGAGGTGCTGTTTCATGACTTTTTTCTGCTCACTTTAAGAATATGTGTTACACGCCGTACAGTTTTTAAAAATGTGATCAGTTGCCTTGGAGACAGAATAGCAGGCACTCTGCTCTAATTATAAGACAATTTTTAAATTACTTTTATTTTTAAGATTAAGCAGCCTCATTGACAATCCAGAAACAGTCCTCGCTGACTCTGGATATACACACACATAAAATGGTTAAAAGTGATTCCCCAGTTTTCAATGACACTTTGGGAAAAAAGAACATGTTCACAGCTGCAGCTGTATCCCTCTGTCCTCTTTTTCAAAAAAGTCTTATTTTGCTACCAAGCCATTCACCAAACCATAAGGAAAGACAATTTTTCAAAAAGCCATCAAAACCCAGAAACAGGGATCTAGGAATTAAAATTATCCCCCCAAACAGTGCTGTTACAAAAAAAGGGTAGGAAGCCAAATTTCCGTAGCTCATTAGAGAAGACCTTTAAAAAGAATCCAGAAAATGAGGACTGGAACTACAATGGTGTGGAGTTCAAAATGGAGGTAATTAAAGAAAGTACAGCTTGTTCAACTTGGGAATATATTAGGCTTTCTCTTACTCCAGCAGAAATAAAAATATGAGCTGCTGGAGTTAATATTAAAATCGTCCTTACTGAGGGAAGGCAGGGTAAGAGTGAAGGGAGAGAAGACAGAACAAAAGGTAGCAAAGACAAGTCATCTTGAACCTAGGCTCTACGGCCCAGAAGAGCTGAATGGGACTGAAACTCTTCTGGGCCAATATCATTAAATTCTAGACTTGGCTCAAAACCAGTGGACTGCACACCACTAATAAATACCAGGTGACCCACAGTGTTTATGGCATTAAAAATATTTTTTAAATTATCTATAAATTTCTATTCTGAAAAGCAGTAGATCCAAATGACACTGGGCCATCCAATCAGTTACAGAGTAAAGGGCTTCCTCCAAAGAAAGAATTAACTTGGCAGAAACGTAGGTTCAAAGGAATGTAACACGGAGTTAATGAGATCAGGCTCTCAGTACAATTTTAATAAGGCTTCTTTCTACCCACCCCAGTTATAAGGAGCAGTACTGAGGGGACTCCCACATAATGCCTTAGAGGGATGCTTTCAGATAAAAAGGTCTGTAAGTTTAACTCTTTACTCCTCTCCTCACCTAAAGCTTGGGGAAGAAAATAAATATTTACTTTTTAACTATTCAGAGCTTTGGGCACACTGTAGTATTTAATATTCTCTAGTTTTCATTTTCTGAACCTTTGGCTTATAATTTTCTCTATCTTAAATTGAAAAACATATGAATGTGCCTTAATCAGTAGTACCACACGAAAATATAAACCTTGCTCTTCCACATCTTCTACAAAGGAAGAGTGAATTAATGGTACCCTAAATATCCTGCAAAGTTATCTTGTGTACTAGACAAAAGATTAGGGCAAACCATTCCACTTCCTTATCTTGAGTAGGAGGCGTTAACTAGTCTTCAATCTCATCTTCCCAAATATCTCCATTAACATCCACAGCATGGAACAACCTGGAAGCATAAAATAAGGTACATTTGTAGGCACCTGGGAAACACTTTATCATCTCTTTCTTTCTCTCAAAATTACTCTCTCTACTCTTCTGAAAACATTGTGGATCTTTTCCTTTCCTTTAATCACTACACTGAGGAGGGCTGAAATACGGCTCCCTCTGAACAAGCTGTCTTAAAGTTTACAAGAATAGCCCTTTCAGATCCAGACAAACTCTCTAGGGCCAAGGATTAACAATAATTGGAAATGGGTATCAAAAAACTGATACTCAACGTGTACAGTAAATGGAATTAAGCCAGGACTGGGGAAGTCAAGCAAGCTAGAAGGGGAACTCTTCCAAACCACCGTAACTCTGTTACATATGAATCACTCTACTCTCTGCTTCGTTGTCCTTGCACGCTCCACTGGTATAATGTTTTATAGCTGCCAACTTGTTTTCTTTCCCTATGTTACCTAAAATTGATGCAATTTTCAACATTAGATTTACAGCAGTTCACAGACAGAGCTTGTTTCTTCAATTTCTCTTATAATTTAGTAACACCAGTGATTGTAGATACTAGACAGATGCCTCTTCACAAAGGTCATCAACTAATGCCAAAATCAGAGCTGTTGAAAAACAGGATATTCACACTGTGCCAAGAAATCACCCCAGAGATTACTTACTAACAACAAAAAAGAAAACTGACATTTACAATGGAGCAAACAATAGAATTGACCGGCATACTAACGTGGGACAACCAGACATTATGGATCTACTGTGTTACAATATAAGGTACACATCACCCCTCAGGAAGTATTCTTGTCAAAAATGTAACTCGAAATCTATTCACACTGAGTCTAGAGCTAACTTCCAATTTACAGGAACTAGAGAGGACAGAGAAACTAACTAAAAGACAACAGGGAGAAGCAAAACTCTAGAAAGTACGATGTTCTCTACAGTACGAGTGGCCTGGACTCTCTCAAATGTCAATGTTCCCCTCAACACATACAAAAAAAGGTGGGCAAAATTCTTGTATATTAAGAGACTGAAGAGACAGAACCAAGTAAAATGTCTGAACTTGATTATATCCTGGTTCAGTAAAAGAGCTTTAAAAGATTTTCTAGGGATATTTGGGAAGTTTTAAACATGTTTATTAGATGATAGTATGCCTTCGTTGTTAAATTTAAGTATTGCTGTTATGTAGAAGAATTTTCTTATCTTAGGAGACAATGTGGAAGTATTGAGAGATAAAGCATCCTATCTCCAACTTAGGATCAAGTACTGGAAAACAAATATGATAAAATACTATCACTTGTTCATTTTGGTAGACGGTATTCTACTAATCATACTCTTTCAACTTTCACCTCTTCTGTAGGTTTGAAAATTTTCACTATAAGAAGTTGAGGAGGATAAAAAAGAAAATATCCAGGTAACATATTTTTCGTCATAAACTCACTTTCTAGAAAATATAAAAGATCATATATGTGAGAAAATGTGTAAGAGAATTCTCTAAATAAAGTGGTCTACAAATGAAGTACCAAAAATTGCTGCTGAGACCAGGGGATGATGTATACATACCGGTTAAAACACGGGGAAGCAGGATCAGTGAAATGTTTATAAGGGTTTGCTCTAGAGAGAGAACCCATGCAAATCCAGCAGAAATATTGCATACAGCCAGTACATGTCATCTTGTTACACCCATCTAATTTCTGGTGGAAAAGATAGAAAGAGAATAATATCAAGGCTATAAAAGCAAAAGAGAAAAGCACATGCCAAAAAGATCGAGTACAACCGTCCCCTAGACATCTTTTTCCCCAGGCAGGCTTGAGTTATACAGGTAACATACTTTAACTATTAAATGCTTTCCTCTGTTGCTTTACAAGCAAAATACAGAAAATATTTGGCAGGTGTACCTACAACTAGATACTTTCCCAAATCTTTTCTGATAAACAGTAGATAGAAACCAAACATGTATATTATAAGCTGAACGTGTAAATTAATATTAAAATGTTTGGATTTAATATGTGTGACTTTAAACTTTTTACACAAATCTAGGTAAACATTTGGTACCAAGTCCTCCATTGTAACACAGGGCTGAAGCATGGCTGACGTGCTTAAACAGAATGCCAGTTTCCTTATAGGGTAACTGGGGAATCACCACCAGCTCCAGTTCAGACATAATGGATTGGAATAGGAGAACCAAATGCAAAGATAAATTCCGACTTTAAAATATATTACGATTTTGCCAAGAAGCAACAGATTTAAATGTCTATTTTGGCTCAGATTAATAGGAAAATGTCTTCATTTCCTAAGTTTATGCTTCGTAAGCAAGTGTGTTAAATTCCAAGATAAATAGTTCTAAGAGGTCAGGCTTGATTTTTTTTTTTTAATCATGTAGAGGAGTTAAGAGTTACTTGTAGCTCCAATAGGCTTCCTCATGACCCATTCAGTTTTGTTACGGATACAATGTGAGAACAATTTTCACTCCATGAAAGCATTTTAAAAACCTAAGTCTACATATACTGAAGATCAAAAACAATATTTAGTAGTGAATTTGCATTTTACAAGTAAGAAGGTTTAATAAATGTGTTTTCTTAGTCATAAAATTAATAGGCTTGTTAAAGCAACCCTAACAAGCCTGTAAGTCTGTCTGCCAAGTCGGGCCCGAACCTTTACCTCTATGGGAGTCCCACAGCACGGGCAGCTCTTTGAGTTCTTTTCTAGCCATTCCTTACTTTCCATCTCTTCCAGTGCCTTCTGAATCACCCTCTTACCATACCTCTGTTCCAAAAATCTTTTATTGGCCTCATCTGCTTGCAGGTACTCATTTCGTAAGTCCATTAATTTCTCTGGAAAGTGAAATGGAAAATTAACTTTTAAACAACTTTGCAAAGCTATCTAAAAACCATTAAAAAATGGTCATAACCTTTGGTTATTCAATAATGCTATTACGGGAACTTTAATCATGAGGAAATAATCCAAAGTACAGTTATATGCATGGAGTTGCATATAACAATGGCAAACAAATTAAATGTCCAAGGGAATAACCACGTGTGAAAGAGCCATTTAATGACATAATATTTAGTTATTAAAAACTTATGAGATGGCTACAACTCAATTAAAATACTCATTACAGAATCCAGAAAAAGGCAGATTTAGGTTATAAGTAGGTAAAAATGACACGTGTACAAATGACAAAGAATGTAAAAGAACGCTCCGGCCAGAGAAGCTGGACTTGCACAAGGTGTTGGAACAAGAGGTCATCTTTTTTGCTGATTCTGACTTACTAATGTTGGCACGTTTGTGCAACTAGTAGCACACAGTTAAAGACTGACTTAGCTAAAAGACACAAAGGTTGAAAGAGACACTGATTTTCCACGAAGTCAGCATCACTCATCATTTGACAGTAACAAGGCCTAACAAATAAACAAAAGCATCTTTGGCTCAAGAGCAAAGACTGTTCAATTCTGTAGATAAAAAAAGTCAGTGACTACAATTTACCACCCGCGGGTCCTGCAAAGTTCCTCCAGTCAACCTTTCCCCCGATATTCTTCAATCTCGCTGCACTGTTCTATTGCTTCACTCAGATGCAGGACAAAGATTATCACTCTAATGTTCTCAAAATAATTGTATTTCATACACTTTACATAGTAGTATCTAATATGTATATAGAGATATACCGATACAGATAGATACAGAAAGAGATTCTTAATTTTGCTGAAGCCCCCAAGCTTCTTTGATTTCTTCCACAAATGCTATGAAACACCTGATACGTGCTTCAGCCTCTCAATGATAAGGTTATAGAAGTCTAAAGCAAAGGCTTCTATTATACTCTGGTAAATTCTCCATCCCATCTGCCCATACGCACTACAAGACTCTGTTCTAGGCAACTGGAAGAATCTAGTCGTTTTCCTCTTAGGGCTACTTTGTTGGAGATAATAACACTCTGCTAACAGGAGCCATTAGTAACTATCCTAATAATGGCATTAACAGCTACCATTTGCATTTTACACAGATTAGCCTGTTGTTCTCAAACTATCCATGGTAAAGGGCCAGTTTTTTCCCCCACCACTCTGTCAAGGACCAAAACTTTTGCAAAATACAATCAAATGAATTATTAGGAAAATTACAAAAAGAAAGAAATATAAGCTTAAATTTTTATTAGATCTGACATAAAATTACTCTGTGAAATCGCTCTAACTTTCTAGCCCTGACACTCCATTTCTTTCTTTATCTTGTCACAGACCAGTGTAACAACAATACAAGTTTGGAGTAGCACTACGATAGTTTATTTGATCCTTAAAATAACCCTATGTAATAGCTATTATCATTACCCCTGTTAGTGTAAGAAAGACTAAGTCATCAAAGTCCAGTTAAACCGAGGTCAGAGGGCTGGTTTCTCAATCCTTATTTAGAACAGAATTACAAACAGCTTTCACCTCCCGTGCCCACTTCAATAAATGGTGGCTCTCTGAAGCACTAAGGGTTGAGGAAGATTCTGAGGCTTTCCTGGACTCAATGATAAAGAACTTGATGACTGATCAGACATATGTGCCATGGTTTGGGGCGCCTGGATGGCTCAGTCGTTAAGCATTTGCCTTCAGCTCAGGTCCCGGGATCGAGCCCCAAGCCCCGCATTGGGAATCCCTGCTCAGCCGGAAGCCTGCTTCTCCCTCTCACATCACCCTACTTGTGTTCCCTCTTTCACTGTCTGTCAAATAAATAAATAAAATCTTAAAAAAAAAAAAAAAAAGACATACGTGCCATGGAAACAAGAGTGGCAGCTAAGACAGTCTGCACTGGCCAACCAGGAGCTGCATTATCCCATGTTCATAGATGGAAATTACCTTGCCATTTCTTCTGTCGTCTTCCCCCGCCCCAGCTATCTCCATGGCTTGTTTCCTTAGTTCCTTCTAGTCTTTATTCAAACTACTTTACCACTGAGGTCTTCCCCTTTATTTCCCTAAGTAAAATCCCAAGCTTCAGAACATTTCATATCCTGTCCTTGCCTTACTTTTCTTCCTCCATAGCACTTACGACCATCTAATATTCTTATTATTTCATTTGCCTGTCTCCACCATTAAAATTTAATTTAAGTTCCATAAGGGTATTTGGTCACTACCGTATCTCCAGAGCCTAGGGCAGTAACTGAAACAAAAGTATCTGTTGAATTAACATTTCTAAATTATAGGATTAAAGAGTTCAAGCTTTTTCTTGGGGTTGTGTGTGTGTGTGTGTGTGTGTGTGTTTGTGTGGAGGGCAGGAGGATCGAGTTCACACAGTTACAACTCACCTGCAGTTACCTTACATGGAGAGACGCCGTGGTAAGTCAATCTGCACAAGGTACAGAAGGCAAAATTGCAACTGGAGCAGATGCCCATGGTGCAGCCAGGCTCCTGCATCACAGGCAACTGGCAGCACGGGCGGGGACAGTACACCACGTCCGCCATCAGGTCCAAGGTGGACTGGAGGAGAAGGCGGTCATAACGGGCAAACAACTCTGTTTCCACTAGCTCTTTGACCTGGAGGGAAATAGAAAACACATAAATGTGAGGATTTCCCAACCAGTTCTGATTCTGAGGAGATCCTTAAAATGCTGGTGCTAACTAGATGCACATGAACTAAAACTCTCTTACTTCAAAATCAAACCAAATGTGGCCAAGTCTATACCTGGACTGAGAGGGTGGCTACATGGTCTACACATGTGTCAAAGCTAAGCCAACTGTACACTTTAAATGGGTACATTTATGGCTTAATAAAGTTGACAAAAAAAGAAATGTCAAACCAAGTATGCTGTCCCTGATTCTGTTAACCATTCCAAGGAATATGCCCTTCGGATCCCAGCCTCACACAAAGGCAGGCTAGTGATTCTCCAAGGTTGATGGGATCCCCTTATATAAACTAAGTAAATCACCAGAACACTTTACAATTACTTTTCTGACACTCATCCCTGCCAAGAACTGCTCATGCCCAGGCCAGCAGAGGAAGCATTTACATTTGGTTCAACAGCTGAGTTAAGACCACGGCATTCTTGGGGCACCTGGGTAGCACAGTTGTTAAGCGTCTGTCTTCGGCTCAGGCCGTGATCCTGGCATTGTGGGATCGAGCCCCACATTAGGCTCCTCCACTGGAAGCCTGCCTCTTCCTCTCCCACTCCCCCTGCTTGTGTTCCCTATCTGGCTGGCTGTCTCTCTGTCAAATAAATAAATAAAATCTTAAAAAAAAAAAAAAAAAAACCACGGCATTCTTGATGGATACACTGAAACTACTTGCGGGCGCGCCCTAAGGCCTCAGGCTGCCCTGATGAGCCCTAACAAGAGAAGTTCCTGAGAAGATGCTCCCTGGTGAAAGAGAATCAGGAGGCAGCTGTGAGCAGAGTAGAGGATTACCTGACCAGGAGTGGCCACCGAAGGGCACTTGGGTTCTGGGCAGTTGAGGCACTGAACTTGGCCATCTCTGATCTGGATTTCAAAGTAGTCCTTTAGACAGGCTTTGCAGTACACATGCCTGCATTCCAAGAAGTACATGCATTCACTACCCAGCTTCTCACAGAAACAGATATTGCACAGGAACAATTTACTGTTAAAGCATTTGATCTGCTGAGCTTGATCGAAGTCCAAGATTTCCTGGATCAGACTCGACAGTGATTCCACATCCTGCACAGCTCTCTCATCCACAGCCTCCTCCTGGTCTGCATCCGATCCAGCAGCTCCTCCAAAATCTAGCTCTGTGTTGGGAGAGGCCTGAGCCGTCCTTCTCTGCATCTTTTTCTGAGAACCCATCTTGAGCTCAAAAGGAGAGACGATATTCAAGTATGCCAGGGTCTCTTCCTTAAGAAACTGCATCCAAGCAAACAGGACCACACTGCCACGGTGTTCTTCCCACAGGTTGTCTAAGTGCTTGCAGAGAGCTGAGAGCTAGGAGAGAGCACAGGAGGGTGCTGGTGAGTGTGGAAAGGTGAAGATACTGTCAACTCCTCACTTCTCTTGCAATCTTTTTAACTTCTAAGTTAAACCCTTACAATTCCTAACATGATTTTTTTACTGCTGTGCTAAACTGCGCTGCAAAGAGCACCGATATTCTTAGCGGAGCACTTCTTACACTATTCAGCAACGTGAGTCACAGCAGAACACACAGTCAGAAGCTAAAAGTAACCTGAAAACGAGAGAAATGGCAAGACTATAGGTTTACATATGAGCCACTGAAATGGAGGATATTTTGTCTTTTCTTTGTTGTTTTAGTATTGCTATGTATCTCATGCAGGAGAAAGAGATGGAGCTCTAAAATGAACTACTTCTATTCCTTTGGAGTCCTAGTCCTGGAGGTACCCTGCATAATGTTAGAAGGAGAGCAGTTTAAAAATCTACTCCAAGTTCTTAATTCTAACTTTTCCAGTCCTATCAAAAAGCCAACTCATGTGAAAGAATCACTAACAGAATCCAACCTCAGAATCCTTGTTAGTCAGATTTACAAGCTGGTTTTAACTAAGCAATCTGGGCTTACATGAGATCCTGGTTAATGGAGGAAGACAGAATGATATGGAACCTGGACATGATTATAAGACCTCAACATGGTTTTGCTGCCATAGGGAAAGCTCACACTTCCTAAGCTAAGCAACCAAAGTTTAAACGACTTCGACTTTTCCTCTTTAGAGGTGGTTTGTTCAATTTGAAAGGGAAATATAAGAGGATTTTCCATTAGAAATGTAAAATATTGGTAAGTAGAGCTCAGGAATTAAGGAGCTTTTCTTTTTAGCTAAACATAAAAAATAAGCCTTCCAGATGCAGACAAATTGTGTAAATTTAAACAAGTGAAAAAGGACCACATTTTCTATTCCTTGCTCTACGTACGGCCATTCACCAAACCCTACATAGGCACAAACATAAACACTTCCTGAACTTAAAAACCTATTGTTAAATATCATGCAAAATACTTTTTCACATTTACATGAATATGCTTCTAAGATCAATCATACTTCTGAGAAACCTGCTGAAATGTGTAAAATGTAATAAATACTAAAAGGGGAGCTCTGACTAGTATTTGAGCCACGAAGTCCAATGAAGAAGCCATTCTCCTCCATCCTCCTTCCTTTTCTAGCCCCTTCTCAAAAGAGGCAGCTGGGGTGCAGGTGAGGTTGGGGGAATTGAAAGAGGAAAAGAATAGGAGGAGACTGTATATGTATATATAGTGGGAGAAACATAATGGAAAATACTATGAGGCTAAACTCACTTCCCTTTTCTGAACCAACCCTGATACAGGGAAACCCAGGACCATGTGTCAACTTCACTATCAACAGGTGAGATTCACAATGACAAGGAATCAGGGCCCAGCAAACAACAAGAATTGAACCAAGAAGAAATATAAGGCCAATTAAAACGTCAATTATATGCACAAGAATTTATCTGATAAAGAATCCTACTGTAATTTCAGCTCTAACACATAAAATAATGAACAACTCTCCTCTCCCCACACTCCCAAAAGCCAGCAGGAAGTCAATGCTACTTGGCTGGAATCTGAAACTGCAACCACACACTCAGTGAATCTGTCCTTGTTTTGTTTTCTCTCTGGAGAAATGAGATTATCAATATCTAAATAATTCAGTCAACTCTCTGTGATCTAAATGTCAAACAGCCTTGATATTCTTGGGCAAATAATCCACTGTCTTGCATGTACTGCCTCGGGCACAGATATCGGAATGTTAGGTAATATTCCTTTTTTATTTGACATGTCTTATCCTTTTTCTAAATTAATTTTGTTTTTAAACCACAAGCTGAATTTTACAAACGCACTCTCATCTGAAAGATTAGACTGGTCAGTGGGGTGGAATGAAAACTCCATGATCAAAAGGGAAAAACTGACAAGCTGTTCCTTAAGGTGAAGTAACTCTGACAGCTTTTGTCTTAATATACATCAGCCTATCAATCTTCATCATGATTTCTAGAAAAGTAGCTGCTATTGATCCATTATCTATCCCAGAGTACTTTATATTAGCTTCAAGTCATATTTATGTCTCAATCAAGAGCCGAGGTTGTTATTAGAAAAGGATATGTAAGCTGGAGGAAACGAAGGCTTCATGATACGAGGTTCCTGAGAGAGGAGATGTAGGAATCATACACATTTCTATTTGTGTGTATTTACATCCATGGGAGACTAGTCAACAATTATTTGTTATTAATACACAGACCTCTAAAAATAAAAGCACTTATTATGGTTACTTAGGAAATGTGTTTATTCTAACTACATCAGCTCAACTTTAGTCCTCCTAATTTCAGTTAAATCTTTCATTTAAGGAATGGATAAGAAACTAAGAAAAAAAAGTAATACCAACATCTAAGGAGAATTAGAAGGACCTTATCGTCTCTATTACAATGCAAATTAAATGGGAAAATAGCAAGATCAGGAAAAAATATATATACTTGATTAAAAATTATTCCTACTGCAATTCATAGTGATTAGTCATCCTAATCATTGCCATTCCTTTCTAAAACATCAAACATTTCCAATTCATTAACATTAGGATTCATGAAGGCAAGGGGGAAAAATTACAAAATCAAAGCCATTTGTTCTTCATGCAATGAATTCAAGATCATCAAGGTAGTCTTCAATTAAAGATGATTTTTTAAAGTTTCTAAAAATGGATAGGAGAAATTAAGTTTCGGGTCTAACCTGAGTTGGTGACAGCCATTTGCCACTAAGTGTGAATGAAGGTGGGGAGGAGGATGGATAATCTGGTGGCAGTTCAAAGTTCAGCACAAGTGGAGGCAGAAAGCAAATGGTGTATTCAAAGCCACCATTCTGGAGACACTCATTTGAATTGCCTGAACCAAAAACAAAGATTAGAAAGAATCAGTTGGTCAACACTTGAGTGTCCATTACTGTTGAGCGGTGCTCAAGAAAGACTAATGCTTTAGTTGAGGGTATAAAAACCCTCCCCCAAAGCACTTTCTATTTCCTAATTTTCACTTCATAGCCACCACCTTAAAAAAAATCTTTCATAAGCTCTTGAGAAATATACTAAGCACCATGAAATTTCTAATGAAGACACATAACTTATTCTCGTATACACTTCTGAGCACAAGTCCTAACACTAATAAGCAAGTAAAACACAATGTTTTCTTTTGTTGTTGTTTTACAGTAGATGATTACAGACGCAATCTAGAGAAAAGGATGTTTATTTCTATTAAAGAGCCATGACCTACTTAGAGCAGCATGTGCCAACCATCTATGAATCATAGTTGGGAGAATTTGTGCCAACACAATGATCTCAGGCTTGAGGGCAAGATACAGCACACACCACTCTCACAATCAAAGTTTCATTTTAAATTATCACACTTACTTTCTTTACTCAATGCCTTTATAGTGGAAACTTTTTGAGAAAGTGTGCACCGAAGTCTTCTGTGAACATTTGTATCAAAAGCAGCAGTTTTTTGTTTTTTTCTGAAGCAAAAGGTCACAGAGTAACAGCATATGTCACAGGTTTATGGTAGTTGAAATGATTCTGGAAACCAAATAGTATTAACAACCACCACGGTACTTTAAAACTTTCCAAGCGTTTTCACATACATTATGTCATTTTCTTTTTTATTATCCCTATTTAACAGCCAATGACTCATAGCTGATAAACTGCTAGTTAGAAGATTAGAATGCATGAAATATGCAGGATAATATCCCAATTCAGTGGTCAAAAGGCGAATCAAATTGAGAACTATTTATCCTCAGTCCAATTTTCAATTAAAACAGAAATATGTGTTCAATCTGTAATACTACCATCTACCACTAATGCCTATAGATACAAGATGACAAATAATTTAGGGTACACTAAGAAATTAAGAATAACCTTTATTTAGCAAAATCTGTTTAAGGGAATATTATTAACTAACCGCTCACAAATATCTTGAAATTTTGTGGCAAGTCCAAATAGATCCTGGTTTCTCCACCTTGGACAGACTCTGCTTTTCTAAATTCATCTCCATCATAAATACTCGCCAGGGCCAGCAATTCATCCTCCTGAGCTTCTCGATCTTCTGACGACATTTAATTTTCTGAGGAGCTGAAGACAATCATTCAAATTAGTTAAGAATAGAAAAGGCACAGAGTTTGGAAAACTCTAGTAGTACAAAAAAAAAAGTAAAGTTCCTCACAAACAACTGCAAAGAATTAATCAATATTCTCACTTTTCTGCTACTAGAAATGACACATCTAATATTCCAGCAGCTTTGCAATAATGACAGCTTTTTCAAAAATGATGGTTGTGGGGACGCCTGGGTGGCTCAGTCGGTTAAGCCTCTGCCTTGGGCTCAGGTCATGATCCCAGGGCTCTGGGATCGAGTCCCAAATCAGGCTCCTTGTTCAGCAGGGAGCCTACTTCTGCCTCTGCCTGCCGCTCCCACCTACTTGTGATCTCTCTCTCTGGCAAATAAATAAATAAAATATTTTTTTTAAAAATGATGGTTCTAATTGCTGACTTCATCAGGTAGCTATCACTGATTCAGAAAAAAAAGCACAATTTAAAAAATTTTTTTTAAAAGTACAAATCATTGGGGCACCTGGGTGGCATAGTCAGTGAAGCTCCTGACTCTTGGGTTTCAGCTTAGGTAGTGATACCAGGGTTGTGGAATCGAGCCCCGTGTCAGGTTCTAATGTCAGGGTGGAGTCTGTTTGAGTTTCTCCTTCCCTCACCCTCTGCCCCTGCTGCTCAAGCTCTGTCTCTCTGAAATAAATAAATAAATCTTTAAAAAAGGGAAAAAAGGACAAATCACAATTTTGACTTGTCCACGAAACCTAGCAAAGTGCCTTGTTCACAGAAAGATTAAAGTATATGTGATATACTTCCTAAAAATCAATGAATTTCTTAAATGCACAGAAATCTCTAAGGCAGGTTTTCTCAAGCTCGGTACTACTAACGCTTTGGAACAAATCATTCTTTGCGGTGGGAGGCTGTCCTGTGCCCCACAGGATGTGTACCAACATCCCTGGCTTCCACCTACTAGATGCCAACAGCATGCCCCCCAGGGGTGCAGCGGGGGGACCACTCCCAGTTGAGAACACCCTGTTCCAGAGAACATTACAGGGACAGATACTATAGGAGAGGGTTAGATAACTGAGAAGGCAGCAAAGGAGCATTAAATTTTTCAAGTACCATACTTTGTCAAAACAATTTTAAGATTTACCATTATTTCAGGCAAAACTAAGAATAAAAATATGCTGCAATTATGATATAAAATCGATGCTTTTTAAGCACATCAACTGAAAGATGCACCACAATTTCAGATAATGTATATGTGGAAAAATATGTTATGAGAATCTATGAAAATTACTTTATTAAGGCAACAACAAAAAAATTACAGTTCTGTCAATTAAAATACTGGACCATAACTGGATTTGCAAATATGCCCCCTCTCAACTAAAAAAAAAAAATTTTAATTGAAATGCACACAACCGAAAAGTTAGGACATTATAAAAGGTGACACTACAAAATTTGAATAAGTTCATTTAAAATGACTCTGTTTCCAAAAAATATTTTCTTGCCAGCAGCTGATCACGGTTCTGCTTCAGCAGCCTCCCTATCCGAAACAGAACACAGGGACATGTTCCCATTCAGGTAAGTCAGTACCTGTTAGTAACAACCAGAAGAAAAGGATATTAACAATGCAGTCTGTTTTTCAGTTCAGAATCTGGAATTTATGCAAATCCCATTTATCCTCCAGAAGGTGGAGATGAGACCAAGCTGGATAAAAGGCCAAGATCTGGAACTCATACTAGATATACTATAGAAATCCTGCCATCTGCAGGAAAAAAAATACAAAAGATGGTGTTAAGACTCACTCTCCAAATTTAAATTCTGAATTTGTTATTACCACTCACGGCAAACACATCTTAACACACAGTCAAGGCCAATCTACGGCTGCATATTACTTTCTCTAGGAGAGCCTAACTGAGCCACGTGGTTAAAGGGGTACGTGCATGTACCCAGCAATGAGACAAGCCTTATCTGACCGCCTTCAGCCCTGGGAGGAGCCGAGGTGGAATACCAAGGTCATATGTGACGTGAGCACACCAAGTCCCATAACAAACATCTAAATATTTTCCTGGGTTTGCTTTTGTTTTTGTTTCTTCTTTCCTCTTCGGCTTCTTCTATTTCTTCATTTCCTATCCCCCTCCAGTATTTCCTCTCACCTGCTAATGAATTAATCGTGCTAGGGACCCTCAACATTAAGTCAACTTAATCATGAAAGCAAGATATTTAAAACAAAACAATAAAAGCATGCACATGCACGCATGCATACACACTATTATTTTTTTTTAAAGATTTTATTTTTTTATTCAACAGAGATAGAGACAGCCAGCGAGAGAGGGAACACAAGCAGGGGGAGTGGGAGAGGAAGAAGCAGACTCCCAGCGGAGGAGCCCGATGTGGGGCTCGATCCCAGAACGCCGGGATCCCGCCCTGAGCCGAAGGCAGACGCTTAACCGCTGTGCCACCTAGGCGCCCCCTGCATACACACTTTTAAGTTCTATTCTGGAAGTTTTAGAGCCAGATTTCTCAACTGGGAGTAAGGCGGAAGGGGAGGGTGGTCCACAGATGGATTACAGAGAAACCTAAGAACACTATGAAATTATATGCAAAAATATTATATGAAATGGTAATTTTTAAAGCAGATTCTCAGATGTGTGACTCCCAAAGAAGCTAAGAATGAAATTCAGAATCAATTTACATGTATTGAGCACCTACTGTATATTGTATGAGGCCCTTTCACATTATCTTATTTAATTTTAAACAATTTACCATACATAGTACGTGGTGATAACATAATTAAGTTTCTGTTTCTTCCTGTAGGAAGATTTATAAACGGCGTGAAAGATGAATTTATGATTCTGGTTTTAGGTTTGTGCTCTCCATCTTGTCTGCACATTAGAATCACCTGGAGAACCACGTTTTAAACTCTCAATACCCAGGCCATATTCTAGAGCAATTAAATCAAGCATCAGTAGTTATCCAAGCTCTCCAGGTGATTCTTAAGTGCAGCTAGGATTAAGAAACTCTACTCCAAGCAGTGTTTCCAGTAAACAGCTCCTCATGACCTACCCTACCAGACCCCAGCTTCTACAGCTGCCACTTTGTCCCAGTCCCTTAATTCACATGGCAGACCCACATTTCATTTTCATTTTATCCACTCAGCCTTCAAGAGCCACGTCCAAAGCCCCTATTCTATGTAGAAATTTTCGATTACATGTCAAGTCTTTAAAAATCCAGCAAACTTTTTTTTACTGTAACTTTCCTATGACATCATCACATCCCACTTTGCATCATTATAGCATGCTCTGAACTTGGACCACTGGACTGCATTAGCTCCTTAAGGGCAAGGATAAAATCTTTTGCATGTGTGCGTTGTTCTCAGCATCTAGCAGTGCCATCAGTTTGACACTGAGGAAAAAAAAGTAACTGAATGGGTATGAGATGCAGTGTGCTGAAACTGGGGACCAGAATCGTTAAGTTTCAGTGACTGCTCTGCCACATCCCACCAGAAGAAGGATTCACAGTAACACCAAGAAAAGTAACACTTACTGGGCTCTTAGTGTGTGTCAGGCATTGTGCTAAGCCCTTTAAATGCATTAACTCCTGTTAAATTCCCACAACCCCATGAAGCAAGTCCTCTTACTGATTCCATTACACAGATGAGAAAAATGACAGTTTAAGTCCCTTTCAGGCCCAAGGTCACACCGCTAGTATATAACTAAATCTGAGTTCAGACCACTCTCTTTCTTCATCTGTAACCCAGGAACAAGAACAAACCCCGGCGCCATCAGATGAGAGACATCAAGTTTAATATTAGCCTTGGCAAACGGGAGCCTGCTACACTAGGGAGGGAAGCCCTCCTCCGCCGGGTTTCCCTTGGGCCTGGGAAAATCCTACTCATTCTCCCAGGCCACACCGTGCCAACTGCAGAGCTGGGGTCAGCCCGGGCTCCGGAACCAGCCCGCCGCCACGGGTGCCTCCCCCTCTCACCACCAGGCGTGCTGAGTCGTTGTTGGTGCGACTCACCTACAACCCGGGGGCAAGCCCCAGCCTTGCTACCTGCCCCAGCCCTCGGACACAGAGGGCGCTGTACGAACGTGGGAGGTGTGAGCCGGCCCCGGGCGTCCCCAACGAGCAGGGCCTGGACCTTCCCCTTCCTCCTCTGAGCTCCCCAGGGGGCTGGGATCTCAGCCGGGCCCGGCTGGGGACGCCCCGTCCGGGATTTGGGGGGCTCGGGCCCACTGAGCAGTCCCAGCCCGGCCGCTCTTCGCTGCCTCGCGCGCCCGGAACGCGGTCCACACCGTACCTTCCGGCCACCCCTCCGTGCCGGGCCCGAAAGTTCCGCCCTCCGCCCTAGCCCTGGTCCCCTCACCGCCACCGCCGCGCCAGCCTACAGACGCCCGGCTCAACCTGCGCTCTGCACCGCCTCTTCCGTGTTTGGAGCTGTCAGCTGAGCCGGGTGGATCCGGCTGGGGCGGCCCGGGAAAGGGAGGGTTTTGCGCAGCCGCCGTGACCGCCGCGGTCCCTCGGCCGCCCCCTGAAGGATAAAGGCGGCGTTGCCGGCGCGGCCACCGTCACCACCCCGCAACACCCCGCCCTGGAAATTGAGTTGATACAAATGCAGATTCTGTGCCCAGGGGGCTCCTTTCAGTAGTTCTGGGATGGGCCCGGGAATTAAAATAGTGGTCTATCCAAGACAGACACTCCCGTAACAATCCCACATCGGCTCCTCCTCGTAGACTAAGCAAGCCTCCCCCATCCCACATTCTTTCTCAGAAATGCTGCCCATCTTCGTGCTACCTCCTCTCTGAAAGCATTTACCCATTGTTCATATTATAACTAATAACTACCACTTTTATGGAGCAGTTAGGATGCTTCAAGCACTTTGCTAAGTGATTTATGTACATTTTCTCTTTATCTTCACCATAACCTTATGATCTTAGGTACTATTTGTTATTCCCACTTTATTAATGAGGAAATTGAAACGTTCAGGAACTTACCAAAGGGTACATGATTATTGAGGGGCTGAGCGGGAATTAAAATTACATGCCCCCTACCTCACATCATATGCATAAATTAACTCAAAACGGATCAAAGACCTAAATGTAAGAGCTAAAACTGTAAAACTCTTAGAAGAAAATGGAGTAAATCTTCATGAATTTGGATTAGGCAACAGTTTCTTAGATATGAAACCAAAAGCACAAGCAAAAGAAAAAAATAGACAAATTGGACTCAACACAATTAAAAACGTTTGTGCTTCAAACACACTATCAAGAAAGTAAAAAGGCAACCTACAGAATTGGAGTATTTGCAAATCAGTTATCTAATATTCAGGATATATAAGAACTCCTGTAACTCAACAGTAAAAAAGACAAAAAAAAACAATTTTAAATGTTTTTAGGTTTTATCCATGTTGTAGCATGGGCAAAGGATCTGAATAGACATTTCCCCAAAGAAGATAGACAAATGGTCCAGAAGCACATGAAAAGATGCTCAACATCATTAGTCATCAGGGAAATGCAGATCAAAACCACAAGGAGAAAGCACACTCACTAGGATGGCTATAATAAAAAGACAGATAATAACAAGTATTGGTGAGATTGGGGGAAATTGGAACCCTCATACACTTCTGGGAATGTAAAATGGTGCAGCTGCTCTGGAACACAGTCTGAGGAATTGAACACAATTCCTCAAAAAGTGAAACATAGAGTTACAGTAAGACCTAGCAATTCTACTCCTAGGTGCATACCCAAGAGACTTGAAAACATATGTTCACACAAAAACTTGTAAACAAATACACAACTACATTTGTACATTTGTACCTAAATTATTTGTGTATAGTATACATAAATATTCACTACAGCAGCAGTATTCACAATAGCCAAAAGATAGAAACAACTCACATGTCCATCATTGGATAAATGGATAACCAAAGATGGTACAGCCATACAATGAAATATTATTCTGCTATGAAAAAGGAGTGAAGTACTGATAAATGCAACAACATGGATGAACCTGAAAAACATTATGCCAAGTGAAAGAAGTCAGACACAAAATGCCACATATTGTATAATTTCTGTTATATGAAATGTCCAGAACAGGCAAATCCATAGGAACAGAAAGCAGATTTGTGGCCACTGGAGGCTTAGGCAGGAGTGCATGGGGAAGTGACTGCTAATGGATACGGGGTGACTTTTGGGGGATGAAAATCCTGTGGAATTAGATAGTGATGAAGGTTGCACAATTTTGTGACTATACTAAAAACCACTGGGCTGTACACTTTTAAAGAGTGAATTTTATGATATGTGAATTATCTCAATAAGAAAATTTTAGGTAGTCAGCACTTAAGTGGGATGCTGAAATGTTGGCCCTGGTTCCTGGGAACCATGAAACTAATGTACTCCTAATGATCTAATAAGCTCCTGTGTCCTCTTAATCATATACTTCTCCCGCAAGAAAAGCAACTTGCAGAGTTAGGCCTCTAATCCAAGCCTATAGGATTCTGAAGGTCTTTACCACCCACTGCTGTCCAGGAAGGATTGGCTTCATGGGTCAGCCACCTGTGTAGTCCAACAGGGCCCTGTTCTCAGAAAGCCTCAGACTTAGAAGGCCCCTGCTCCTGGTCTAATGCTCTCCTATGGCCATCTTGAAATTTTTATTTTCCAACAGGAAGCTCTCTATTTTCATTTTGCACTGGGCTCCATAAATTATGTAGCTGGTCCTGCACCCAGGAGAGAAGAAAAACCAAGTGGGTAAATCAAGACATTGAAGGGGCTTACCTGACTGCCACAGAGGGAAAACTTTTGAGATGCAAATACTCCTAATTTCCCATATTGTCACAGACCACAGCCAAACCAGAAACATACTCCTTAAAGACGCAAAGATGGAAGAAGAGTCTCTGAAGCCATTCACTAATACCATAATTCATGTTAAGCAAAGGAAGTAAAACCAAGAGCAAAATGTATGGCAACCCTACCTCTGAGTGTTCACAGGTGAGACCATGAATCCTGCCAGCGACCTCCCAGATGCAAAAAGTGAGGGAGCCTAAGAACCAGCTCGGGAAATTCTCACAAATTGGAGCAGGGGGTGAATTATGACATCATGTCATGACCTCATGTCAGAGGTCACAGGATGGAGGGAATAGAAGAGAGAATTTCAAAGCTGTGTTAATAATTTGGACTAAATATTCAGAGTCCAGTTTTGAGGTCAGGAATGGATAAAGAGAGATTTCTAATGAATTTTGGTTTTAGACTCCATAAAAATAATAGACTTTTGTGTCTTCAGTTTTATGTGCCCATATAGGTTTTTAAATTGAGCTTTCCCCTTGTGCCTAGCCCTCCACTGTGCTAAGCACTTTACACGCATTATCTCATGTATTTTTTTATTTTAGGGCTTTTAAAAAAGATTTGTTTCTTTATTTGAGAGAGAGAGCATGCAGGTGCAGGGAGGGGCAGATGAAGAGAGTCTTCAAGCAGACTCCCCACTGAGAGCAGAGCCTGACATGGGGATCGATCTCACAACCCATGAGATCATGACCTGAGCTGAAACCAAGAGTCGGACACTCAACTGATGGAGCCCACCAGGCACGCCCATGCATTATCTCATTTAAATACCCAGGATCTCATAACTGAGGCAATTTTGTCTCCCCATTTTACAGATGAGGAAAGTGGGGTACTCACGGGTGAAGTGATTTGACCGATGTCATACAGTGGTGACATACAGGATTAGGGCCAGCTCCTCATCAGTTTGACGCTCCCCTGTAGACTATTAGAGAATTGGGTTCGTTGTAGCAGAAATGCAGATAGAACAAAACAGTTCTTGCCTTAAGAATTAAAGGGGAAAACCTGAAGGAAGTCAGGATTAGCTTTTATGACAGAGGAATAGGTGAGAATGAGAATACAGAGGGAAGGAAAGAGACTCACCTCTATGGCCTGTCCCCAAGCACAGTAGATGATGGAGCCTCAGGCTAGAAGAGGATGGGATGTGTGACCTCGATGAGAGGTCAGGACTCATGTATGGCTGGACCGTTGAGTGGAGAAGCAGGAGTGAGACCGAGTCTGCTGGTGATTGGAGGGACCAGCAGCCTTCTCTCAGTGCCTCTACTTGTTCCCATCTATCACCGGGCCGCCAGTGGTTCTTACAGAGACTTTGCTGAGCTCATCCCACCTGCTGGGGGTTCACAGTCTCCTTTTCAATGGCTACCATTCCTGAGCAGCCCTGAAACAAGCCTTGACACCCAGGTGGGTAGCAGGGAGGAAGGAAAAGCCCCGCCCCAACTCTGGGATAGGTGTGGACAGTGGCGAGCCCCACTCTAAGACACAAGTGTCACTGAACTCCCACTAGCATCTTGTCACTGTGTGTTCGCTCACCATGTAGATCTCAGAAGGTTTCTCATCATCACATGGGAATCTGAAAAATTGTTTTTTCTTTCCAACGGGGTCTTCAAGGTCAAAAACAAATTAGGAGCTACTACACTAAAAGGACAATTATAAATAACTAAACCTAAAAGGGCTACCCCCACGTCAGGCCTTACTGTAAATGCTGTGTATTGACTACACTAAACCTTACAGAACCTGAAAACATAGTTAACACCATCATTGTCATTCCTATTTTAAAACTAAGGAAGCTGATAACCAAGCAGGTCAGTGACTTTTCTCTGTCACACAAATGCTCTGAACCCAGGCAGCAGCAGCCCTGAGCCCACATCCTTAACCCCAATGCGATGCTCAGATCAAGTTAATGCTTTGCTTAAGGAAAATGGTTAATTGGGTGTGTGAGGAGAAACAGATCACCTGTGTGACCAGCTTCCCTGGTCAGGGCAGCTCAAATAATACCTCAGGTCATCCCAGGGTTATATAAAAACAGACGCCGAAAGAGGCTTGAGGTGGCTGACAGCATAAAATGTTTTCTGTGCTTCTGATGCAAGGTGAAATTTGATTTACAATAATAGGCACAGAATGATCATGTTTATACTTGCAACCTGGCATTTTATTATTATTCCCCTGAATAACAGTGAAAAGAGTTCTGTAACCCCAAGGTAACACGGCTCTGTAAGAAGGAAAGAGGGCTGAGATTTAGCAGCAGCTGCCATCATCAATCAGCGTGTGGCTGTTTCTCTCAGGGCTCCAGGCTCAACTCCTGGCTGTCATAAACTTATAAAGGGAAGCCCCATGAGAATTTATGTAACGATGGGAAGACTCATTTTCCTTCCTGCAAGAACCTTTCTGAAGCAAGGCAAGAATTAGGCTGATTAGATTCTATGTGAAGAAAGAAAACCGAACCAATGGTTTAGAGGAAAGGAAAATGTGGGTCAACTTCAGCTACTTCCCTTGCCAAAAAAACTGACCTTGTAAATAGAGAAGAACACGCTGAACGCCACCAGATAAATGACTGACTGGATGACCAAATAAGTTAATGAATGAGTGTGATCCAGGCTTCCCCAAGGGTGGTTCTGTCAGTGTGAGAACAGTTCGATCCTGGAGTCACCCAGAAATGCTGAATACATAACAAGGCCAATCAACACAGTCAGCTTCTGAATATTCATGCACAGACGATGCTCCCAGTCAATGTTTGATTTGGGTGTTCACTGATAGATTTTCAAATTCACTGTGTAAATCAAAATTCTAAAGAAGAAGGAAAAGGAGAAGGAGGAGGAGGAAGAGAAGGAGAAGCAGGAGGAAGCAGAGAAGGACGAAGAGAAGGAGAAGAAGGAGGAGGTGGAGAGGGACAGAAGGAAGAGGAGGAAAGAAAACAGAAAAACAGAAGAGAAACTCGTGTTGAGAGTATATTACTTCTGAGTAGGATTACCCAGTAAAAATACACTAAAAAAATTGTCATTGTTTACCTAAAATTCAAGTTTAACTGGCCCTCTATTTTTTTTTAAGGTTTTATTTCTTTATTTGACAGAGAGAGAGACAGCCAGCGAGAGAGGGAACACAAGCAGGGGGAGTGGGAGAGGAAGAAGCAGGCTCCCAGCGGAGGAGCCTGATGTGGGGCTCGATCCCAGAACCTGGGATCATGCCCTGAGCCGAAGGCAGATGCTTAACGACTGAGCCACCCAGGTGCCCCTGGCACTCTATTTATTTATTTGCTAAATCTGACAACCAATTTCTGGGCTGATAACCCTATGGAGAAGAGAAGGTTGAAGACAGTATCTGGGGACATGTCCATCCCTGGGAGTCAGAAGGAAGGAAAACCAAAGGCAGAATCAGAGAAGCGGACAGAAGAGTCTGCAGAAGTATGGGGGGGGGTGGTAACCAGCTATGCACAGAGCTTCTGCTGAGCAGTGACACAGGCATGAGGGAGAGGCGGCGACTGGGAGGATGCTCAGTAAGAAAGACCTGATGGCTGTAAAGGTTTTGGCCCTCACAGAGTTGCGAGTAGTTCTAAGAAGTTCTAAATCAGTGGTTCTCAAAGAGATCGGGGTGGAGATGGGGCGCATGTCAGAGTGTCTTGTGTATCAGAATTAAAATCTATATGCTGGAGGTAGCCCACTTTCCCTCCAAGGTTGGGGAGAAAGACAAAACATACGGGTAACCCTTAGCAACTCAGAATGTGATGTGGGCCAGTTATGGTTACTAAAGCACAAAATAAATTCTGAGTCTCTTCTTGTGTTTTTCTTGAAAATCATGAAGGAGATCCATGGTTCGCAACGATTCAATGGCAAACCCTCGTGTTCACATTACTTCCTTCACGGCCTCCCACCCCGTTCTCTCGTGAACCCCCTCCATAATCTTCTCAGCCTTCATCAATCCCCCTCTCCTACTTTCCTTTTTATTATGCAGTTCAATTAAGGCTCTCTTTTCAGAAAAAACTTCCAATCGACTTCCCCAACTCTGGCCCAAATGAAAGCGGAAGCCTTTTTGAAGGGAGGGTTAGGGGAACAGAGCTGGCAGTTATAAAATTCTCTTTGGCAGGGTGGGAAGGGGGAAAGTATGAATTTTCTTGCTCTGTCCCTAGTAATTGCATAAGTGATGCTGATATCTGGCCCTTTTGAGAGCTACCACTCTTAAGCAAGACAACCAAGAGGCAGAGCCTTTTCATTTCTTGAAAGGCTCAATTTTTTGGCAGATTTCCGCCTACAAAGTACATTTTTCTTTCTGCACCGGGCCCAGAAAGAGGTGTTATTGTGTGGGAGTGCACAACTGTCATCTGCCCCAACAAAGACCACAAAGTGCCACATCAGGAGCAGGTGACCCATCTACCTGAGTCTCCCAGTCAGGATTCCTGGCCAGAGGGGCTCTAATTTCAACAAGGCCTTGCTAAAAGAAAGAGGCTGACCTTGGGTGGTCCTGTCACTCTCCCAACAGGAATGATCCCGCACAGGACAAAGCTTCTGAGCTTCACAAGTTGCCCTGGTGATTGCTGGTGACCACGAGGAGCCCGGGAGGTGGCTAGCTAGCTGAGCAGCATGCTCCTAGTGTGGGGCATCATCCTAGCCTTCATCCAGCCGACCTGGGAGTCCCCCCAAGGGTCAGAGTCCCACCTTGCTGGTCTTACCCCTCGAGGATCCTCAGGATGCCAGGCATTTTGAAAAAACCCTGACCCAACCCCACCCCTCCCACTTCATCCCCCACCACTTCCCCAAAGCCAAGGGCCCAAGTGTGAACGACCTCCAGGTTGGTGGGAAGCAAGACTTCCAAACACCAGCCCTGATCCCGCCGTCTTGAAAAAAATTTTTCAGATTTGAGGGAGGCATCCTTAGCTTTTTCCAACCTATTTCAGGGACGAAGCCTCTCCAGACAAAGTCCAGTGACAGCTCTATTCACCCCCTCAACATGTGGCTGACCCCTGCAGCCAGAAAGGAGGAGAGAAAATTACTAAGTGGGGACCTCATGCCCAGAGATTTTTGCCTGAAAAATGTCTGGTACCTTGTTTGCTGGCTTTGGATTCTGCTCCCGATGTGAATAAAACAAACGAACCACAACCATAAAAACTGTCTGTGAAATATAAATCCAAAAACTTTCTTGTGTGGTGCCTGGGTGGCTCAGTCAGTTAAGCGTCTGCCTTCAGCTCAGGTCATGATCCCGGGGTCCTGGGATCGAGCCTTGTGTCAGGCTTTCTGCTCAGTGAGGAGCCTGCTTCTCCTTCTCTGTCTGCCCCTCCCCATTGCTCGTGCTCTCTCTCTCTCTCAAATAAATAAAATCTTAAAATAATAATAAAAAACTTTCTTGTGACCTGGGAGTCCATTTTTTTCATCCATAGTACAGTTAAGGCAACACGCACACAGAGAGCATAAATAGAACAATGTCCTTTCAAGAATATACATATTAACAACACTGGCCAAGTCGTGAATTCCATGATTCCTTCAGTGGGCAGTGGGTCACATTAGGGTTCTCGTGATAAGTGATTGTCGTCGTGTGTCAGCTCCTTCCACTGTGTTCTAGGCAGCAGCTCCACGTATCCACCTCTCTGCCTTTGTGCCTTTCTCTCTGCCTTTGGCCACCAGATGGCATTCTGGAAACATTGTCAGCACCAGAGTTTCCTGCACCAAAGCTCCCCTGCATTACTCCCAACTCCCCTCCCCCTCTCCCTCCTCTGTTTTCTTTCAATCCATTTTCCAGAGCGCAGCCCAGGGGGCTTTCTGGAGGTCCAATCTGGGTGATCTTGGGCAAGTTAGCTAACCCTCTGTGCTCAGCTTCTTTATCCCGATGGCCCAGGTGTAAGGGTGGAACAGGAGGACGTAGGTAAAGCACTCAGGACAAGGCCTGGCGTATAGCTACTGTCCTCATCTTCCTGCTCAGGGCCATTCAAACCTCCCCACGGCCTCCAGAACAAGGTCCATCCTTAGCACGGCAGTCCAGGCCCTCCAGGATCTAGCAACCCCTTTTGACACCCCTGGCCTACCTTCCTCCTCCCCACTCTCCACACAGACAGACTCTCTTGAGATTCTGTAAGGAATCAGCTCACTCACCTCCGGCCTTTGTCCACTCTGCTCCCTCTGCCTGTTTTGCCTCTCCCTTGCTCACCCACTTTCCTCCCTGTCTTCAGGATTTGGCCCAGTGCCCTCCATGAGGAGCCTCCCCTGACCGCTAGGCCCAAACACAGAGCCACTGGGCCTCCTTCTTTCCTTTTCCCCGCCCCCTCCACAAGCCACCTGTGGGCCACTTTGTCTTGCTAGCTGCGTTGCACATGATAGCACAAGTAAGGGCCAGAGAGTAAGGTTGCCATGCTGTCACCCAAGGGCAATGAGCACAGGGCCCATCTCTGAGCAGCAGGAGCCTGGGGCCTGTGCTGGCTCCCCTTGAAGCATAGGCAGCACCTGGTCCAAGCCTGGACTGAGGAAGCCCTGGAAAATGAGCTTCCTTGGCCACAGAGGCAGAGAAAACCGTGCAGGGACAGTGGTGCCTGGGTGGTTCAGTTGGTTATGCATCTGCTGATCCCAGGGTCCTGGGATCAGCTACTTGCTCAGCAGGGGGACCTGCTTCTCCCTCTCCCTGCCACTCCCCCTGCTTGTGCTCTCTCTCACTCTATGTCAAATAAATAAATAAAATCTTCAAAAAAAAAAAAGTGAAGAGACAAATGCAAGGTCATCCTCACCATTTGCATCAGAGGCATAACGCCTGGAAAATAACACCAGCTACAATAACACGGAATGGGTACTTTCTCTGTACCAGGCCCTGTGCTGGGGCCCTTAAAGGTACCACCTCACTGAATCCTGACCACAATCTCATGAGGTGGGTGATAGCCACACTTTACAGAGAAGGAAACTGAGGCCCAGGGGGGTTAAGTGACTTGTGCAATGTCTCCAAGCTTGTTGGTGTTCTGTCTCTAGAGCCACACTGTAAGAGGTGGCTCCATGGATTCAGGCCCTTGCTGTAGTTCGACAAGTGACAAGAACAGGAAACCTCCAGGAGTGGAACATGGAGTGAAGGACAGGGCGTGGGAAAGAAAAGATGAGGGGCGGGGAGGGGCACAGATGGCTTTAAGGCCAGGGAGCTCCCTCAGCTGCCCCTGTCCTAATGGCCACAGGCCTACAGGCCAACAGGCCCTGCTGGGGGTTCCCCATGTTCCAATGGGCACCTCCAGCCTCAAGGACTCAGTTGCCAACAGCCACCTAAAGGAAGCTGCCCTTAAATTCCCATGACTTCCAATGTTGTACAAACCTCTACACTCAGCCCGAGGCAGAGTATAAGACCAGGAGTGCGCTGGATGCAGCAAGTGAGGAGGGAAATGAGAAGCCACAAGCCACCTTAAATGCCACCCAAGTGATCCTGGGTCTCACCTCTGTGAGGAGGTGAATGAGGGGAGGGCACACCTGAAAACCTCCACATCCCTAGGAGTGTTGGGGATGGGGAGGCAGTACTGTTCATGGGACTCCATCGTAAACAGCAGTGGGGAGAAAAGAATCAGGGGAAGGGAAGGATAAGGAGAGGAAGGCGTGGGAGAGGGACAAGTATAAAAACCTCTGAGGCAGGGGAGCTGAAGGCTGGGGATTCCCCCAGATAGGGACTCAGGCTGGACCAGATGCAGAGAACAATGGGCCTCCAGGCCGGGGAGCAAGAAGGGAAGGGGGAGGGAAGCCACATGGTCAGGTCAGAGAGATCCCAGCGCTTCAGGAGCCAAGGCCATGGGCACCCTCATGGGTCTGTGTGGGCAGGGACTGCCCCGGGGCCAGTGCAAGAGCCAGAGCTACAAGACGAGACCAGCTATTCAGTTCTCAACACCCACCGCTCACAAAACGTCATTGCCTGTGCCTCTGAGCCAGGACCTGGCCCTTCATGCATCATTTCATTTGTCCTCACAATTTCCTGCTGTGAGAGCTACTATTCTTATCCCCATCCACACTCTAACGATGAAGAGGTGGAAGCCCAGAGAGGGTAAGTGACTCGTCCCACATGACCCAGCTGGTAAATTGCGGAGTCAAGATTTGAACCCAGGCAGTTTGGCTCTGATGGCCACTCTCTTAATCACAGCTGCTTCCTGAGAGACAAAAATGGATGATCAGGGCAGAGTCAGGACTTAGAGGTAGATCAGTATGGGGAAAAGACCGGAATGGGAGAGGAATAATGGGGATATGAGGGAAACAAAGACAGCCTCGGAAAGGAGAGACAGGGAGCATGACATGCCCAGGAGGGGTATCGGCGGCAGGCTCAGGCTCAGGCTCTCTGCCCACTTGCCTACACAGCGGATCCCTTTCCCTCAGGGCTGCCTTGCTTGGATAGCACCTTCCCCTCGGCCTGTCCCAGGAGCCCTGGCCCATCCTCCTCCGTGGCAGGCCCCTCGGGCTTCACGGGAAGCCCTCTTTCTCTAATTGGCATTGAAACTTACAGCCCTCCCTTTTCCTGTAGGTGGGGTTTCCATAGGAAAAAGCTGCTTCTCCATTTCCCCAGCCCAGCAACTGTTTGGAAGTCAGATCCCCACATCCTGCTTAACTGGGTCAAGTCCCTCTTGGACCGGCTCTTGTCCATCATTTACTGAAAGGGACCCACGGGTGCCCCTGTGCGGTGTGTCCTTTGGCAATTTCACTTCATCAGTGCTTGGACCTCTGAGATCTCTTCAGATGAAGATGGCCTTGCCTGGGAATCCTGCTACTTCCATCATCATCTAATTATGGGACGAGGCTGTGACAGCAGGTCTGGGGGCAGGAGAACGGGGCTAATCAAGCCCCTCAGCAAACACTGGAGGACTTGCCTCGCCTTTGAAGAACTGTAGTGCTTTCTGAGGCTGGCCCATTCTGGCGGTAAGCATGATGCGACTTCTGCCACTTCTGCTGGGGCTTTTGGGGTCAGGTGGCTACTTGTTCCTTCCAGGGCACAGTCAGGAAGTGGCCACTCTCACTGTGAAATACCAAGTGGCAGAAGAGGTGCCGTCTGGCACGGTGATAGGGAAGCTGTCCCGGGAACTGGGCTGGGAGGAGAGGCACGGGCAGACGAAGGCTGCCTTCCAGGTCCTGCAGCTGTCTCAGACTCTCCCCATCCAGGTGGATCCTGAGGACGGCCTGCTTAGCACAGGGAGGCGGCTGGACCGAGAACAGCTTTGCCGGCAGCAGGATCCCTGCCTAGTTTCCTTTGACGTGCTTGCCACGGGGGATTTGGCTCTGATCCACGTGGAGATCCAGGTGCTGGACATCAATGACCATGAGCCACAGTTCCCCAAAGGTGAGCAGGAGCTGGAAATCTCTGAGAGTGCCTCTCTGCGCACCCGGATCCCCCTGGACAGAGCCCTGGACCCAGACACTGGCCCCAACACCCTGCACTCTTACACGCTGTCTCCCAGCGAGCACTTTGCCCTGGATGTCATCGTGGGGCCCGATGAGACCAAACATGCAGAACTTGTGGTGGTGAAGGAGCTAGACCGGGAAATCCACTCATTTTTTGATCTGGTGCTAACTGCCTATGACAGTGGGAACCCCCCCAAGTCAGGCACGAGCTTGGTCAAGGTCAATGTCCTGGACTCCAATGACAATAGCCCTGTGTTTGCCGAGAGCTCACTGGCACTAGAAATCCAAGAAGATGCTGCTCCTGGTACCCTCCTCATAAACTTGACTGCCACGGACCCTGACCAAGGCCCCAATGGGGAGGTGGAATTCTTCCTCAGTAAGCATGTGCCTCCAGAGGTGCTGGACACCTTCAGTATCGATGCGAAGACGGGCCAGGTGATTCTGCGTCAACCCCTAGACTACGAAAAGAATCCTGCCTATGAGGTGGATGTCCAGGCAAGGGACCTAGGTCCCAATCCCATCCCAGCCCACTGCAAAGTACTCATCAAGGTTCTGGATGTCAATGACAATGCCCCGAGCATCCACATCACATGGGCCTCCCAGCCATCACTGGTGTCAGAAGCTCTTCCGAAGGATAGTTTCATTGCTCTCGTCATGGCAGATGACTTGGACTCAGGAAACAATGGTCTGGTCCACTGTTGGCTGAGCCAAGAACTGGGCCACTTCAGGCTGAAAAGGACCAACGGCAACACATACATGCTGCTAACCAACACCACACTGGACAGAGAGCAGTGGCCCAAATATACCCTCACTCTGCTGGCTCAAGACCAAGGACTCCAGCCATTATCGGCCAAGAAACAGCTCAGCATTCAGATCAGTGATGCCAACGACAACGCACCTGTGTTTGAGAGGAACAGGTATGAGGTCTCTACTCGGGAGAACAACCTACCTTCTCTTCACCTCATTACCGTCAAGGCTCATGATGCAGACTTGGGCATAAATGGAAAAATCTCATACCGTATCCAGGACTCCCCAATTTCTCACTTGGTAGCTATTGACTCAGACACAGGAGATGTCACTGCTCAGAGGTCACTAGACTATGAACAGATGGCCAGTTTTGAGTTCCGCGTGATTGCAGAGGACAGGGGCCAGCCCCAGCTTGCATCCAGCGTCTCTGTGTGGGTCAGCCTCTTGGATGTCAACGACAATGCCCCAGAGGTGATTCATCCTATACTCAGCGATGGAAAAGCCAGCCTCTCTGTGCTTGTAAATGCCTCCACAGGCCACCTTCTGGTGCCCATTGAAACTCCTAATGGCTTGGGTCCAGCGGGTGCTAACACACCACCACTGACAAGCCACGGTTCCCGGCCATTTCTTTTGGCCACCATCGTAGCAAGAGATGCAGACTCGGGGGCAAATGGAGAGCTCCTCTACAGCATTAGGCATGGGAATGAAGCCCATCTCTTCGTCCTCAGCCCCCACCTGGGGCAGTTGTTCATCAACATTACCAATGCCAGCAGCCTCATTGGGAGTGAGTGGGAGCTGGAGATCGTGGTAGAAGACGGTGGCAGCCCCTCCTTGCAGACCCAAGCACTGTTGAGGGTCTCGTTTGTCACCAGCGTGGATCACTTGAGGGACTTGGCCCGTGAGCCTGGGACCCTGAGCACATCGATGCTGACAGTGATTTGCCTGGTCGTACTGCTGGCCATCTTTGGGTTGATCTTGGCTCTGATCATGTCCATCTGCAGGACGGAGAAGAAAGACAACAGGGCCTACAACTGTCGGGAGGCTGAATCTACCTACCGCCACCAGCCCAAGAGGCCCCAGAAACACATTCAGAAGGCAGATATCCACCTTGTGCCTGTGCTCAGGGGCCAGGCGGATGAGCCTGGCGAAGTCGGGCAGCCCCACAAGGAAGCAGGCAAGGAAGGGATGATGGAAGCAGGCTGGGACCCCTGCCTGCAGGCCCCCTTTCACCTCACGCCTACACTGTATAGAACCCTGCGTAACCAAGGCAACCAGGGAGCACAGGCTGAGAGCCGTGAGGTGCTGCAAGACACTGTCAACCTCCTTTTCAACCATCCCAGGCAGAGGAACGCCTCCCGGGAGAACTTGAACCTTCCTGAGTCCCAGCCTGTGATGGGCCAGCCACGCTCAAGGCCCCCGAAGGTTATGGGCAGCCCCACAGGGAGGCTGCCAGGAGACCCAGGCAGTGAGGAGGCCCCACTGAGTCCACCGGCCTCCTCGGCAACTCTGAGGCGGCAGCCGAATCTCAACAGCAAAGTGACCCCCGAGAAAGAGTCGGGTCCCCGTCAGATCCTGCGGAGCCTGGTCCGGCTATCTGTGGCTGCTTTTGCGGAGCGGAACCCCGTAGAGGAGCTCACGATGGATTCTCCTCCTGTTCAGGTACCGGGGTGTGGGAGGCTCTCTCTGTGGTCACCCCTGGACCCACCATGTCAGACACCCCCATTACCCTTACAGTCATCACATTCATTCCTTAGGCTGTCCAGGGACTTTATGGTACGCTGGATGCAGTGGGGGAGGGCACAGCTCAGGGGTTAACAAAATCTAGCTGTGTGATCCTGGGCATCTTACTAACTGTCTCTGAGCCTTCATTTCCCTATCTATAAAATAGAGATGATGGTAAAAGCATGTGCCTTGCAGAGTTGTCCTGAGGATTTGATCAGTTAATTCCTATAAAGCACGTACTCAGTGTGCCTGGCACAAGAAGACACCCAGCAAAAGGCACGTTTAAGAATACAAGCTTTGGGACAAGGCTGCCTGGGTTCAAATTCTGACTCCACCTCTTCCTAGCTGTGAACCACAGGAATGTTCCTCAGCTTCTCTGTTGAAGATATCTATGTTAATAGCACCCATCTCCTAAATTTGCCTGAAGACGAAATGAGTGCACTTAAAGCCTAGAATAAGGTCCAGCACATAGTCGGCACTCAGCAAATGGTTACAGTGACTTCTGCAAAGCTCTTCGTCTCCCCCTGCCCTCTTCTCATCTGGGCAGCCTTCCTATGAAGCAGGCCAGCATGGGCATCATTGCCCCTGGGCTCGGGGGCTGCATTTGACTTGCCTGAGACTAAGTGTGTTGGCTAGACCTGCAGAACGGGGCAGTGGAAACAACCTCAGAACTTGGGAATCTGATCTGGGTTCAAATTTCAGCGTAGCCACTCAGTAGCTGGGCAACCTTAGGCAAGTCTGTCCAATATCAGAGCCTCATTTTCCTCAAATGGCAATTACGATGCCAAACTTACCCTGTGCTACCTCCCAGGGGTTGAGGATTAAATGGAATAATGAAAGACAAAGCATCTAGTGACCTAGCATTTACTAGACAAAAATGGGAAATCTTTTTCAGAGACGGTACCTGATCTCACACCCATATCCATTCCTCTACACTTCAGATAACTGTCCCTGTGCCAGGCTGCCCACTCCGGGCACATGTCTGTTTGGCCAGGCAGTCAACTCAGGTTTCCTGTGGAGCAAGGACACAGCTTCCTTCCCCCACATCCTCCCCAGGAAGCCACCTGGAGAGAGCCCCACTGCTGTCTTAGGAGTCTTGCCCTGAGCCCTATGTAGCCCCAGAGGTTGCCCAGAGCCATTCATTCGTTCGTTCGTTCGTTCATTCATTCATTCATTCATTCTTCAAATGCTTACTGAGTGAGCTTTAGGAGCCAGACATTGTGCTGTTTGTTGGTGAACAGAGACAGCTGAGAGCAGGAACTGGGGGTGAACTCACTGAGGTGATGGAAAGAAGAGTGCCCGGCTGGGATCAATGTGAGGGTAAGAGGCAACTTACCTAATGCTCATGTTTTTCCAGCAGCACAGTGCCACAGGGAGTCAGATCTGGGTTCAAATTCTAGCCCTGCCACTAACTGATGTGTAGTCCCTCTAAGCCTCACGTTCCACATCTGCAAAATGGGTATGATGGTAACTTTTCCCTAGGGTTATTAGAAGAATTAAATGAGATTATACACCACCCTACAGTTATTAAGTGCTTGTCAAAATATCTATTAATAAATGAATCATAGGGACACCTGGCTGGCTCAGTCAGTGGAGCACGTGACTCTTGATCTTGGGGTCATGGGTTTGAGTCTCACGGTGAGCACAGAGATTACATTAAAAAAAAAGTTTAAATAAATAAATTATATACTTTCACTCATTTAATCCTTATAACTACAACCACATGGACCTTGTTATTATTCCCTTTTTACTGCTAAGGAAACTGAGGCTCAAAATGCTTAGGTAATTTCTCGAAACCGTCCAGATGAAACTGGGGCAGGGGCAGATTTAGGATTTGAATTCGAGTCTGACTGATTCCACAGTCTGCATTCTAACCATGAAGCCACCGTGAATGGCAGCACTATGCTCAGGCTGTGGCACTCAGGGAGTGTTCCTGAACTATCTATCAGCTAACACTTGGAAGAGTGGCAGGTGCCTTAGGAGGGCTTCTGGACCTGAGTCAGGAAATGAGATGTGCCCTGAGGCAGGCAACTGGGCCCCAGCCCTCTTCCAACTGTCCTCTGAGGTTGGCACTTTCTAGCTGGAGCTGCCCAGAGAGGCTGAGTGGGCCTTCTCCAGGAAGACTGGGGGTAGGCCCAAGAGCCAGAGGCTAAGAATAACAACCCATAGTCCTTGCATTCTCTTTTAAATTCTCAAACCACTGGGTTAATTAATCCTGACCACCCTGTGAAGAAGGCTGGAAGGGTATTTCCAGCTCCAAATTAGAGATGAGGAAACTGAGGTCTGAGTATGTCTAAAAACCTGCCTGACATTACACAAACTAGAAATGACCTTGAACTAGAACTTGGCCTCCCAAGACTTGGTCTGTTGCCTTTGCCTTCACAAGGCCCTGCAGGGTGTCGCCCTGACATCTTGTCCAACCCCTGTCACATTCCCCAGCCTCTCTGAACCTCCACCATCTCCCGGACTTTCAGCCTGCAGTGCCTTCTGTTTTCATTCACACTCTTGTTGAATGAATGAAAGAATGAATAAATGAATGATTGAATGATACCATTTTGCTTTCTCCGCAGCAGAGTCTTGCATCTGGCCCCACCAAAATTGGCTGAGTGTTTGAGTACTGCTGAAGGTGGGGAAATAACTCCTTAAGATAATCCTTATCAAAGTAATAATGGATTTATGATCAGGAAATGCTTTTTTCAGCCCCATCCCACAGATTCCAGCAGGAGCAGGTCACTCGGAATGAGAACGAGGGGTGGGCCCAGGGGGTCCTTCTTCTCTCCCTCAGACACCCAGGTCCTGTGGTGACATGACAAAGCAAGGATCCTGCCTGCACAGGTCCCTGCCTCCGTCACTGTTCACCATCCCCCATCTGATCACACAAACATCTGAAGCTGGAGGAAAGACTATAAAAAGAAAGCGCCGGCATTGAGGGAAACATCCGGCAAGGAAGTGTGCTGGGTCGGAATTGTGTGGAGTCAACAGATTTTTCCTGTCTTGCAGCAAATCTCCCAGCTGCTGTCCTTGCTGCATCAGGGCCAATTCCAGCCCAAACCAAACCACCGGGGAAATAAGTACTTGGCCAAGCCCAGCGGCGGCAGGTAAGCAGCACATGGACCCACAGGCTTCTCAATCCCCCCACCGGCTTGCCTTCACCCCTGGAGCCTCTGTGATCTGAGGAAGAGTGAGCACATCCCAGACAGAGGCCCCCTGGGAGAGCAGCGGACAGCATCCATCCCCCCGTCCCAGGCAGCGTGGTCCTGGAGCAACTGTATTTATAGTATTTACAGGACCCAGAGTCTCTAAGGAAATGACTTCATCCCTGAGGCTCTATCTGTCCCCTGATTGCAGAGGTGCTAGGCTATGGGCTTTAAATGTGTAACTTTCAGCTTTCTTTGTCTTGACCCTTCAACATAATATGAAGGTTCCCTAGCTAAGGACATGAGTGTGTGGGTGTGTTCTTTTGGGCAGTCCTAGAATTAAAGAGAGCCCGAGAGGACATCTAACCTAACTCCTTTTCGTTACAGATGTAGAAACTGGGGCTCTAAGTAGTTTGATACAACCCAGCTATGTTCAACTTGAGCAAGCCAGGTAAATCCTTGGGGCCTCAGTTTCTCACCTGTAAAACAGAGGTCACCACACTTCCTTGCAGTGATGGGGTAAGGACTTAACGATCAGATGTATTTTAAGCCCACAGCCCAGTGACTGGCATATAGAAGGTGTATGACCGATGCTAAGCCCTTTCCTCCTAAAGTGACTTTGTTCAAGGTCACATAGCCAGTGAGTGTCAAAGCTGGGAGCAGCTCGGGGCACCTGACTCTAGGTTTGGTGCTCTTGCCTTGACAAGTCGTAGCTTCTTTTCGGCAAAGATGGTGGGAGTTAGCATAGAGCTGCAGTCAGTGCACACACTCATCAGCCCAGATTTGAATTTTTGCTCTGACACTTAATCCATGGACAAGGTGCATAATTTTCACAAGTCTTGGTTTTCTTATTTGGAAAATGGGAATGATAACAGGAGAACCCCTTACAGAGATGAAAAGTTTAAGGATAAGGTGCATATACCTTGCAAAGCATAAGGCCCGACTCAGAGTAACTAACTGCCTAATAAACGTTAGTTATTGTCATCATCACTTGCAAATTTGCCGCCTCCCTACTGATCCCTTCATGGCAGCAGAAATGGTCACAGAAAAAAAGCAGAAAGGACCCCAGACCTTAAAGCCCTTCTGGGAGCCTTCCCACCCACTGGAATGTGAGGCCAGACCTACCCCCCCACACACACTGAGGCAGTTCCAGGAACTGGCCTCCCCCAGGTGGCAGGCAGGGTCTGTGGGAGGGAGGGGCCAGGGTGGAGACAGCAGGAGTCAGGGAGAGTCTGAGTGGCTTTCTGATGCCTCACCCCAGCTGCATCCTCTTTCGCCCTGCTATGCTGGTCTGGGATTTGGCCTCAAATAGGGAGTAGGGAATATTCAGTCAGTTTGTCCACCAAGTATTTATGAAGCACCTACTATGTGCCAGGCCCTGTTTTGAGCACTGGTGACCGGGGAATGAGACAGACAAAAATTTCTGCTCTCACTGGAGCTCATACTCAGACGGACAGAGGTGGATGGATAGATGGATGGACAGATGACTGCATTGTCTCAGTCAAAGTTACTTACAGTCCGACTCTGGGCCAGGCAATGCAAAGGAATGGGAAGGACAATGGTGAATAATGGTATCAATGCAAACATTGTTTCTTCTATTTGCTGAGTGCTTGTGAGGTGCCAGATCCTAGCTTCTATACAGACACTGTCTCATTTCGCCTGAGACAAAAGACGGGTGTTATTGATTACCTCCATTTTACAGACGAGGCAACAGATGCAAATCAGGCAGGAGGCCTGGGACCGGTAACCCAGGCTGGTCCGAGTCTGAGGGCTGGGCTGCGTATCCACCTCCTCGTGTGGACGGATGAATGCTGGCAGGAGTAGATGAATCAGTGTGTGAACTTCCTCACTGGTGAACCGGCTGGCTTCCTTTGCAGGAGCACCATCCCAGACCCCGATGGCCCAGGTGCCAGGGCTGGTGGCCAGGCAGAACCAGACCAGGAGGAAGGGTGCTCGGATCCTGAGGAGGACCTGTCTGTGAAGCAGCTGCTAGAAGAAGAGCTGTCAAGCCTGTTGGACCCACACACAGGTAAGGACTCCTCAGGATCTCGCTGAGCCTGCTTCTGCCCCCCGCGGTCCCCTCGCATCTCCAGGCGTCAGACTTCTCCACAAGAGAACACAGACATTTTGTTTCTGGGCAGGAATATCAGCAACTTTTTACTTTCCCTAATGCTTCAGACAGTCTTCATTTGTTTAAAGACCAGATTCTACTTCGATGATTCATTTAAAAAATCCTAAGAATAGTAAATGAGCTCTTGGTGTGTGCCAGGTACTAGGAAGCATCTTATACACATTAGCTCAGTTAAGCTTTCAGACTGTCTTTGGAGGTAGATGTTAGGAGCTCCAATTTAGAGAGAAGCAAACTGAGGCTCAGAGAAGTACCACAGCCTGTCCAGAGTCACTCAGCTCATCAGTGACTGAATGCCTGCCTGCCATCAGGAGACCTCCCCTTAATTCCTAAAAAGCTCGTTTGTGTTTCTTTCTTTCTTTTTTTTTTTTTTTTAAGATTTTATCCATTTATTTGACAGAGAGAGAGCACAAGCAGGGGGAGGGGGAGAAGCAGACTCCCCACTGAGCAGGGAGCCTGATGTGGGACTGGATCCCAGGACTCTGGGATCATGACCTGAGCTGAAGGCAGACACTTAACCGTCTGAGCCACCCAGGCGCCCCCCCCACCCCCGTTTGTGTTTCTTTGGTGGGTTTAAATACCCTTCTATCCTGAGAACTGAATCAACTCTTCAATGTGTTAACATTTCTAACTGAAACCAAAATAATATTTTCTAGAGAAACAATTCGTTTTGACAATAAGTACGTAATCTGGACTTTAATTCAAGAACGTGCTAGCTGGGGCACCTGGGTGGCTCAGTCAGTTAAGCATCTGACTTTGGCTCAGGTCATGATCTCAGGATCCTGGGATCAATCCTGGCCCTCCCCCCACCTCTGCCTTCAGCGGAGGGTCTGCTTGTGCCTCTGCCCCTCCCCCCACTTGTGCTCCCTCTCTCTGTTTCTCAAATAAATAAATAAAATCTCTTTAAGAAGTAAAATAAAATAATAAAATAAAATTTAAAAAATTAAAAAAGAATGTGCTAGGTGGACACTGGTCAGCCTACTTTAGGTCACACACCATACCTCTGTCCATCCCTACACTGTTGTTTTCTGATTCTGTAGTTTAAAAATCTGTTTCTCAACTAGCCATATCCTATGTGCTCCATCTGGCTGCAAACACACTGAAAGTATGGCAGGGACTTCCTTTTCCTTGGTTAAAAAAACATAGCTAACATTTATTGAGAGCTTTCTATGTGCTAGTCCCTGTTCTATGTTCCTCATGAGAAAATCTTATGAGATAGGAATTATTCATTATCACCATTTCATAAAGGAAAAAAACGGAGGGGCAAGGTTGTTTAATAATTTTCCCAAGGTTGTGCAGAAAGTGGTTACTAACATTGGCAATGTGGCTCTAAATTAAAAGTAAGTAAAATTAAATCTAATTAAAATTAAGTCAAATGAAAAATTCAGTTCCTCAGTTATACCAGCCACATTTTAAGCACTCAGTAGCCACATACGGTTAGTGGATATTGCTTTGGACAGCACATATACAGAAAGTTTTGTAGGACAGTATTGTCTAGAATCTGCAACTGTAAGGCCAATACAGTAGCACACATATGAAAATGGCTAGTCACAATCAAGATGTGATAGATGGGGGCCCCTGCCCAGCTTAGTGGCCATTGCACACAACCCCTGATCTCAGGGTCATGAGTTCAAGCTGCACGTTGGGCATAGAGATTACTTTTAAAAGAAAAAAAAAAAAATCTTGAAAAAAAAATCATCTTCAAGCCCCATGTTGGGCATAGAGCTTACTTAATAAAAATAAAATAAAAAGCATAAAAAAGTGTAACTTATTATTTAAAACAAAGATGTGATAAACATATAAAACACACTTCAGATTTTGAAGACTTCAGGTGAAAAAAGAATGTAAAATATCTCATTAATTTGAAAAATATTCATATTCAGGTGAAATGATATTAAGTTTAAAAATGTTTTACAAACTGATTTCACCTTTTCTTTTTACTTTTTTAACATGCCTCCTAGAAGATTTAAAATGACCTCTATGGCTCACATTAGATCTGTACCAGCCAACTCTGGGCTGGAACCTGTGTGCTCAGCTCCCACATGGTCCTGCTTCTTCACAGCACAGATGGCATGGAGGATGCTGGCGGATGATGAGGGCAGCAGAGATAGAAAAGCCTGTGCTGCTCACAGGGCAGAGGGCTATTGGTAAGCTTGCTGACCCCAGGGGTCATGGCTGCATCCATCTGATGATGTGATGAGGACAACATTTTAACGGTTGCATGAGCTCAGGGAATGCTCACAGCAACCTGACAAGATGAGTACTACTATTTCACCACTTTATGAGAGACAAAGGAGGCACAGAGAGGTTAAGCAATTTTCCCAAGGTCACACTGCTCATAAATGGCAAAGGTGGGAAATCAAGCCCAGATGAGCCCAGCGTCCACCTGCCTTCGGGTAGACTTACCAACGCTTTTCAGCCATTCTCACACACTCCAGCAATTTTCTCATTCCAAGCTTCATAAGCTCTCTGACCCTGGTACAAAGGCCTGATTCTGTAACCAAAAGAGTTTCAACCTTATTGCCCCCAGAATCTCAGGGAACTAAGGTTTACATTCTCCCAAATGCCCAGGGTTAATATTTATGTTCACTGAGTCATTCAAGAAATGCTCACTAAGTCCCAGGCGTGGGCTGGACCAGGTGGGAAGAGGCCTGCCCTGCCTCACAGCTTCACCCTGACAAGGCAAGACGGAGACTCATTTATCAATATAAACAGCCATTAGCTGTATTTTGGAATAACTGTTCCAAATTACAAAAATAATATTTGGTTAAGGTAGAAAAATGTAGGTAAACGAAGAGAGAATAAATCACTTCTGTCCAGGGGTAATTCAGTTAACATTTTGACATAGTCTTGTATTACATGCAGATTTTAAAGCAGCTCACCTTAGGCAAACATTAAACACATGCTAAAGTGGATGTTGTACCTTTTTTTTTTTCTTAAATGTAGAGTTTCTTAACCATGAGACTTAGCCTTGCTCTCTTTGGCTTGGCCTCTACCATCCGGCCTAGGGCTAGTTTTTTGAGATAGCATTTTTGTTGAAGAGATGGGGGAAAGGAAAAGTGTGATGGTGGCATTAGAGATCTAGGGGACAGTTTTTCATTGCTCCGTCCCCTTCCTGGGGCAGTGCTTAGGCAGACAGCCCCTTCCGAGTCTGCCTCTAGGCCTGGGTTTCCTGCAGCTTGAGAAGCGAAGGTTGGGGAGTTTAGGGCATGGTGACAGCACCGACATTCCTAGGCCTGGGGAAGCCGGAGGCCGCAGGTGTGCACCCGGAGCTCCCTGGAGGAAATGGAGGGAAGCTACGCAGAGAGTGGGGAGGAGGGTACAGGGATATGGGGCTAGAAAGTCATTAGATTTGGGGTCAAATCTGGGCTTGGTTGCCTAGCAGATGGGTGATTCAACTTCTTGGAACTTTGTTTCCTCATCCGTAAAATGGAATAGCGCTCTTTACTTCAAAGGTTTGTGCTGAGGTTAAATGAGAGAATCACATCAATTGCTTGGCGTGGAAGCACTTAATAAATGGTCACTATTACTATGAATAGAAACAGATGGCAGCACCAAGCCAGGAACCCCAGCCTCGGCTAGGAAAAGGGATGTCCCCCCATCCGCAGCTACAAGTGCCCTGAGGGAGTGAAAATCCTGGCTGTACCGCAGTGGGTAGAAGACATCTACCCTGAAACACGGCCGGATCGGGAATTTCTTTCAGAAAGGGCCAATTTCTAATTCTAGGCGTCCTTCCTCCTCGCGCCTCCTCCCCACTCAGATCCTGTGGGTACTTCAGTCGGCAGCCTTCCTGCTCAACGAGCTTCCCTGTCAGGGCCTCTTCCTTCCCGTCCCCCTCTGGCCTCCCCTCTGTCCCCCGCCATTTTCCTTCCCTCCTTTGTCCGGAGCCCTTGCCCACAGCCCCACCCCCGGCTGCCCGGCCCTGCCCTGGGCCCGGGTCTCACTGGCTCCCCTCCTCCCCGTGCAGGCCTGGCCCTGGACCGGCTGAGCGCCCCCGACCCGGCCTGGATGGCGAGGCTCTCTTTGCCCCTCACCACCAACTACCGCGACAACGTGTTCTCACCAGACACTCCGGCCGTAGAGGAGCCGAGGACCTTCCAGACGTTCGGCAAGGCGCCGGGGCCTGAGCTGAGCCTGACAGGCACGCGGCTGGCCAGCACCTTCCTCTCGGAGATGAGCTCGCTGTTGGAAATGCTGCTGGAGCAGCGCTCCGACGTGCCCGTGGAGGCCGCCTCCGAGGTCCTGCGGCGGCTTTCTGTCTGCGGGAGGACCCTCAGTCTGGACCTGGCCACCAGCGGGGCCGCGGGCACGGAAGGACAGGGGGGTCCGGGTGGAAGGAAGGGGGCCGAGGACAGGACTGGCAGCAGCAGCAGCAGCATTGGCAGGGGCCTGTGGATCCAGGAACCAGGGGCCCTGGGAGACGTCAGGGAGCCCAGGCCCTGAGGATCCTGGGACAGGAGCTGCTTTCTAAAATCTTTGAACTCACGGTCCAGAGGTGGCCCAAGAACTTTAGGGTGACCGATGGTGCCCCACAGAGGAGGCAGGGGCCCCACGACTAATAGCTGGCTGATTAAAGCAGCCCCTTGTTAGGGGCTGGCTCTGCCTGTGAATTTATTGGAGGACGGAGACATTTGTGGCTGAAATGAGTGTTTGCTGGCAAAACACGTGTAGAGCACAGAGGGTCAGTCCTCCTGTGGAACAGATGCCCAGGCGTGACCTAAGCAAGAAAGGAAGGCCTCATTGCATACTTGAGGGTGGGGGCTGGATCCTGGGGTGCCAGGCAAAGCTCTCTGACCTACTAATAAAGGAAAAGCACTGGCTCATTCTCCTGTGTGCACCTGTCAAGAGGGGGAGGGAAGAAACACAGAGTGAGGGTTCCTGGTCGCCCATTCCCTGGCAGGAGGGTATGCTGGACCTGGACAGGAGTAGGGCACATGGGTACACAGTGGTCAGTACACAGTGATGAACATATGGACTCTTGACCCCACTTCTCTATTGCTACATTATCAAATAATCTGCTTCTCAGCTGCAAAATTAGGGCTAAGAAAAACCTATTTATAGAATGTTTATGTGAACCAGGCCCTAGGCTTTACACTAAGATTTAATTTAATTTTCCAACAACTCTGGGAGGGAGGTGCTATCCCCATTTCACAGACAAGGACATGAAGCTTGGAGAAGCAGAGGGTCTTGCCCAAGATCAAGGGTAGAGGCAGAGGGGTGCCTGAGTGGTTCAGCTGGTAAAGCATCAGGTCAAGATCTCGGGGTCATGAGATCAAGCCGAGGTGGGGCTACTCATGCTCAGCAGGGTGTCTGCTACTTTCCCTCTCCTTCTGTCCCTCCCCCTGCACATGAATGCTCTCTCACTCTCTCTAAAATAAGTAAATAAATCTTTAAAAAAAAAAAAAAAGTAGGGGGCGCCTGGGTGGCACAGCGGTTAAGCGTCTGCCTTTGGCTCAGGGCGTGATCCCGGCGTTCTGGAATCGAGCCCCACGTCAGGTTCCTCTGCTATGAGCCTGCTTCTTCCTCTCCCACTCCCCCTGCTTGTGTTCCCTCTCTCGCTGGCTGTCTCTGTCTCTGTCGAATAAATAAATAAAATCTTAAAAAAAAAGTAGAGGCAGAGCCAAGATCTGGAACCAGACTTGACCAACACCAAAACCTATGTCCTTGACCTTGACACTAGACTGCCAGCCAAGGAAAGGAAAGGAAAAGGCCCCACAGGTGAGCTTTTGCTGGTAATGGACTTGTCTGAGTTTCCCTCATGAAACACTGTTGAAAAGAATATTTCTAAAGCTGCTCAGGCCTGCACGGCTCTGCATTTCCAAGCACAAAACAAGAGGGACTTGGATCTGATTTGACGCAGGCCTGGGCCTCTGCAGGCTGCTGTCCTTTCCCAGCGATCAGCCCTTCAGGTACAGAAGTCATCTTTGCAGACCTAGCATTCGTGGGTAAATCTTCCTCTGTCGCAGCAGGTTTGGGCCTGTGAATTCAGGCCCTAGAGGACAGTGTTTGAACTGGGTCTATGAAATCGATAGTGACAGCAGCAAAACTTCCAGGGCAAGAGGGAGCAAAGAAATAGCAAATATTTTTCCAAGGCTCAGCCTTATAATTTTCCTGGAAATTTCCAAGCGGTCATTCAGCCAGCCATTCAGGTTCTCAGTAACATGGAGCTCTCCTCGACACCGAAAGCAAAAATTCCTTTCTGTGCTCCTACTTCTGTCCTCTTTTGGAAGCCAGTACTCATGTTCTCTGTCCACAGAAATGGGCCAATCATATTCCCGACCAAGGATAATGAAAACCATGTAAACTTGGACTCCATGATGGTACCATTATCCTGTTATTCCATGTTACAGATGACGAAAACGAGGCTCCCAAAAGTTAAGGGCTTAAAGAGCAGAGTCTCTGGGTCTCTGATCACCTCACTTCAGTCCCAAGTGATTTCCTTCCAAGATCTGTGACTTTTAAGCTGTTGGGTTCCCCAAGTCAATGAGAGAGGCCAGGGGAGATTAAGCAGGCAGGATCTCCAGTTTGACCAGCCAGGAGACTGACACAAGGCAACACTGATGCATACTTACTTGTTGAATGCATGAATGAATGAATAAATGAATAAATCAATGCTTCAGAGTTCCCTTTTATCTGTATTGGAGCTCCAGCTAAGATGTCATTATAAAGAAAAAAAAAGTTTCCATTATGTGAAATCAAAGTCTAAAAACCACAGAACTAGAATAGACAATGTTGACCGCCACCCCTCCCCCCTCAGTTACTAGGGGATTTTTGATGCAGAGCTGGCGTTGGGAGGGTGGGGAGAAGACAGGATGGGGGAAGACGCCACCTGAGAAACCTGGAACCTAATTAATTAATTAACTAGTTAATTAATTTAAAAAGAAATCTGGAATCATGGCTGTCACCTGGATCGTTGGATATCCTGGATCACTGCTTCACTCCAGTTCGGAAGTCCTTCATCTGTAGACCTCGTGGTTTCTAGGCAAATCTTTGGATATAGGCATTTCTCTAGGCAGAAGATAGGAAGTCCTTATTGGGTTCTTGAAGGCACATGTTGACCTATGAAAGGTTATGCTGCACTGGTCTCAGTCAGGCCTCAACCTCCACAAACACATGCAATTTTAGTCATAAGGAGCTAGAACATTATATTGCCAAAGAAAAGGCAAGACTGAGAAGGCTGCCTTGCACAAAGCCACATGGCAGGTGTGTGGCAGGGCTAGGATCTGGATCTGAAATTCGTATGATGTCCTTTTTTTTTTTTTTCTAAGATTATATTTATTTATTTGAGAGAGAGAAAGAGCATGAACAGGGCGGGATGGGCAGGGGCAGAAGGAGAAGCAGACTCCCTGCTGAGCAGGGAGCCCAACTCAGGCTCCATCCCAGGACTCTGGGATCATGACCTGAGCCAAAGGCGGCTGCTTAACCAATGGAGCCACCCAGGTGCCTTTAATGTTCTTTTTAATATATCAACAGTTCCTAACCTGGGGTCCATGGTTGGGCTTCAAGATCCACGGATCAGCTGAATTGCATGCAAAATTGGGAGGATGCACACTTTTCTAAGGGAAGGAGTCAGTGCTTTCACCACATTTTCAAAGCAGTCTGTGACCTAAATAAGATGAAGGACCCCTGTGATCCTCTCTGTCGGTCCTTGGTTCTGCCCTGCCCGCAGACCCTCGAGAACTCTCGGGTAGAGCTGTTTCTGTTCTGGGGTAACCGATGTCCAGTCAGCGTGGGGATGTACGTATGTGAGGTCAGTGCTCACGGGCACCATGCAACCCCCTCCTAGCATGAGGACACTCAGCACTTTCCCAGTAACAGGCTGAGAGTGACAGGGGGTATGGTGACAGAATGGAGCGTGCTGAACAGGAGGGTTTACGGAAACTTCTTCGCATCAGCCAAGATGTCAAAGCTGAGACTTCGGACATGCTCAGAACTGTTTTCACCAAGACGGGCTGTGTCCCCTGGGAGACTGAGGGAGCAGGCAAGCCAGCCAGCACTCAGTTAAATGTCGTCTTAATTTGGAAAGCGCAGAGGGACATTTTTTATCAATAGTCAGCCGTTCTCCAGCACGAGGAGTGCGGTGCAGTGCTCACTTGGAGCCTGGGGGCAGCTCAGAGACTGACAGGCAGCCTCCTTGTCTGTCACCCAACTTCAGCTTGGCAGCTCACTGACCCTACCTCTCTTCTGGCTGAAACAAGTGTGAGATGGCAGCCACTACCCATGGGACTCTGGAGAGAACCCAATCCCCGCAGGAAGACAGGAGAGGGAGGGGTTTTAGGCTTGGCCTGGCACATAGTATGCACCCAGAAAATAGGTCAGCCTTGTCCAGCTCCTACTAAGGATGGAGTACAATGTAATGGGTACGGGGAAGAGCAGGGCATGATCAGAAACGTTCATTCAACGAACACTTTTTATTTATTGAGTGAGTACTATGTGTCGGAGTAGCACTGGAAATAGGGGTATACAGAATCGTTCATGCAACAAATATTTAAAGCACCTACTATGTGCTAGCTAGGCTTGGTGCTAGGTGTTGGGTAGAGAGGGGGCGATGCATGAAACCATGTATTCTTTGAATAAATATTTACCGAACATTTACTAAGTACCCTGCACTGTATTAGCACTGAAGATATACTGAATCAAACAGCCTTGTTCCGACTACAGCCTCAGGACTCCCTGAGAACAGCATCACTGGATAAGGAAATTGAAACAGCAGAGAATCACATAAAAGTCTCATTGTTGAGGGCACAAGGTCCCAACTTGGGTCCCCCAGTATCCTAACCCAGGCTGGCCCTCCTGCCAGGGGCCACTTCCCTACCTCCCCCCCCGCCCCTGCATACTGCCTTTCAGGGCATTAATGATGAGTTATTAATAATGGAATTTTAATGGCAAAAGCACAGCAGCGCCTGGGTCTGTGGATGAAACCATCCCCTGGGGCCGTGTGGAGACCGCAGTGACTGCACAGCCAAGGATTTTTGGTCCCTTGACAACAACTCTCTCACGACTCTTCCATCCTTCCTCTCCACAAGGAGCACTTACAAATATCCTACCTCCATGTTTGGCACCCCAGACTGAATCAGTACTTAACCTGTAACGACTGAGGGGGAGGGAGGGCGGCATCTGGTCATCAACACAGGACACCCACAGTCCTGGACATGTATGAATGCCCCCCCCGGGAGGAATCCGGAACCCAAAATGACAGCAGGAAGGGAAGAGGCTAAAGAGTTGGACTCCGCAGGAGGGCAGGAAATGACAGTTTACAGAAGGTGCCTCAGGAAGGTTGACTAGCAATCTGCACAGAGCTGGGCTCTGTGCTCAGCTCAGGCTGGGAAACACTGGGTTAACCAAGTTCTTCACTGCAGGACTTCTTGGAACCTTAAAGATGCTGATGTGCACTGTGAATCTATAAAAGAGGGATGTCTGGTACAGCATTTCCCAAACTTATTTGACCACAGAAACCTTTCTTTTTTTTGCAGAGAGATTAGTGCATTGTACAACCTAAAAACGTAAGCTCTAACCAATGTGTGTATGGAGTCCCTACCGGCATGGGGCCTTGTGCTAAGTGCTGAGGATACCAGAATACAAAGACAGTAAGGTCCCAGATCCCAAGGAGCTATCTGTGGGAGGCAGCTGCATGAGGGGACCAGCATGGGGGTGTGGAAGCCAGTGTGCAGGGCAGCCCTGGAAAGAGAGCAGCAGTCGGGGGGGGACGGGGGACGCTGGAGCTGGTGGAAGCCAGTCGTGAGAGGAAGGTGCTGGAAAAGTGTGGCAGGACCCACTAGAGGTTGGGAAGAGAGAGGTGGACAGCATAAAGGGAAATATGGACAACCCTCTCCCGCCCAATTCCTCCCACCTTTCAACTAGCGGGGCTGGGTGCTCTTCCCTATTTGAACAGTTACTAGAGGGTTTGGTCTTCAGTCCTTCCCCCACCCTCACCGCATCTATGCTATTGAATTTGGGCTAACATCCAAAAGCCAGGGAACAGCTATGCACAAATTCAGTAATTGGAGTCATTAGCGTTGACTCAGAAATCATTTTTTCCTAAGTCTCTCTCTTGAAGAAGCTTTTAAGACCCTTCAAATTGGTTAATGGAGAGTTTAGAAATGAGGTTGGAGCCTCAGCTTTCCGCTCCCCCTGCCCAACCCCCAACATACTCAAGGGCAAGAGTGATGAGATAATCCAATATCTATTTTATTAAACTCCCATCCATTTCTGGCATACCCTTCACAAACAAGGATCTCAAAATCTATACTTTCCTGCTGCGAGCCTCCAGGTGCCCAGTCTCCATTCCTCCCTCACGCTGGCCGGACGACAAGAACACTTGCACGTAAAGCTACAGTGTGAACTGGCGCAAAAGAGCCCCGGGCCGGGAGTCAGGGGACCTGGGTCTTCTCCTGGCCTGGTGACTCATAAAGCCACATAACCACGGGCACCACTCTGCCTCCTTGGGCTTCAGTGAGGACCAAGGTCCTTTCTGCAGCAAAATGTCCTACACAGGCTCGGGAGGGTAGAAGGGCAGACACCAATGCCTTTGGTTTACAACTGAGAAAACAATGTAGCGGGTCAGTCACTGCTTCAAGCTGACAGGGCCACGACCTGGGTCTTCACACACTTTCTTCTTTACTGTGCTGGGGCAGGTGCTTAAGGTTCTCTGGGAAGCTGAGTGGGTACCTGGCCTCTGCCCTGGGACTCAAGTTGTGGTATCTCTCTGAGAACCCACAGGCTACCTTCTTTAGGGCTGAAGTGAGAAGGTCTGAAAAAATCAAGCAGATAGGTCAAGCACGTAGGCAAGAAACTTGTTCCTTCCAACTCAAAGGTGAAATGGGAGATAATCATGAATCCATAGGAGATGACCGAAAGTGAATGTTGGGGCTCATCTTGAGAATGGCCCAATTCAGTGTTCCCTAAATTTTAGCCGTTCACGGAACTAACCTCTTGGTTTTTGCCACCTCTCTGGATCTGTGCTCCCCTTTATCCAATTTCACAACGTTTTTCTTTAAATGGATTATTTATATCTGGAAACCACAATGTGCTAGTCACATTTTTACATTATGTATTAAATATCCAACTCCTGAGAGAGCAAGTACTGAGGACCTAAAATCCTCTTGTGAACCACCAGAGGCACACACATCAGATGTTGGCAAAAACTGATGTAGTCTGAGCCTGAGGAAACTGAGGCATGTGAGGAAATAGGTAAGGGGTTTACTCAAGGTCATAGGCTAAGGTGAGGTCCAGGGTCTCTGGACCTTTCAGCAGAATTTTTCACATGTCACTGAATGAATCCCTTTTGTGCACAGAACCAGAAATCACCGTGAATGTTTCCACTGCTCATCTGGGAGGCTACCAACTAGGGGAAAGGTCAAAGTCATTTATGAGTCATGCACCTGAAATTGCTTGAGAACCTCAGCTCCCACCGGCAAGTCCACCTTGGAAAGGGACAGTGACACCTGTTTTTGTTACCATCCAACCTCTCCGCCCTCCTCCCCAACACCAGTGAGAGGCACCAGTGCCTAGGTCTTATCTCACCTTAGCCAAAACCCAGTCTGACGAGACTCCTTTCCAAGGGGTAGTTGTGCGGGGGGAGAGCCCTGCTGGGGGCTCCGGGGCTGGCTCCGAGACGCCCACTTCTACAGAGGAGGCCAAGGTTCCCTGTGCTCGAGGCGTGTGGGAGGCCGGAGGCTCCTGCCAGCAGAGTATTGAGGCTGTGGAGGGAGGGACTGGAGAAGGACTTCAATCCTCTAACTGCCAGGTCGCTGGGCGCCAGGGCTGTGAGGAGAGGTGAGAGCAGCTCTTACTCATACTGTGAGTTCCTACTTTGGAGCAAGGACTTCATAAAGGACTTAGTTGCCTCTGCCGTTGTTAACCCAGGCCAGCCGGAGTGACTTGTGAGTGAGCAGGACTCTTAGAGCCCTTGAAGGGTAACTCAAGGCAATGAGGCAGTGCTGGGATACCGTCTCCTGGAACATCATCACAGCAGCTACCACTGATTCACAACCTGCTGTGTGCCAGGTTGTGCTAATAAGCCCTCTAGAGCCCTCTCATTTAATCCTTACAACCCAACGCGAGAGGTACCACTGGTACCCTCACTTCCAGAAGTGAAGAACCTAAGGCTCAGAGACACCGAGTCCAAGTTCAGTGACAGAGCGGGGCTTAAAACTCAGGTGTATCTGACTCAAAAAAGCTGTGCTCTTACCCATCATCGGGGCAGGAAATGGCAAGTGGACCAAGGGCTACTGTCACCCCCTTCTCTGTCACTGGTAATCAGGTCACGGGAGGGTACCTGTTGGCTTCAACACACACCTTTACGTGTTGCCTCCATGGAAAAGAGGGTCCGCAACCTCTCCTGGGCAGGTTCATTGCCCAGAGCGGCTGACTGCTGGTAACATCTCACAGCCTCTCCCAGGTTCCTCTGCACACCAAGGCCCTTCTCATAGCAAATTCCCAAGTGGTACCTGCTCTGTGAGTCCTAAAGGGGAAAATGGACAGACACATAGATATGCACACATGCGGGAGTGAACAACTGGAACGCAAAGGCAAGAGGAAGGTGGAGCAGTCAGGCAAGCTGGGGCTTCATCCGTGCAGGTTCGAGGCCCAGTCCTGGCCCCCCCTGTACCAAGGGATCTCAAGTTGAAAAAGCCAGAGGCCCGGAGTTTGCCCAACACAGAGGAGATGGGGATCCTTCTGCCCGGGGAGCTTCGAGCCAGAGCAGCGCGGCGGCTTCTCTCACCGAGGCTAGTGATGAAGGAAGGCAGAAGTGAGGGCCACAGGGAGCAGCCAGTCCAACCACGGGGAACCCGGGAGTCAGGCTCCTACTTCAGCTGAAAGAGCCAGGAGCAAGAGCGGAGGCTAGGCCTCCCAGAGGCCCTGCATGCCTTTCTGAACGTCTGCCCAGGTGCTGCAGAACATACGGTACAGAGAACATTCCTCCTTTGAAAGGTGAAAAGGCTCTGGATCCTCTCTCATCTGAGAACTAGGAGGCAGTAGCAGGTAGGGCTTCGGAGCACAACCTGCAGAGCCGGACGGCCTGGTTTCCAGTCTCGGCTCCACCACCTACTGTGGAGGAACCTCAGGCATGCTGTTCTACGCCTCTGAGCCTCAGTTTCCTCATCTGTAAAGTGGGAAATAACAGTACCTACCTTACTGCATTGTTATGAGGATTATATTCTTTAATACATGAACAGTACTTAGGTTATGTTATTATTTTCATAACTTTAGATACCCACATCATTAATCTCTCCCTCTCTGGTGGATTATTATCCTTATATTCAAGCCTCCAACTCAAAAAAACAAAATACTCAGTTGATTCCCAACCACAGTCCCATTTCTCATCTACCTTCTAGCGTCAAATTTCTGGCCAGAGTTTCTGTAACATGCACGCCAAAGTCTACGTAATAAATATGGTGGACTCACGGCCATAGACCAGCTTCGAACACAGTACCTGACACTCGTAAGGCCAAAACACCCACCCTGCCACACTGCTCAGTACAAACCTACAGAGACACAATTCCTACTGGAGTGGGTGAGTGTGAGGACTGTGCCCAACACCGTGTTACCTAGCATCCCTTTGCACACTTCTTCTAGTGCGCTGGGTGGCTAACGCAGACCAAGGGGCCCCCGGGCAGGTCCAGCACATGAAGAACGTGAGGCTCCCTCAGGAGCCGAGGAAGGCTCTGGGGCTCCATCAAGGAAGGCAGGCACAGAGGCAGTACTGGCTAGTGACGTTGGTCACCTTTTGATGGCAACGACAGGTAACACCGAGTGAAAATAAGAGAGTATTCTGATACCCAGGAGTTCGATGAAGCTATCACTGTGTTGGCCCCAGAACACAGAGGAGCAGCAGCCCCTGCACAGGGCAATTCTAGTCCAGGCACGTGGCTTGCTTTAATCCAGTACTCCTGGTCCTCCAGGAGGCCACCCCCCCAAAAACTCCTGGACAAGTACACTTGAGGAATACAGCAAACCAGAGATGGCTTCTTGGTGATTCGCACAGAGGGACAGCTCTGAGATCTCCTGCACTGAAGACACCTGGTGAGCTCAGTATTTCCAAACCCCTAGGACCATGTTTTCCCTGGTATTACTTATGAACACCCCGTGGAACTGATACTCCGGAGAACACACTGTGGATCGTGCAGGCTGGGTGCCAATGCCCCCCCGACATCTGGCGCCCCCCCAAACTGCTCCGCGTCTTCTGACTTCCCTGCAGCGCACTGCTCGTGAGGCTGCACCTTCCCCGTGCAGCGCCGACCAAGCGCTCGCACACCTGTGACCTCAGGTAGCTTGTGATCCTCACAACCACCACCACCACCACCCCGCGAAGCAGCGGACGGGCGAGGCAGTATTATCGCAGTTTCGGAGACGAGGGAAACAGGGGAACAGGAAGCAACCGGCCGGTACTGCACTGGTCATTGTAACAACCGGCTGTGGAAGAAACCCCGCCTTGGAGCACTGAGTCATTTCTGTGCGGCAGATACTCCTCCCGCGGCTGGTGTGGCGGCACCAGCACCTCTGCAGCCGGGCGTAAGCCAGCTCCCCGCACCACCAGACCCGCCCAGGGCTCGCACAGGCGGTCAGGGACCGTTAAGACTTGAAGCTGGCCCACTGTGTTCCTGTCCAGCTTCTCGTGTGCACCCCCTGGAGCTTGGTACCAGTTCCCAAATCCCCTCCTTCCTCAGACTCGATCCCCAACATGCTGGGACACTGGAGATTGCCTACCCCGTTGTTGGCTGCGAGCCAAAAGTATTTCACAGCCCTCTGTGCATCCAGGTGTGGCTCCTTGGTGAAAAGCACCCCGAGGAAAGCTTGAGCCTGTGTTCAGGGAGGAAGGTAAAAGGTTATCTCGCTCCCTTCCAGGCCCCACGTGCTCCACGTGCCCAGGAGAGACCCCCCCCCCCACCTGGGCACTCACCTCTCTCAGGCCCGAGTCTGCAGCCTGCTTCAGCATGGACACTGCCCTCTGCTGCTTAGGGCCCCCGGCGGAGGCCGGGCCTTGCAGCAGACACCTGGCATAGCGGTACTGAGCCAGGCTGTGGCCCTGGCTGGCAGCCAGCTGGTAGGAAAGGGCTGCCTGGGACAAAGGGAGAGACCCCCAGTCAGTGGGTACCCCTGCAAGCCAGCTTTTCCTTCGAGTGAAATTTGTAAAAATTATTTTAATTAAATAGGACATAATCAATACAAATTAATCAGAAAATACAGAGAAGCCAAAATTTCAAAATACAGATAAATTGAAAATAGAAACCTGAAATTCCAAGAAACTCTGCCTCCTAAAGATCATTCTCTGCTCACCTTTCAGTTTACAGCTTTGCAAATATCTTCCCACACACACACGTATTTATACATACACGTATATACATTCACACACACACATATAAATGCATGTGTGTATAGGGAGAGAGAAACAGAGTGAGAGAGAGAATAACATTCACAATTTTGTAACCTATTTTTTCATTTAACAATACACCAAGAATGTCTTTCTCTGCCAGTAAATATAGGTCTAGTGCATCATTTTAAGACCCACAGAGATATTATTAACCAATTCACTATTGAAGGAACTTCAAATTGCTTCCCTCTTCTTTTTTTGCCTCATATACAATTCTAAGAAATCCGCTCTTGTATATAACACCTCTGTGTACTTATCCTACTTAGAGTGAATTAATCCATTCATCAAGGTGAAGGTCTAGGTCCTGAGGATACAGCTGCAGAGAAGAAAGACAAGGTCCCCGACTCCTTTTGAATCTAAATTCCTAGAAGTCAGGAGCTGCTGCTTTTTCTCTCGTGGCTGAGAGAGAGAAGCTGAACTCTGCCTAAGCCCTGCCCACCGCTCACTTCTGGAGGTCACCTCTGAACAGTGCAGCACGGCGGACAGGCCTGGGGACAGGGAGAGGATGCAGTACCTTGCCAAGGTCCCTGGGGGTGCCTCTGCCATGCTCGTGACACAAGCCCACGTTGTACTGCGCTTTGCTGTAGCCATGGTCTGCCGCCTTCTGGAAGTAAGAAAAGGCTGCCGTGTAGTCCCCATTCCTCATGTTCTCTGTGCCTGTAAGAAAGCACGGAGTAGAAACACAGCTTCCTCTGTGAACTTCCCCACCTCTTTGGCCAGATACTCATAGGCTGCTTTCCTTCTTTTTGGTGCTAGACACTTTGCATGTTTCCATCCTCCGAATGTTTCACTGGTTTGCCAGAGATATCAGTGGGTTCGGTCCTCCTATACAACATCCTCTTCTTGGTGACAGCATCCCGATCTCCCTCCCCCCACCCCATTCCCTGCGATCAGTCAATGTGCTGTGCTCTCCCAACCAATAACTCCCTCACTCAGGAATTGGAATCTTAAACCTGGTTGAGGCATGAGAGAAAACAGCTTTTGCAGGTTTATTCTGACAGCAGCATTCTGAAGACACTGTCCCTAAGTTATTCCCCACCCCGGATGCCAGGAGCTTTCCTGATTCCTGTTCTTTCTGACCCATGGCAAGTCAATATATCCTAATGGATTCCTTCTGTGCTTAAGTTAGCCAGAGTGGGTCTAGGCTGCTTGTTACTAAATGTAACTGGTAACAGCTGATACTGTTAACCCTGCTTTAGGAGGAAATTGTGAGAAAGAATATAAGACAGCTGTGACCTGAACTCAGGGATGTCAGACAGCCAAGCCCATGTTCATCGTATCATCCAAACAAACAAGCAAATGAAAAACAGAGACGGGGCTGGGCACAGCCGAGTTCCCATTCAAACCTTTGCTTGAGCTGTCTCTCCTGCCTGGGGTATCTCTCTGCCTCCACCATCAGGCCTTCCCATCCTGTTTCTCTGGAACCTTCAGACCACACTCAGGCTTTAAACACTCTTTTGGCATTTACTTAATATACAACCCTTTTTCTATGAACTAAACTGTTTCCAGAGTACAAGCCCTGTCTCCTCAATTAGACTGCAAAATCCTGGAGGCAGAAGCAGAAAAAGAATGTAGAAGAAATAACTTTGCATAGGGTGAAAGCTCTATACAAATGCAAAATATGATTATGGCTTATGCTCCCTTTGTGTTCTGCCACACTGCTTAGCATTGCTGAATAAATGAATATATGAATGAAGGAATGGGCAAGAAAATTCTCAGAAGAGACTGCCCATCAAAATCACAAAAAGCTAATGAGCCAGAAGCCAAGTTCCATTCAGCCCGCAGTGAATTAAAGTCACCTCCCTGCTGCCTGAAGATTCGCTGTCCAGGATTCAGAGCCCTCTGTCCTTGAGAAGACTCAAGAGGGCGAAGGATCCCACCCTGTGTCCATTCCCCAAGCTGGCTCCCTGATCCACCTCTCTTCTTTGTCTCCTCTGCCTCTAACCTAAATCAAGACACCATGAGGCTTTGCTATGCCATCAGTAACAGCTTCCACCCAGTCTCCTGTTTCCTCTGGCATCCCTGCCCTCCACGTCTGTCCATACAACAGCCAGAGAAATCTGAAAAAGTAAATCAGATCATGTGACGGCCCCTCCTCCTACTCCAGTGTAAAACCCTCCATTGGCTTCTTATCTCGCTTTGAAAATCCACACTCCTTTGTGGCTCAGAAGGCCTTGCCTGATCTGGCCCCTCTCTGCTTCTCTGACTTCCATCTTTTTCTACTGTCCTGGTGATCTCTAAGTTCCAGCCACACTCACCTTTCTTTTGTTCCTTCAACAAGCAAAACCCAGTGCTGCCTCAGGACCTTTGTACTTGCTCTTCCCTCTGTTTGGAAAGCTCTTTCTCTGGATGGAAACAAGACTGGCTTGCTTTTGTGAGTCAAGCCTTAGTGCAAAGTTCTTCCCATCGGTGAGGACTTCCAAATCCAAAGTTGCTCCTTCCCCAATTCACTGACAAATAGGAGTGTTCCCCTATTTACTCTTCTCTATAACATTTACCACTATCAGAAATTCTCTTATGTTTGCCAATGTACTGTTTTTTCCCCCCATCCCGATTCATATGTCAGTTCCATGAGAGTAAGGACTCTGTTTTATGAATCACTGTATCCCTAAAACCTAAAATAGGGCCTAGCAAAAGGTGAAATTTGTACTGAATGAATCCCAGCTTCTCACCCATCTGCCCATTATCTGAGTTGCCACATTAAAAGGGCTGAAACTTAGGCCAAGTCACCATGGAGAACAGGACAGATGGTGGAGGGGCACCTGGAGTCTCTGGATATAGGTTCCTGTTTGGGCACCTGAGGGCCTGCTCCAAATCTCAGGAGCCTGCTCTTGCCTAAATGTGTCAGAAAATACAAGGTATCCTCCAAGATTTCTCTTCTCCTTCTTAAATAGGAACAGAATTTTCAGGTAAGCACGTGGTCATTCAGCTAAAGACTATATTTCCCAGTCTCCTCTGCAAGGAGGTGTGGCCATAAGCCTACATTCTGGACAATGATTTGTACAACTTCTAGGTTGGAAAGGAGTGATCCTTTAGCTTTCCCACCTTTACCCTTCCAGAAAAAAGCTATTTGAATAGCCAAACTGGATCTTGAGATGGAAACCAGTTTTAAGAATGGCAGAATCAGGAGGATGGGTCCCTGACACCACTGGGCCACCATGCCAGATTTGGTCTGCTTACCCAGGAGAAAATAAACTCTCTCTTGTTTAAACCACTCCCTACCCTAACTCTGTTTAAGCAACCCCATACCCTTTCCATTTTCCCATCCGCCTGCCTTGATGCAAGGTCCACCCAGTTACCCAGGAAGTTGAAAGCAATGGAAACGGTGAGCTGGAAGAGCTGGAAAGAGTTTTTGATTTATCTTGTTCCTGGGGAAGAAATATAAAGACTCATCATGGGACAGTTCATTGGAACTGCCACCTGCCCAGGGGAATGTTACGTGGATCTGGAGGCCAAATCTGAACAATACCTGCTTTTCTCCAGTGGGCTGAGGCTGGGCTGGCTTTGCCCTGGATGGGAAGCTACCGCTGGTGGGCAGGAAGCCGAGATCACTGGGATCTGCAAGGAGAATGGGTGACACCCAGTCAAGGCAAAGGAGAAAGTGTGGTTTCTCCTTTTCTCCCACTGTCCTAATCTCCCCAGCCCCTCTAGCCAGTGCCACTGCTAGGGAACAGAATCATTCCAAAGTGCTCCAGAAAGCAGGGGCCCTAGAGGAATGACAATTCCCTTATCTGGCATATGCAGAGACAAATGTCCATCTGCCCAATTCCCTACCCCCCCTACTTTGGGCTTATTCTAGGAGGTGGAAACATACCTTCCTCAGAGGGACCCTGAAGATCAGATGCCCTCAAGGAGCCGTGTGAAGAGAGGTTCTCGGGCTGAGTGGAGAGTTCCTCCTGGTCCAGCCTGGGTTCCCTGGGGCCAGTATACCTGGGAGCTGGGCCATCAGGGCTGGGGAGGATGTGCCTCTGAAGTGCTGGAAAGACCCAGTAAGTGCAGCCACATCAGAAGGGGATCAGCTCAGTCTGCTCAGGCTTGACTGAGTGTTCTCTGAGGTTTGGGGGAAGAATGGGGAATCTCCTCTGACACCTCCTTCACACGCCTCAACCTCCCTCCTCCATTTCCTTTGCTGGCTTCCATTGGTAGGGGTCCCCATTTATGCTAATCTCCTGCCTTAGGTATAAATCATTCCTCTGCCTGAATTCTTTCAGTAGCAGGGGGGCATCTACCTTATTCACTGTTGTAGCCCCAGCAGCTAACACTTTGTTTGATAATACTGATCATGATTATAATCATAAGAACAAGAACTTAAACTAATACTTACTGGGTACTTACTATGTGCCAGGCACTGTTCTAACTCTTTGACATGTATTAACTCATTTACTCTTCCCAAGAAACATATGAGGTAGGTTTTATTAATTATCCCATTTTATAGATGACAGAACTGAGGCACAGGGAATTTAAAAGTGATTTGTTCAGGGACACAAGACTAGTATGCGACAGCTCTGGGGCTTGAACCCCGACACTAACTCCAGGGCCTTAACTTAGGCTGTCCTGCCTGGGTACCATGGTACATAATAACTATTCAATGAAGATTCACTTATTCATGAATGACTAACCAGAGAATGACCCAACTGGCTGAGGGGTAACCAGGAAGCCACACCCAGGATCTAAAGTAGGCTGGATCCCTGTGGGGCTCCCTCCATGGAAGGTAAGGGGAGGACATGGGAGGATGCTGAGGGGCAGGTGTGGCCCACACCCTGGGTGGATAGAACTTCCTCACATTCCCCTTCCTCTGACTTCAGATAGGAAAGGCAAGGAGCTGCTGATGGCTCTTTTCCTGAGGTGTGTCCAGAGACGCTTCCTGGCCCAGAGAAACTCCCAGCCTAGCCCTCCTGTCCCTGGGACTGAGAACTCACAGGAGTGTGGATGCCACCAGGGAGATGAGAGGAAATGGTCCAGGGGACTGTGCCAAGAGCAGTGCCCTGCTTGCCGAGGTCCTGCTGGCAGGGACGACTGGAAGTGGATCTGCTTTGCCAGCTGCAGGGCCAGCACGGCCAGAGTGCCCTGGGAAAGACAGCACATCAGGAACCCGGCTTTGCACCAGTCACTGCCTTCAGTCTCACCCTTCAGCTCAAACATCACTTCCTCAAGAAGCCTATCCTGACTCCTGGCTGAGGCCAACTAATCCTCTTCCCACACCCAAACTTTCCCTGTAGAGCCCTGGTCACACTGGTACTTAAATAATCACCCTGACAATTATTTAGCTAAGCTCTGTCTTTCCTGTTAGTCTCTAAGCACCATGAGGGCAGGAATCATGTGTGTCTTGCTCACCAATGTATCCCCGGAGCCCAGGAGAGTACTAAGATATAGCACTAATAAATACATGCATGTATTTATTAAATGTATAATAAGTGAATGAATAAATAAAGTCTAAGCAGGCAAAAAGATAATGTGGTAAGCTGGGGCCTGGTCACAAATGCAGTGACAGGTCAGAGTTCCCCATCAGGTTCACTCTCCTTCTCTAGCCTAGGGCACAAGTCTTCTCTTCCCTCTGCCCAAGCCACCCCACCAGAGACACATTCACAGGTACAGGCCTGCTGAAGGTGTCTCGGTGTCTCTTCTCCAACAGGTCTGTAGAAGACCTAAGCTAGCTCCTAGCCCAGTGACTTCTTGGTTTTCCCTGCCCCTTCCTGTGCACACCCAAATACTTATTTATTAGAACAGGCGCTGGGTACACTGGCCAAGACAAGTTACAGTCTCTGTCCTCATGGAGTTTACATTTTCATTGAGGGAGAAACACAAATTTTGAGTACACAGAGAAATAAACAAAATAACTACAAGTTATGCTAAATGCCAAAAAAGAAACAAATCAGGAGTTTTCACAGAGCATAAGAGGGAGGTCTGAGAAAACAGGGCATCAAGGAAAGCCTCTCTGTAGGGGTGATATGTGAACTGAGGCCAGAAGGAAGAAAAGGTGCCAGCATGTAATAACAGGGACATGTATCCACGGCAGTAGGGACAGCTTGTACTCAGGCCCTTTCACATGGTCAATAGTGACAGAGCTGAGGGATAGCATCTGGGCCCCTGGAATCCGGGCCCAGTTTCTAGAAGGATTCACTGTGGAATTGCTCTAGGGCTCAGATCTTTGACAAACTGGGAAAATGCTCTGCTCTCCGGAGTCTGTTATGCCCCTAGTCCACAGCTCCACAGAGAGAAGTGGCCCTGCCACAGAGACATTCCAGGGTCCATTCTGCTGATGACACCAATTTACAATGAGACAACCGATCCTCAGGGAAGTCAAGTTACTTGTCCAAAGTACACAGCATGAAAGTGATAGGGATGAGATGTGACAGAAGCGAGGGTGATGTGTGCAGAACCTGGATGGCAAAGAGTCTGCCTTGTTGGACCTAGTGTTTGCTACTGAGCACCTGACTTTATAGGTCAGAGTTAACAAATATTTTCTGAGCAACTATCATGCACCAGGATCTGTACTAGGTTTTCTCTGTCCCTTCCCGTGCACACCCAAATATTTATTACAACAGGCACTGGGTACACTGGTAAAGACAAGTTACAGTCTCTGTCCCATGGAATTTACATTTTCATTGAGGGAGAAAGACAAAATTCGAGTGCACAGAGAAATAAACAGTAAGCTGTACAGCATAGTAGCTAAGAGCATGAGCTGCAGATAAATATGGTTTCTCTACTTCATAGCTGTATGACCTTGAGCATGTTACTTAAAGTTTCAGAGCCTGAGTTCCCTTATCTATAAAATGGAGGTTATATCTCCCTTGCAAGATTTTTGTATGGATTAAAGATGATAATGCATATACAATATTTACATTAATACATAAAGTGTTAGCTATTTAGTATTCTTCATTGTAAGCTTCATCGAGGCAAAAATAACATCTACCTTGTTCTCCACTGTGTCACTTGTGCCTAACAAAAATGTTCAGAGAAGGTGTTAAACAAATGTTTATTGAATAAAAGGAGAAAGAAGGCAGGGGGAGGGGGAGCAGCAATATCTCACCAAATATGCTCCAATGCCATGGGTTACTCAAATTTTGAGTGTGGGAACAATGATGCCCTAGCTCTTGTTTCTAGGCTGTATTTCCATGCAGGGTCATTCTCATCCACACGAAGGTCAAGGACAGGACTGGGGAAGCCTTACCCATGATATGGCATCCCACAAGGTGTTTGGGGAAACACGGGTAGACATCCACTGGAAGGCATCCTTCCATCCATGAGACCTTGGGCCCCTGTTTGTGCCTGGGCCTGAGCCATGGGGGCCCGACCTAGATGAGGCAAGAAAGGCTATCAAGTTCTATCCCAAGTGTGAGGAGGAGGAGGCCAGAGGAAGAGACGGGTGACAGAATGGGAGTACCTCACCTGTCAAAGCTGGGCACAGGGACTACCAGGTTGGAGGAGGCAGCCTGTGGCCCATCTGGGTTGGTGGACTTGGGGGTCACCCCCCGGAGGCCAGGTCCCAGCAGACGGGGAAGAGCTGTGTAGAACAACAAAGATCAAGCACCTCGACATAAACAGAACTGAGGCAATGGCGGTCCCACCGATCTTCCCTTTGCCATTTGACAGAGCCCCACCCCAAAAACCCAGGAATCACTGGCATCTGCCTCTGCAGTTCTTAAACAAGGACATACAAGGGACTCTTTTGCCTAGTACAGTTTCTAAGGCGCCATCCAGAACCAATTAACCAGGATCATTCAGGGAAAATTTTGAAAATGCTCCCTAGGTGACTCCGAAGTCGTCCCAGGGCTGACAATCACTGTTACAATAAAATTACTGGACTTTCACACACAAACTCTCAATGTTTGACTCTCCGTCTCTAAATCCCGCCTTTTCTCATTGGCTCCGCCTACTCCAGCGGCCCCTACTCATCTTTCATAGACTTCCAGAACCATTTGACTCCTCCCCCTTCCAATAGCTCCACCCATCTCCGTGGCTCTACGCTCCACCCTCTTCCCATGCGCCCCACCCACACCGCGATTCCTGGGACCCCCGACAGGCGGGTGTGGCCACGCCCACTTAGGCCCCGCCTTCCCTCAACTTTAACCCCGCCCGCTACAGCTTCGGCTCAGTCTTCTTGGCCCGTCCTCTTTCTCTAGCTCCAAGTCTCAGCTTCCTCCCGACCCGCGGCTCCAACGTCCCTTACCTCGGCCCAGGAGTCCCGGGAGGCGCCACATGTCGTCGCCAACAGCATAGAGAACTCGTAGTCCAAAGACGGAGGCCAGACCACGAGGCGACGGCTAGAGGGACCGCTGTGGCCCCCTCCGAATGGCCGAGTCCTGAGGAAGCGCTCAGCCAGCCAATTAGAATGGGGCGCAGCCGGAAGGCCGGCGCCGCACGAAAGGAAGTGGGGGTGTGGGTGTCTTTGGGGCTGGCGAGGAGGTGAACTGCGGAAGGACGTGGATGTGGGCCCGACCTCCCCCTGGAGGAGGTGTCGCACGCCGCCCGCCCGAGGGTGGGGAGAGCGCGCAGCGGCGGGGGGTCGCAGGTGGCCGAGCTGAACCGCGTCAGAAACGGGACTGTGCAAAGGCGGGGCTGGGACGGCCTCGGTAGCGCGGGACAGCTTTGCAGACACCGTGGAGACGCGAAAGGGGAACCCTGTTCCCCAGCCCCGCCACTGGACGAGTAACCAGGGCCAGGGGGGGAGGAGAGAAGCGCTAGGGTCGGACGAGAGAAGCCCGTAGTCCGAGCTTTCCCGTCCAGGGCCCGCGACTAGGAGGTGCGGGCCCGGACCGACGGGGTAGGCGATGAAAAAAGGCAGCGTTCTGATTCCGGGGTTCCAGCTCTGGCTCCGCTTTGTGTCACCGTGTCGCCTCCGCACGACCCCTTCCCCTGTCTGGGCCTTATCCTGCGCCATGATAGGATCTAATGGAGTGATCTCGACTAGTCCTTGCTGGCTCCACAGGAACAACCTGAGTTCCTTTAGAAATACCTAAGAGGAGACTCCCCCCACCCCACGCGTCTGTTAATCAAAGCCCTCCTTGGACCTACCCAAAGTTATCTATGCATTATTTTGTGTGGGAGAGAATGGTTCTGCTTTCACCACTCTTGAATCTATAAAATAAAGGAACTTAAATTCAAATGTAAGATGCTTAGACTTCCACCCTCCTCCTTTCCCCCAGGTACATGACTTTTGTTTGGGTGGAAGTCTACACCTGGGGTAACGGTGTACTGGGAACACCTACTTTTAGACCTTGGCGTGTGATAGGATAGTTGTATTTGTTCAACAGTATTTAAGCCATATGGCAGCCACCATCCTAGAATCTGAGAAGACAGATGAGTAAAGAGCGTTTGTGGCCTCCACGGGTACACCGTCCAGTGCTTTAAGAATGGCCTCTGGGATTCCAGAAATGGTTTGTGGAATAGCTTTCTTACTTCCTAGCTTTCTTACTTCCTAACTATGTGTTCTTGGACAGTTTACATAAGCACTTTAAGCTTCAGGTTCTCCATCTATAAAATAGGAGAAAAATACCTCATGAAATTGCTGAGGATTAAATAGTACATTTAAAATGTTTAGCATAGCCCCTAGCCCATAGTGAGAGCCTAATAAATGCAAGTTGCTGTTAATTGCAGTAGTGGAGGAGGTAAGTAGACAAAAACAATAGATATGTCCCAATAGAAGCATGAGTGCTGGGTTATGGGATACTGAGGAAGGATTCAGGAAAGTAGTTGCATTCGAGCTGGACCTTTACATATGAGTGAAGAGTTTGCTAGGTGGAGAAAGGAGAAAGGCATTGCAAGCAGAAAAAAATAAAAAATAAAGGCCGAGGAGTGCAGATATTGGGGAACTATTCAGAGATATCCTTGCTTTGGGATTTGGGGCAGCCACCTTTCATATTCCTTGTGTTGCTGCCTCAAAATAACCAGTGTGCCGGTTTGGCTCTATTCTTCCTCCTGGGACTTGTGCACCTTTCTTCCTGTCAGCCTGTCTGCAGTTCTTTTCGTGCCCCCAGGCACGGCCACATTCAGCTCTTCAGTGACGACTTCCCAACTGTTTGAGCCCTCACTATCCGCTTTTCCCAATTCCTGTAGCACTTAATTTCTTACCACACAATTTAGCAGTAATTATATGTTGTCCTATGATTTAATTATCTCATTTGTGTAAGTCTACTCTCCCCAGTTCTTTCCCTCAGGGGAGGGATGGCATTTTCCCATTTTATGTCCCACATAGAACTTGACAAGAACTGTCAAACAGTGTCTCCTGACTGGACATCTTGTGCTGCTGATGATTACAGACAAGAGCACCAGACCCCAAACAGGGATTTATTGATTTGGGTAGGAACATATTCATTCCACATACAAACACTGAGGGCCCTTCATGTTTGAAGCTAGTTGAAAAACTGTGAAGATAGATGTCTTGTTTCCATGTATAAAATGACATGACGTTTCCTGTCTCTAGAAATCTAAACACTAGCCACTTGTGTGAGGGGTCAATGGCAAGGGCAGCTGGAGATCACCTGTTCAGTGTTGCCCAGAGGAGCACCATCAGAATGACAACTTTCTTCCCCTGCCTTTACCTTCTCTAAAGCCATTGGCCATTTTCTTCTTCAGCTCCCAATGTTGCTCTATGTTGTTGGCTTGTGGCCCAGCCAGTTTGACTCAATCCTTCTACAGAGATAAGCTGTCTAACTTAACATTAGGAACCTACTGCCCAGGGACGCCTGGGTGGCTCAGTCAGTTAAGCGTTTGCCTTCAGCTCAGGTCATGATCCCAGGATCCTGGGATTGAGCCCCGAGTCGGGCTCCCTGCTCATTGGGGAGTCTGCTTATCTCTCTCTTTCTCTCCCTCCGCCTCTCCCCCTGCTCCTGCTCTCTCTCTCAAATAAATAAAGCTTAAAAAAAATGAATGTGGTCCCTGCCCTCACAGAGAAAATAGTCTAGCAGGGCAGACACACTCAGTAGACGAATAAAATTCAACGTGGTGTTTTAGTTAGTGCAGCATAACAAATGCTCTGAAATGTAGTGGCTTAAAACAATTATGTTGTCGGGGCGCCTGGGTGGCTCAGTCGTCGTTAGGCGTCTGCCTTCGGCTCAGGGCGTGATCCTGGCGTTATGGGATCGAGCCCCACATCAGGCTCCTCTGCTGGGAGCCTGCTTCTTCCTCTCCCACTCCCCCTGCTTGTGTTCCCTCTCTCTCTGGCTGTCTCTCTCTCTCTCTGTCAAATGAATAAAAAAAAAAAAAAAAAACAATTATGTTGTTACCTCTCACAGTTCTGTGAATTGACTGGGCTCAGCTGGGTAATTCTGCTGGTCTCACTTCAGGTCTCTCATGAGGTGGCAGTCAGATGGCAGCTGTGGCTGGAGTCCTATGAAGGCTCAACTAGGACACTGGCATGGCTGAGCCTCTTTCCTTCTCCATGTAGTCTCAGGACCTCTCTAGCTGAGAAGCTGAACTTAAATGGTGGCTCAGCTTCTCAATGTACTAAACTGCAAACTGCCAGGCTTCTTAAGCCTTAGGCCTGGAACCTGCCTCTATACTCTGTTGGCTAAAGCAATTCATAGAGTCAGCCCACAATCAGAGGGAAAGACATGTGAGCACAAATACTAGAAAGTGTGGTCTAGTGGGGAAAGTACAAGGTGCTATGAGAACATCTAGGTATGGAAGTCAGGAAGACTTCCTGAAAACAGCAACATCTTAACTGATGAACCTGAATGATGAGGTCTGGGAACTAGCCAGATGAGGAAGGGAAGGGGAAGGAGTTCAGGCAGGGAAAACAGCTGGTACAAAGCCCCAGAGAGGCAAAGAGAGCACAACTTTAGATCAGTGTGGCTGTACCTGGGTGGGGAGTGGAGGTGGGGAGTAGTGGAGGGGGTGGTGTGGGATGATAGTCCTTTAGTCTGGAGAGATAAACAGGGCCAGATCATAAAGTCTTACAAGCCTCCCAAGATGTCTGGACTCTGTCCTGAGGGCATGGGACACCAAGGAAGGAAGCAGGGGCATGATCAGGCCAGAGGGACCCTACAGAGGCTATTGGCTGCTGTGTGGGGGATGGATTGGAGGGGGCTAAATCTTCATTCTCAGCCAGACCCTTCTATCCAGTAACCAATCTCACCTTTGTCACCGAGAAGACTGAGTCATCACCTTAGCACTGATACCAGTTCTTTTTGCTTTTTATTGATGGGAATTTTTTTTTTAAGATTTTATTTTTAAGTACTCTCTGCACTCAACGTGGGGCTTGAACTCACAACCCTGAGATCAAGAGTGGCATGCTCAGGATGCCTGGGTGGTTCAGTCAGTTAAGCGTCTGCCTTCAGCTCAGGTCATGATCCCAGGGTCCTGGGATTGTCTTTGGGCTCCTTGCTCAGTGGGGAGACTACTTCTCCCTCTACCTGCCACTCCCCTTGCTTGTTCTTTCTCTCTCTCCCAAATAAATAAGTAAAATCTTAAAAAAAAAAAAAAAAAGAGTGGCATGCTCTACTGCCTGAGCCAGCGAGGCACCCCTATTAGTGGGAATTTTCTTTATAAAAAAATGCAAGATCCTTTGTACAAGTTTTTTTGGTTTTGTTTTTATTTTAAAAAGAACACACCAGGGGCACCCGGGTGGTTCTATTGGTTGGGCAACCAACTCTTGATTTTGGCTCAGGTCATGATCTCAGGGTTGTGGGATGGAGCCCTGAGTCGGGCTCCACACTCAGCGGGGAGTCTGCTGGAGATTCTCTCCCTCTCCCCTTCCCTCTGCCCCTCCCCGGGTAAAATAATAAACAAACAAACAAACAAACAAACAAACAAATATTTTTAAAAATAAAAAGAACATGTCACAGGAAGCCTGCTACCTGGTAGGATTTGGACATGAGGTTGGCCAGGTGGTCCAACAATTTGTACCTAAGTGTAAAGTGTGTCAAGGAAGAGCTTGCTAAATACAGGGAGCAGACCAGGCTCAGTGGATTTTACCCCTCAGTTAAGTAATGGTTGGTTAAAAGAGTCCCTATTCTAGGAAAAAGTCAAACAGTACCGAAAGGCTTAGAACAAATTACAAAATCTTTTCCCTCAGTTTCCTCATCTGGAAGATGGGAATGACAATTGTAGCCTCCTGGTGAGATAACAGGATATACATTGCCTGGCACATACATGGTCAAAAATGGTGACGATGAAGAAGGTTCAAACTTGAGAGCTGCTGTGAGTATAGCTGTGGATGCTTAGTTGCACGCTGTACAAATAAATGTAAGGCATGAATATGAGTTAGAGGAAATGACAAGAACATAGACTCATTTGGAGAGGTCTGTCTCTTCGCTTTGTTCTAAGGCCAGACTCCTAGTGTTTGCTCTTAGTCCCATTCTCTTCCTGTCTCTTCCAGAACCTTGGCTCTATAATTATCCTGACCCTCATGCCAAAGCATATGTCTCTCTACTAGTTATTTTCTTTCCGCCTATGAAATATACAAGAGCCTTTCCTATCTTGGGGGGAAAATCCTTTATTTGATCCTCCTGCCCTTTTCAGCTACCATTCTGTTTCATTCTCTCTGCTAGATTTCTTAATTAAGTAGCACACATACTGCCTCTCATGACTTCACAACTCCTTTGCTTTTCAGCTTTGTCTCCCAGCTTCCATCACTGTTCTTCTGACACAGCTGTCAGTGCGGTCATCAAAGACCACCTCATTAACCACCAGTGGGCCTTTGCTCAATCAATCTCCTTGGCCCAGAGCACTTGACTCAGTTGACTGTCCACTCCTTAATTCCACATACAAAATCCCCTCATCATCCCACTTTCTTATTTCTGTCAATTGTATCATTTCCCCAAGCCATTCAGGAAAGAAACATTGAACTCAGGGTTGGCTCAACTCCCTTCTCTGCCCTCCCCCACACTAGTTTTGACTTTTACTTGCAAATATTAGAAATTCACTGAAGCTACCTTTCTGGAAAAGTTTTATCAGGATATGGAGGAGTGGGGGGACAATTGTTTGGCTGCAGCCAGAACCCAGGAAAGACCAGGACTGTAGACTTAGGACTCAATCAAGTGAGTCTCCTCTCTCTAGCTTTCTTTCTGGTTTTCTCATGATTTGCATAGATACCCCAAAAGTGCTAAATACTCCCACACCTACCTAGTCCCCAGGAGCCATAAAAAATCACCATCTTTTGCATCAGGCTCTTGAATCTGTCTCCTCTCCAGCTTTCCTTGTACTGCATCTGCCATGTTTGTTAACTCCTGATCATTCTGTGTCTGCCATTGCCTCTTCCTCCTCCTGCCCCAGAGTCTAAGCATTGCCCATGCTTCAGTTCTCTGTCCATTGACCTCTTCTTGAACTCTCTTCTGTGTTGTTGGCTCCTGAAGGAGAGTGGAGTGGTTAAGAGTTTGAATTCCAGAGTCCTAATGGTCTGGAGTCGAATCCCCCACCACTTTCTAGCTGTGCAAACTTGGGAAAGTGACTTTAATATTTGAGCCTAAATTCCTCATCTGTGAAATGGGGATAGTACTGGTACCTTCCTGACAGGGTTGGTGTGAGGATTCACTGAGCAATCACATGTAAAGTGCTTAGTTAGCACCGTGACTGGCACACAGAAAGAACTCAATAAATGGAAACAATTATTAGCCTTACCCTTATTCTTTTTCCTGAGTTCTAGCCTGACATCATCTGCTAGACTTTTCCATTAGATGTTCTGCTGTGACCTCAGATCCACCTGTCAGAATTCACCAGATACTGCTGGAAGATGCGGGTTTCTGAGTGCTGGAGGGTGGGAGGGACCAGAGCAAAGAAGGGTGGTCTCCTTGAATCTTCGAAGGAACCCCCACATAACTTCAGCCAGGCCTCAGTAGAGAAAACTCTAAAGAACAGTTCCCCTATAAGCCTCCAAACCCTTTGCTGGAGGACTCTTAGAATCCAGGAGAGCAGGCAGGGCTGCCATTAAGAGAGCAAATGAAGGATGTGAATCCAACCTTTTTTAAAAAAGCCCCAGGGGTAGTGAGAGGAGCTGTAGCAGGATCAGTGGAGCTTTGAGGTGGGTGTGAAAGGTGAGAACAGCACCCTTAGGGTGCTGAGGCTGACTTAGGCAGGGGCCTTCCTCCAGTGCCGGGATTTGGCAGCACAGAAGCCAGAGGCACTCTTGTTTCTAGCTGAGCTGTTGCAGTTCTCCTTTGCCGCCCTTGTGAACATTCCTCATTAAGCTCAACGTGTGGAGCAGAGTGTACAGCTTTCGCCTGCCCCTCAGCCACTTGCTCCCACCTGCCTCTCTGCTTCTGGGTGGCGGGATTCCTACTGGCAGGAACATGGTGAGTTGTTCTTACCCACTGCAGAAGGGGGTCGTGGGCAAGGAGAGTAACTTCAGAGCTGTTTGCTCTGAGCCAGAGTGGCCAAAGAATTAAGAGCTCTGACTCTAAAGCAGAATGTGCCCCTGGTTTTTTGTTTGTTTGTTTGTTTGTTTGTTTGTTTTAACGATTTTATTTATTCGACAGAGAGAGACACAGCGAGAGAGGGAACACCAGCAGGGGGAGTGCGAGAGGGAGAATCAGCTTCCCGCTGAGCAGGGAAGGAAGCCCAATGCGGGGCTCAATCCCAGGACCCTGGGATCACGACCTGAGCCAAAGGCAGACACTTAACGGCTGAGCCATCCAGGCACCCCTGTGCCCTGTTTGAATGCCACTGCTGGAAGGAACTGGTGAAACAGTATAGAAGACTCAAGATTCCCTCTGTCCTCAGGGTCTCACCATCCACCATAGGTTGTTTACAACAAATAGAGGACCCAGGCCAGTCACTGTTCTGGGGCTTGGGGATGCCAAATGAATACAATAGGATGGACTTTTGGCCTCATGGAGCAAACTCGTCCAGGGTGTGGTGGACATGAAACATAACAAAACAGGTGATACATTTCAACTAGGAGCACTGCTAGCAAGGAGAAGCCCAGGCTGCTTTAGGAACATAGAGCAGAAGCTACATCTGGGGGAGGGGAAAATCAGGGAGAGTTTCCTGGATAATGTGACAAGTAAATTCAGGCTCAAAGAAAGGTTAGGCTGGTTTGAAATGGAGGGTGGAAAAGAGAGTTCTAAGCAGATGAAACAGTACATGCAAAGGTCCTGAGGCAGAAGGGAACTAGGCTGTTGGGTGGTTAAAGGCAGCCAGACAAGGTGAATGCAGCCAAAGTTCAGTGATGAAGGCAGGCAGTGGCCTCCTGAAGGCCACAGAGCTAGCAGCATGGATTATGCAGAGCCTTGCAGACTATGATGAGAATTTGAGCCTTTATCCTAATAGTAACAGTGAACATTCAATTTTATGTGTATGAGGGCTGTACTAAGTCTTCACATGGGTTTTCTCATTTGCTTTTCACAAGTCCCCTAGGAAGCTGGTACTTCCCATTTTACTGATAATGAAACCCTGGCCCAGAGAAGTTAAATTGCTCAAAGTCACACAGTTGGCGTGGCAGAGCTGGGATGTGAACCCAAACATCAGGATCCAGGGCCTGCCCTCATAATGCCTGCCTGGCGGCGTCTAAGCGCTCGGCGGCCTTTGATCTGAGCCGCATGTTCCTCGGGCCTGGGTTCCTCTTTCACCAGACGCACGTGCGCATTCTTCCCCCCCTACAACCCCACGCAGAGGTTGGCGCTGGCCACAGGAGCAGCGGGCCGCACCGCGGGAGATGGCAGCCTCAGCTTCGCCCCCGCCCGGCCCCCACCGACGCTACGCGGTGGGCTCGCGCGCGGGCGGCGCGGAGAAGCCGAGCGCGGCCGCAGGGCTGGAGGCCGCGGCGTGTGCGCGCTCGCTCTGCCTGGCGGCTGTGAAATCTGGAGGTAATAGACTCCCCGGAGGCGCGGGGGCGGGGAGCGAGGGGCGCCCCTCCGCGTCCGGCAGGGGGCTCTGTCCGCCCGCGATCCCGGGGCCGAGCGCCGCAGCCCCGCCGCCCAGATCACGTTCCCTCCAGCCTTGAGCGGGGAGAACAGCGTTCATTCCTGATTAAAAATGACTATTTTTTAAATGGGCTTCATTCTTTATTTCTTTCTGTCCTCTCCCAGGGCCAGAAAGAGGCGGCAAGCGACACTGAGAATCCATTCCGAGCGAGCAGCCAAGAGGAGACTCGGCAGCTCCCAGATGTTGATGTTTTGTTTTTTGACATAAATCTTTGCACTCATATGGGAGTTTTCATTGATTCATGTTCCCATCTGCTGAATTTCCTTTTATTTATTTAATATGGCTTTTTGGGGAAATCTTGCTCCGAAGCTCTGGAGGAGCATAAACTGTGGCAACCGCTGCACCCCATCCTCCCTCCTCCGAACCTTGGCTTGTGGGGGATGGGGGGGAGTCAGTGGCACCCTGCAGAAAAGGCTTGCTCCACGTTCTCTTCTTGGGGGACAGGCGCCCTAGGCACATGCTAACGTGACTGTTCCCCTGCTTGGGGCCTGCCCGAGGCTGTAAACCCGAGAAAGAAACAGCATGCGACAGTCAAATCACATTGAGTCTCCGTCCTTCTTCCTGCCCACCCACAGCACCGCGTTCCCTTCAAGCTAAAACACTTACCCTCAGTTTAACAATTTGGAAACCAGGAAACATTCAGCAGTGGAGGTCCGCACGAAATACGTTTCAGTATCTCCTCCTCCTCCCCCGACTGACTCATCCTGCACAACCCCTTCCAGTAGTAATTCTTAGTAAGGAAGAGCTTCAACTTTAGAGTCAGACTACCTGAGTTTGAATCCTGACTCTATGAATTCTTGAGCAAGTAAGCGTCTCTGAGCCTCAGATCCCTCATCTATAAAACGGGCATGACTTCTTTTTCGGATACATTTTGCAAATGAGGAAACTGAGGCTGAGAGTGGTTAAGAGGTTTGCTCAAGTAGAAAAGAACCAGGACACACTTCCAGACCTTTCTCATCCTCATCCTATCTCACCCCCACCCCTTGTCCAGCTGTTCCTTCAAGTTTCCCAGGATAGGCCATCTGCCTGGCAGAAAGGGAGTAACCTCTTTTCCATAAGGCAGAAGAAAAGACTAGAAATTATTGGTTCAGAATGTCTGACACCTTGGAACAGTATCCATTTAAACTTAGAACATAGGCCCAGATATGGAAAGGATTTTGAGGTCCTCTCATCCTGTCTCCTACCTAATCCCTGCAAGCTTCCCTGACAGGTGCAGAGAATTCACCCCCTTACCGGGCAACTGTTCTATTTGAGGAAGCCTCTAGGTATTAGGAGACCCACAGACCACTGAATGGGACCATCTGAGTGTAAGAAACCATGATTACCACAGACCAAGACCCATAAGACCTATTGTTGCTAAGGCCCAAGGCTGTATCTCCGGTCCAGCATAGAATGGAGGTATTACTCCAAGTGTGAGATTTATTGCACAGCACCATCCTTTGTGAAGCACATACTGAATACACATTCCTTCCTGATGTATATCCCATCCGGTCCAAGCTTCTCTACACATGCTACATGGGACTCTCCTCACGGGGCGGGATATGGCTTCATATCTAGGACTCCATGGTTTGCTTCTAAGCGCACCCTGCAATGCCCTTAACCCTTCATCCATACTTGCTATTTTCTGGAAGGCCCATGTGTGGTAAGAAGATATGCTGATATGAATGACAGTCATAAACTTAGTGCAGAGTCAGAAAACTTGACTCTCCCGCTCAGAGAAGACACAGAGGGGAGGAGGACTCTGGGGATGTGGATGAGAGGGGTAAGAGAGGTGAGGAGACAATTGCATCTGAGCAGGCCCCATGTGGGAGGCCCAGGCCTCAGGCTCCAGCCAGTCCCTGAGGCGTCTCACCTACACCCTTGTAGCTACATCATGCCTCCTGCAGTGTGGCTGTGGCCTCAGAAGTCAGCACAGGACATAGTAGGATGGCCCAGGCCCAGCTCAGTGACAGTGAGGGCAGCCATTCTGCTGAGTGTGTGCTCTGAGGCACCGTGGAAGCAGCCAAGAATAAGAGCTGTCACCCAGCCAAAAGTCACTGGCATTAGCCAGAAAGCCAAGAAAACCTGGCCAGGGTCTTTCAGCCAGGAGATGCTAACTGGGGTGTGCACCTCTGAATGCCATGTCCACAGGTCTCAGCACAGAGACTTGTGCCCACGCATGGCCAGGAGCTCCCTAGATGTACCTCCCATGAAGAACCCAGTATGCAGTACTGAAGAAGGCCTTTCCAAACCAGAGTGTGCTGATTTCCACACCAAGGGCTGATAGACTTTGTCATGTGGTAGAAGTCCCAGAGAGAAGGGAATTCAAATGTTGGACTCAGCACACAGACTCTGGATTCTTGGGCTAGAGACACCTTAGGATTTCCCCCCTTTACCCACACACCCCCCCTCACTGCCTTCCAGCCTATCCAATTTAGTAATTCAATTCACCCTCTATCTGCTGAGGACATTCAATGTCCAGGTGCTTTTCAAATGCTGGGGATCTTGCGGTGAATGAGGGAGATATGGGGCCTGCCTCAAGGAGATTATTGTCTAGGGGGAAAGAGGTGCAAGATAATTACAATTATGAAGTGTGTTACAAAAGGAGAGGCTCAGAAATCTATGGGAAAGGATCAAAGAAGTTTAACATAATTTAGTAAAGTTTCTCAAAATATGGTAGCTGGGCCCACTTGCATCAGAAGCACCTGAGGTACTTGTACAAAATTCAGATTCCTAGGCCTCGTGCCAGATGTACTGAGTACAAAGTTCTGAAGTTAGGGCCAGAAATATGCTTTTTTAAATACTGAAGCAAAATTAACTAACATGCAATTAGCCATCTAAGAGTATATGCTCATTAGCATTTGGTACATTCCAAATGTTGTGCTGTCATTACATCTAGTTCCAAAACATTTTCATAATCCCCAGAAGAAACCCCATGCCCATCAAGCAGTCACACCCCATTCCGCCTCCCAACTTCTCCCAGCAATCGCTAATCTGCTTTCTGTCTCTATGGATTTACCTATCCTGGACATTTCATATGAATGAAATCATACTACATGACCTTTTTTTGTCGTCCTTCTTTCATGTAGCATAATGTTTTTGAGGTTCATTCATGTTGTAGCATATATCAGTACTTCATTTCTTCTGATTGATGAATAATATTCCATTATATGGATATGCCACATTGTGTTGATCCATTTATCCATCAGGAGAGATATGTGTTGTTTCCACATTTTGGCTATTGTGAGTATTGTTACTATGGGCATTCTTGTACAAGCATTTAAGTACCTGTTCTCAATTCTCTTGGATATGTATGTAGGAGTGGAATTGCTGGGTCATATGGTAATTCCACGTTTAACTCTTTAAGGAAACACAAAACTGTTTTCCATAGCAGCTCCACCATTTTACATGCTGACTAAGATTGTATGAGGACTCCAATGTTGCTACATCCTTGCCAACCCTTGTTATTTTCCTTTTATTATTGTTGATATTTAAAGATTTTATTTTTACACAATCTCTACATCCATCACGGGGCTCAAATGCACAACCCCAAGATCAAGAGTCGTATACTCTACCAACTGAGCCAGCCAGGCACCCCTATTATTTTTTATTATGGACACTGTAGTGGGTGTGAAGTGGTATCTCATTGTAGTTCTGATTTTCATTTCTCTAATGAGTAATAATGCTTAGCATCTTTTCATGCACTTCTTGGCCATTTATATATCTTCTTTGGAGAAATGTTTATGCAAGTCCTTTGCCCATTTTTAAGTTGGGTTGTCTTTTTGTCATTGAGTTGTAAGAGTTCTTCATATATTCTGTATATGAGAACTTTATCACATATGTGATTTGGGAGGAAAGAAAGAAGAAAAGAAAGAGAAAAATGTCTTCATTTTTTTGATGGTATCCTTTGATGCACAAAAGTTTTAAATTTTGGTAAGTCCAATTTATCCATTTTTTCTTTTATTGCTTGTGCTTTTGGTGTTACATTCAGGAAGCCATTGCCAAACCCTAGGTCACAAAGATTTGCCCTTAAGTTTTCTCCTAAGAGTTTTACAGTTTTAGCTCTTATATTTAGGCCTTCCATTCAAATGGAGTTAATTTTTGTATATAATGTGAAGTAGGGATCCAACTTCATTTTTTTGCTTCTTGTTTTTCCATTTTGTTTTGTTTGTTCATTTTGTTAAGTGGATATCCAGTTGTTCTAGCACTATTTGTTGAAGAGACTATTATTTCTCCATTGGGTGTTCTTGTCAGTCTTGTTGAAATCAGTTGACCATAGATGCATGAATTTATTTCTGGATTCCTAATTCTATTTCATTGATCTATATGTCTGTCTTTATGCCAGTGTTACGCTATTTTGATTACTATAGCTTTGTAGTAAGTTTTGAAATCAGGAAATGCGAGTGGTCCAACTTTGTTCTTTTTCAAGATTGTTTTGGCTATTCAGGGTCCCATGTAATTTCATATGAATTTTAGGATCAGCTTTTCCATTTCTTCACTGAGTCAAAAGCTCTGAAGTTGAGGCCCAGAAATCTGCTATTTAAATTTTTTTTAAGATTTTGTTTTTTTAAGTCATCTCTATATCCAATGTGGGGCTTGAACCTACAACCGCGAGATCAAGAGTCAGATGCTTTGCTGACTGACCAGCCAGGCGCCCCTTTAAATTTTTTTTCATTATGGTAAACACATATAAAATCTATCATCTTAATCATTTCTAAGTTTACAGTTCAATAGTGTTAAGTAAATTCACACTGTTGTACAACTAATCTTTAGAACTTTTTCATCTTGCAAAACTGAAGCTCTATACCCACTAAGCAAAAACTCCTTATTTTTCCCTTCCCACAACCCTTGGCATCTATCCTTCTATTTCCAGTCTGTATAAATTTGACTACCCTAGGTATCTTATCTATATAATATCATACAGTATTCTTTCTTCTGTTACTGGCTTATTTCACTTAGGTTCATCCCTGTTGTAGCATGTGTCAGAATTTCCTTCCTTTTTAAGGTTGAATAACATTCCATCATATGTATAGACCATATTTTGTTTAGTCATTCATCCATCAATGAACATTTGCTTCTACTTTTTTGGCTGTTGTGAATGGTGTTGCTATGAACATGGGTGTACAATGATCTCTGAGACCCTGACCCTGTTTTCAATTCTTCTGGGTGTATACCCAGAAGTGAAATTGCTGGATCATATGGTAATTCTATTTTTAATTTTTGGAGAAACCACCGTACTGTTTACCAAAGTGGCCATTTTACATTCCCACCAACAGTACACAGGGTTCCAATTTCTCCACATCCTTGTCAACACTTGTTATTTTCTGTTATTTGGTTTTATAGTGTGAGGTGATATCTCATTGTTATTTTGATTTGCATAGGAATTTGCTTTTTAAAAATAAACTTTTTACTTTGGAATAATCTTAGATTGGCAGAAAAGTTAAAAGATAGTAGAGAGAGTTCCTGTATATCTTTCATTCGGTTTGGTTTCCCCTGATATTATCATCTTACATTAGCATGGTAGTTTGTCAACACTGGAAATCTGCTTTGTAATAAGTGTGCGTGGGTGGCGCACATGTGTTCACACGCACACACACACACACATGCACACACACACACACACAGTGATTCTTATATGCACTAAAGTTTGAGAGCCAGTGATATAGGGGTCAGGAAAGTCCTTCCAGGGACTACATTTCAGCTGTTATTTGAAAGATGCTTATAAGTGAGTTAAGGGAATGGGGTGTGATCCAGGCAGAGGGAACAAATTGTGCTAAAGCCTGGGGGTAGTAATGAACTTGGAGCATCTGAGGATAATCAAAATAGTAATAATAGTAATTTATTGACACCATCTGCCAAGCACTGGTAAGCACTTTAGAACATCATTTAACTTAATTTTTCACAACACTTCTATAAGTGGGGGACATTATCATCTCCATTTTATAGATGAGATAACTGAGACTTGGAGAGAAGTAACTTGCCCAAGGCAACCCAACTATAAAGTGGCAAAGGGAAAATTTGAACTCAGATCTTTCTTTTCCAATTTCTTTTCTCCCACCAGCCCCAGTAAAGTTTAATCATGTGCTTGCAGCAAGAAGCAAAACATCAAACGCATGCCTTTTCCTCCCTTGATCTAGTATTTCCACATTCTTTCCCAAGCTATTCATTCTTTAAGGCCCAGAGAAGTCTTCCCATTCCAGAGCTGTTCCTTACAGTTATTCTCTCACATCGAATTGATGGTTCAATTAATGCATTAATAAAAATAAGTAGCAATAGGAACAATTTGCAATTATATATTTATTTGTGTATTTAATGACTCCCTCTGCCACTAAACTGTCAACCCATGAAGGCAAGATTCCAGACTGGTTCACCTAGTGCCAGTCGGTGCTTACTAAGTATTTATTGAATAAAGGAAGAAAGATAGGAACCCAAATGTTTTGGGGACATTAAATGAGTGAGTTTTATTTTTGAGAAAGAAAATCATTTAAGATAGTAACCATACTGGAGCGCCTGGGTAGCGCAGTGGTTAAGCATCTGCCTTTGGCTCAGGGCGTGATCCCAGCGTTCTGGGTTCGAGCCCCACATCAGGCTCCTCCACTAGGAGCCTGCTTCTTCCTCTCCCACTCCCCCTGCTTGTGTTCCCCCTCTCTCGCTGGCTCTCTCTCTGTCAAATAAATAAATAAAATCTTAAAAAAAAAAAAAGATAGTAACCATACTTGATCTCAGGGTAGTGAGTTGAAGCCCCGCGATGGGCTCCTCATGGGACATGGAGCCTACTTAAAAAAAAAAAAAAAAAAGGGTTATTAACCATAGATTCCCCCCCCCTCTCTCTCTCTGGCAAAAACCTCAATCTCGCTTTTCTAACTGTTATATCCCACTGAAAGTGACAGTGGTTTTGATTCCTTGGAAGGAGATATAGAAAAGACATTGGTCTGATCTAACAAACATCTCCTTCCCTGTTGGCCGGTTTGAATACTGAGATGGGGATGAGAAAGTCTCTATTTAAGAATATCAGGGGCGCCTGGATAGCTCAGTCAGTTAAGCGTCTGCTTTTGGCTCAGGTCATGATCCCAGAGTCCTGGGATAGAGCCTTGTGTGAAGCCCCAAGCTGAGCGCTTGTGAAGCCCTGAGCAGGAAGCATGCTTCTCCCTCTCCCTCTGCCACTCTCCCTGCTTGTGCTGTCAAATAACTAAAATCTTTTGAAAAAAAAATGTTATCAGCACACCCAGCTGGTTCAGTTGGTGGTGCATGTGACTCTTGATCTCAGGGTTTTATGGTTGAGCCCCATGTTGGGTGTAGAGGTTACTTAAAAATAAAACCTTTAGGGATGTCTGGGTTGGCTCAGGTCATGATCTCTGGGTCCCAGGATCCTGGGCTCCTGGGACTCCTTGCTCAGCAGGGAGCCTGCTTCTTCCTCTGCCTGCCACTCCCCCTGCTTGTGTGCGCGCTCGCTCTCTCTCTCTGACAAATAAACCTTTAAAAAATATATCATCGAAAAGAAAATAGAACACCATCCTAACAGCTTCAGAAAGTCAACTGTCGGCAAAGAGAGAAGGGGGCAAGTGACCTCCCCGACCCTTTTCCCACCCTAGGGTTCTGCTTTCCACCGCGGCACCGGCACCGGAGAGCTAGCAGAGTGTGCTGCAGGTGAAGGCATAATTGCTCCTCACCTCCCCCGGCTCCCCCAGTGTTAAATTAGCTTTATATCAATATCACATTGGCAGCTGGGATGAATTATTGAAGCTCATTCACTGCAATGGGCCCAGGTTCCACTTGCTTTATGGAATAGAGGTGAATGTGAGCATATTATTCCTGTTTGCCTTGTTGTGGTCAGTACATTTTCAGACTCTTGTTGATGTGAAGGTACTCAGCCCTGACCAGCAGATAATCCCAGCCTCTGTTCCTCATGAGATCAGTAGAGTCAGGGATCGTGGGAGAGAAGGAACGCACAAACATGTCTGCTGGTCCCAAACACACAAAGGCTCTTAATTAGCACAATTTATAGTGTAGTCCCCAAACACCTATTTATAAACACACACCTAATATGCATATACACACATAAGCACATACAATCATCGTTCACACACGTATACGTGCATATGTACATTCAAAGTCTCAAAAAAGGTATGCTCACCGGGAGCCCAGGAACAAGAATATAGAGTGCCAACATTTTAAATACTGACTTTCTAACAGCCTGTGGAAATGTAAAGCCTTGATCCTCCCCCACCTTCAACACCAATGCTTCCCTAGCAGAGCTGGTTATTTTGCCCCTGACACTTGGCAGAGATGGATGATCTGGGATGTCCAAAGTCATGGGCAGGGAGCCCAACTGTTGGGGCTCCTGTGTGCACGTGGGGGAACAGTCTTCCTTCTTTGCCCTCCCCCAGTTCCACTATGAAATGGAGCATCCCTGGATTTAAAGGTATGTTTCTGCTGCTTGGCCCAGATCTCAAAAATTATTAGTTACAGCTCTGCATTTATCCATAGACACCTGCACTGACATTCATGTTCACAAACATGCATTTACACTCCTATACATACACACACACACACACTCACACTGATGCACACTAATTACCCAGAGATAGGCCTCCTGGCTACATGGTTTGGTTTGAATGTTGTTGAGAAGGCCGCCTGATCGTATCAGCTGGTCACATGTTTCTCAAAAATCCCACCATTAATTATTTACTCCTTTGGGAGTCCCCAGTTGAGAATCAAATACTTCTAGTCAAGACAACACAACATAAAGTTATCATCTAACATTTTGGCAGGAAGTCACTCTGCCCAGGGCACTTCCCCATCCTTGGCTGGCTGACTCTAATCCTCAGGTCTGATCTGGCTTCCTTTTCCTGCTCCCTCTTCCCCGAGACTAACAAGGGAGGTTAAATTCCCCCATTATCCACTCTCATTACTCTCTGACATTTTCCTTGGATGCACCTATTATAACTATAATTAAGTGATTATTTGTATGATTACATTTGTGTAGTTTGTGACCCCATTCAACTGAGTTCCAGTTAGTTAGGGATTGCCTTCCTCTCCGTTCTTTACTGTACCAACAGTACCCAGCATAGTGCCTGGTACATAGTAGATGCTCAGTAAAATTGAAATGGAGCTGGAGGGTTTGGAGAAAGGAGAGAAGGGAAAATTCATAAAAATTCAGAGCGGATGTTCCAAACTGCTTTGATCTTGGGCCTCTGAATATCACCAGTCTCTCCCTTCCTCACTTGTCCAAGTGACACCATGTTCCCCTCCTCCTGGGCTGTGTTAAGATGCCCAATGGAACCACACAGGGACAGCACTAGGATCGAAGGTGACAGACTGCTCAGCCAGAGGGAACAGGCTTGTGGGGCATCCTGGCCTGATTCCCCACTTTTCCAGAATGTGACTAAGAGCTCATATTTCTGGAGCAAGCTTTGCATAAGGAAACTCGTCTTCTTTCTCCTCTTCTTCCTCTTCCCTCCTCCTCCCTCCTTCTCCTCCTCCTTCTTCTTCTTGTTCCCCTTCTTCTTTTTTTTTTTTTTAAGATTTTATTTATTTTTGTGACAGAGAGACAGCCAGCGAGAGAGGGAACACAGCAGGGGAGTGGGAGAGGAAGAAGCAGGCTCCCAGCAGAGGAGCCCGATGTGGGACTCGATCCCGGAACGCCAGGATCACGCCCTGAGCCGAAGGCAAACGCTTAACGACTGCACTACCCAGGCGCCCCTCCCCTTCTTCTTCTTCCCCTCTTCTTCTTCTCATCATTGTTGTTGTTTTTGTCCTCCTCCTCCTCCTCCTCCTCCTCCTCCTCCTCCTTCTTCTTCTCAAGATTTTACTAATTTAAGTAATCTCTACACTGAGCATGGGGCTCGAACTTATGACCCTGAGACCAAGAGTCACATCCTCCTCTGACTAAGCCAGCCAGGCACACCAAGAATCTCCTCCTCTATATGTTTTCTGGTAATTAAGATGGAAGATGTTTGTTGCTGAGAACATATGATCTTGACAGTAATAACAAAAATACTACCAGCTACCATTTATTCGAAGCTTACTATATGCCAGGCACTGGGCTAAGCACCTTATACATATTTATGTATTATCATTTCAATTAATTATCCAACCACCTTGGGAGATAAGTACATATTATTCCTATTTTACAGAAGGGGAACAAGTTCAGAGAGATTAGAATATTGGCCCAAGGTCATACAACTAGGAAGTGGCTAACCCAGGACAGGACTCCTGAGGCCACACTTTTACCCACCAGTATATGTTACCTTCTACTTTAAGCCCATAAGGAGATGCCAGTCTAGTCCTTATTCCTAGACCTTCATACTCACTCCGTAGATGTAAACTGAAGGCATTTATGGACTTGAGACTGACTGGGGACCTTGGAAGCTGCCATTATTTCCTTGTCCCAGAAACTGGACCTGACTCCTGATTCCTGGAGTCATTGAAGAGGAGAGATGCCAAAACATCTGGAATTGCAGGATGAAGCAGATACAGACAGTGGAAGGTGCCAGTTCTTCAGAGTTGCCCAGCAAAACACTCCTGGGCGCAGGCACACCTGCTTGAAAGATGGGCCCACTTTAGTCTTTTTCCTCCATGCTTTTCTTCTTCCAATGGTGATCCTGAGGGCTCATTTTAGAATGATGGTCTTGAAGCAGGTGACAGGTGAGCCGTGTAAGGCCACATAAACCAAAACCAGTCAGTGTATGGGAGGAGCTGCCACTGAACATAGGCCCTCCTTTCCTGGGACTGAGCTCAGGGCCCTAGATCACCACGTACAGCCCCTTGCTGGGAGGGAGAACTGTCTTGGACAGTGCGTCATGGTCTCTTCTTTTCCCCTCTCCTTAGTATACTGTCTTCAGCTTTGTTCCTCCAGGGATTAGCAGAGCCTGAGCTCCATAGTCCAGATCCTGGACCTCATGTGGCTGAGGTTTGGTCTGTCACAGACACTTTCTGGCTCATCCTTTCAATCTGCATTGATCCTGATGTTATCTCCTCTAGTTTGTGAACGCCTAAAGGGCAGAGTCCAATTTAGTTTGAATATGGTCAACTGGCATGCATCCTGTATTCCTACTTTCTTCGACTGTGTTACAGAGACTAGAATGCTGGAATACAAATTTCCCTGACTCCCTTACAGTCACTTGTGCGACTGGAAGACAAAAAGGAGGAAGAGGCCTTCTTTCAGCTATTTTGGGCTTTCTGCTGGCAAGCAGGATCCTGTAGACATGGGTTCTCCTGTAACAGCCATTCCAACTTCTTGTCTCTTCTAATTCCTAGATGGCAAATCTCTGGCAATGTGTTCTTCAGTTCAGTTGTTTCAGTGGTGGCGTTTTGAGCTCCATCTTCCTGATCATGGCACACACATAGCTCTCCTGGTATTAGCTTTCTTGTTACAGTTACTATGAGTCTATTCCACAAGTGTTTACATTGTTTTTGTAAGCACTGAATTCCCTATATTAATTTCCTTTCAGTTTAAAATACATAGAGTAGGGGCATCTGGGTGGCTCAGTCAGTTAAGCATCTGCCTTTGGCTCAGGTTGTGATCTCAGGGTCCTGGGATTGAGCCCTGCATCAGGCTCTCTGCTCAGCTGGGAGTCTGCTTCTCCTTCTCCCTCTCCCTCTGTGCTTTCCCTCTCTCTCTCTCAAATAAATACATAAAAATCATTTAAAAAATACATAGAATAGTTTCTGTTTTTGCACTGAACCAAGCCCTCAAAGAGTTGTGAAATGACATCTTGGAAAAACTGGGGAGAAAAGCCAGTATGGTGAAGGGTAGGAAGCCAGTTGAGCAGAGACAAAAATACATTATCATAAATCAGCTTCTCTTACTGACAAACAGCAGGCTTTCCCATTCAGAGTATAACAAAGATAGAGGCAGGGGCAGAGCAGGAAGATAGGTAGGCAAAGAAATAGACTTCTCTTTCAAGGATTGTATGGCTTACATATAGGGGATAGACAAGCAAATAAGCACACAGTTTAAATATGACAGTTTAGGGATGCCTGGGTGGCTCAGTCAGTTATGGGTCTGCCTTCAGCTCAGGTCATGATCCCAGGATCCTGGGATTGAGCCCACATTGGGCTCCTTGCTCAGCGAGGACCCTACTTCTCCCTCTGCCTGCCACTCCCCCTGCTTGTGCTCTCTCTCTCTCTCTCTGACAAATAAATAAATAAAATCTTCAAATATGACAGTTCAGAAGTCTGCTATAGACCAACTGCTGAATGTGAACTCGTGTGTGATGTGTGACCCTTACACACACACACACACACACACACACACACACACACACATACACAGAGTATAAACTCAGGATTCTCTCTCCTCATTTGAAAATTCAACCCCTTTATTCCTTATAATGGCCCCAAATGGGATTAAGAATGATGTAGAAGGTGAAAAATGCATGTGTGTTAGGAGGATAAGAATCAAGGTAAAGTGATAAGATTGCAGTGAAAGAAGGAAGAATGAAGTGGGAATAATGAAGGAAGAGCTAGAAGGAGGTGGGAGGGTATAATGACAGTGAACTTAAATTGAAAGGAGGGATGGAGGTGAATGAAGGGGTGTTTTAGGGAAGATAAGCAAGCAAACCAACCTCCTCACTCCTGGATAACTTCATCTCTATTGCACAGTGGCCTGGAAAATACTAGGCATTAGATATATATTTACTGAACTGGAGAACAAAATTAGGGAGGATGGGGGAGGCAAGATCACACAGGATGTGTTTTGTGTATGTTAATAACCACTAACATTTATTAAGTTTACCATGAGCCAGGCACTCTGCTAAGCACTTACATGCCTCATCTTAAATCCACGCAAGCACTCTCTGAGTCAATTATTAAATTATCCCCAATTAGTAGATGAAGAAACTGAGGCTCAGATCATTTAAGTAACTCATCCAAGGTCACACAGGTAGTAAGCGGCAGAATTAGGATTTGAATTCTAACTTGTCTGACTTCAAAACCAGTGTTCATCACCACTACATCATATGTATTCCCCTTTGAGTCAAGGCAGGTCCATGCCTCCCACCTCAGGGCCAAAAGTTTTGTGGGGACCCCAAAGGACATGGTCTCAGACCTGGCCTATAAGAGAGGAGAGGGCTAGCAAAGGAAGGATGGGGGCAGGCGGCTGGGACCAGGCCAGGCCCCCTGTCTGGGGAGGGACCATATTAAAGCCTCATCTACACAACACAAAGAAAAACAATTTGAAACTTAATCATCTCCCAGAATTATGATCCCTCCCCGCAGCAGGGAGCACATTAGCAGAGCTGAGAAATGATAATTCAGCAGCCCCCAACCCAGCAGGGAAGGAAAGAGAGGAGGAGGGAGAGAGCGGGAGGAAAACTGAAACTGAGGCATGGGGAGAGACTGGGGGCAGGGAGAGGGAGGGCCTGACCTCTCATGGTTATTTCTTCTGCCCCAGTTGAAGACAGAATTCCAGGGGAGTGGCCTGGTGGTGCTTAACCCTTCAATTCTGCTAAGATAGGGCAGGGGTCAAGTTGCTCCTCAGGTCAGTTCTCAGCACTAATGTAACCCCATGTGAGAGCTGTACCCAAGCCCACCCAGGCCAGGTGTGGTTTTTCGTCTTGGCCTGAGTGGAGGAGAACTCCCAAGCCCCCATGATCCTGAGCACCCTCCTGTCTGATCAAGGCGAGTCTGAAGTCTGTCAGGACCCAAGGTGCTGGACAGCTCCCAGCCCCAGTAAAGGTTCTCTGGAAGAGAGCAGGAGGGGTGAGGCAGTTCCCACTCAGGAAAACATGAAGGCTGCTGGGAGCTAATGGGGGAAAAGGCTCGGGGTTGTGAAGGGGTCCCGATGGAGATCTGGTGGCGATCTGGAGACTGGTGCCCTGAGGGTAACTTCTCCAGACACATTCCTTCCTTCTGAGTCGAGACCCCCCACTGCCCCCACCACCCCCCAGCCCCAGACAATGGCGCCTTCAGCCCCCAGAAATGAATGGGGCCTTTGAGAGCTGCACGCCACGCCATGGGGTCAGCAGCGGCCACTGGTCCTAGGGCTGCCCAGGCTCCAGAGCTTGGAGCCACTAGGCTTGAGCTAGTATGGAGCTCTTAGAAGAGGGAAGGTATCCTATGGGCCCTGTCTTAAAGAGTGTTTCATCCTGGATCAGGCAGTTCCCATTAAAGAAGGATTTTAGGGGGTTGGGGAGAGAGGAATCTCCCTTCCTTTGCCAGGGGAGAACACAGTTGGGTGTCCCCTCCTTAGGAGGCAGCACAGCAAGCTGCGTGGGGACAGAACCTACCAAGCTTTTGTTACTTCCTTTCTCTCTTTCCCAAATCAGGGTCCCACCCTCCCTTTGGACAGGGCTGGCCCTGGGGTCTGGTCCCTCCTCCCTGTTCCTGTCTCCCCTCCCCTTCCCACATTGCACAGACTACCCAGTTTCTATGGAAACAGGCCCAGGATGGCTCTGTCGGGAGGGCAAGGCCAGTACTGCTGAGAGTGGGGGAGGAGGGGGTGGCAGGGGATAGGAATTGAAAGTAAGGAGCAGGAGGTGAGTTCTAGCTATTCCCAGGTGGAGACACAGACCTGTTGAAAACCAAACTTTCACTGTTGGGGGAGAGGACATCAAGAAAAGCAGCCAGAGATATAACTGCATGATGTAACTGAAGCAGAGTCGAGGAGCTCTTCGTTCCTCCAGTTCTCAGTGCTCCAGGGATCTAGAAGGCCCCCTTAGAGGGGAAATGAGTGGGTGAAGAAGGAAGGGAGACAGGTAATACCAAGACCTCTGCCCCTTCCTATTTCACATGAGGCCCTATCATTTTACCTCTCCTGGAGACATCCTCACTTGAGAGAAGGAGGCCCCCAGGAAAGCAGAAGGCTCACAGGAAAGAGGAGTGGAAATTGGAGGGGTGTGGGTGTTCAGGGCTGTTCAGGAATCACCCCTAGGCAGCTAGACCTAGAGGGGGCCAGAGGCCTAGGAGTGTCAGATATTTTTGTGGCATCCCTCCCTAGCACCTCCACTGAGGTGTTGGGCAGAAGGCCTGAAGGCTGTGGCTCCCTCCCCTCCAACCATCCAGTCAGGAGGCTGGGGTATGAAGAGAAGAAAGTAGAGGTGGCCAAGTAGGGGTTGGGAGCAGAGAAGGTGGAAGAAGCCTAAGGAACGAGGGGTGAGGAGAAAGGTAGTTCAGTGGGTGTAGATGTGTGTGGCTAGGGTGAGTAGGGAACTTCTTAGGGGCTTGACTATCAGCTCCTGGGAAGAGAGCCCCAGCCCTCACACCGTCCCCATGCTCCCCATGCAAACTGCCTATTGGGGAGGGACCACTGGCAGTCCCAGAGTCCTCGGAGAATGTGTTGGGGGGGTCTTTTGGGAAGGGGCCTCCCAGGTTATCAGGAGTTTCAGCAAAGCTTCCCTGTGGAAGGGGGGGAGTGAAAGGGGTCCCTTGGGAGCCTCGGGTCTCCTGGACCTGAGCCATGGGCTCTCTCTTAGCCATAGCCCCTAGCACAGTCGGTTTGGGGTTTGCTTATTTTGGTTATTTTTTGATCAGATATTTTGGCGCTGTGCACACTGCCTCCTGTTGCCATGGCAGCCGTGACAGGGGCTGAGGCACCGTGAGAAAAATACCAAAATTAATGAGTGAGCGAAAGTGCAGCCGAGAGAAAAACAAGGTTAAAAAAAGAGTTAAAACAGTAATGAAAACAGGCTTCCCAGCTCCACAGCAGAGCAGCTGCTGAAGCCTCCCCAGAGCGGCAGCCCCCACCCAGCCTTGGGCTCCTGGCATCTCCCGGACCTCAAGGCAGAACTCGCTTGCCTTCCCCCACCCAGCCAGCCACAAGCGCAGCAACAGACACTCAGAACCATCCCAAGCACAACAGTAGATCAGCTCCAACAGCAGATCAGTCCCATCTCAGGTTGCATGCTGCCTCCCAGAACAGCATCCCAGGGAACAGCTTCTCATCTCCTAGGCAACAGAGCCTGGGCTACGGCCCCCACACAACAGTGGTCCAGCTATATTACTAGGAAATGGCCTCCCAGCTACACTTGAGCTTCAGCGCTATGGCTGCAGGCATAAGAGCCTCCCAGCTAGAATCCCGCACACAGTAACAGCACAGCCACAGCCTGGGCAACAGCATCTTAGCTATAGCCAATCCCTGGTATGCTGTCATCACAGCTACAGCTTCAGGACCAATAGCATCCCAGCTACAGTCATATACACAACAGTAGCTTTGCTCTTATCCCAGGTAACAGACTTCCTCCCAGGTACAGGCTCCTAGCAACAGCGTCTCATCTCCTAGGACTTAGGCAATGGCTCCAGCTACAGCTCTACCTATGTCATATTATCGGAGAACTGCTTCCTTGCTATAGCCATTTTCAGGGGTGGCAGCCTTACGCCTATAACTCCAGGCCCAATGGCATTTCAGTTATAGCCCTCCCCTCAAAATGCACACATGAACACACACATGTACACACACACACACACACACACACAGCTTGGTGACAGACCTTCGGTAATCTGGTTGTTGTTCTGACTACAGCTATGCACACCAGAATTGTAGCATTGCAACAGTATTTGAGCTGCCATCAGAAACAACCACCTTTCTGTTACAGTGCCAGGCCCTACAGCACCTAGTCCTCTTAGCCATAGCCCATCCCAGGTACACACATATCACAGCAAGAGCCTAAAGCTACAAGAATACCAACCACTTCCACACATAGCATCCCCTAGGCTCCAATCCCTGGCAACAGTCTCAGCTGGAATCTCAGGCACCATCAGTTTCAGGAGCCCCCAGTGCTCAGTGGTCTACTTGCCAATCAGGTCCCAGTTTGGTATGAGGCCAGGAGCCTGGCTTCTCTCCTCTTCAGATGCCTCCTCCCAGTCCCTGCCCTTTGCCTGCCCTTCCTTCCGGAGGAGACTGTACCACTCATATCTACATTGCCCAGGCTCAGGGCCACCCCCCACCCAGAGCCCAGCCTGGCAGCTGGGGTAGGAGGGGATGGGGAGCAGGGAGAAGAGTAGACACACCCTGTGTTGCTCTGGCCCAGTTCTGCTCCTACCACTTGGTGCAGGATTTGGGTTCGATGGTGGTGGAGCAGGGAGGACGGAGGAGAACATCTGGGAAATTAGCATTTCCTGCCCAGCTCTGCGGCTGCCTATCTTGTTCAGCCCTGAGCAAGGAATGAGAACAGAGGAGCCTTTGAATGGCTCCAAGCAAGCCGACTAGGGAGGGTTTGCTGCAGTGGGCAGTGGGCACATGCTGGGGGCAGGGAGGATGGAGCAGCTCCTCTGTGGAAGATTTCTTCTCTCTGGCCCACTGATTTCTTCCTTGGATCTGTGCTTAATGGTGAGGAGAATGTGAGTTTTGCAGGGGACAGATATCAAGAAGCCACTTACAAGACAGATCCTCCTTTCACTAGCTCACCCCATCTTCCATCGAGAGCCTCTTACCTGGGCTCCTGGGGTTGAGGGCTGGGTGTAAGGGACTAGAACAGGCCCAGGCCCAGAAAGGGGGGCTCTTTGAGGGGGGCTGCTCTGTAAGAGAACTTGGGCAGTCCTTGCTTGCCCCTAGCTGGCCAGAGATACCACCTTACCCTGAAGTGTGTTCCACAGAGAGGTGGATGGGGGTGGGGGAGGAAAGAGACAGGAATAAAAGAGTAGTAAGAATGGGAAAATGGGGGAGGACAGGAAAGAGACAGAGGCTCTGACAAATAGAGGCCCAACTACCAGTCATCCTGTAATAGGCCTTTCCACATCCAGTGCCAGGCCTTGCCAGGGATAGCCTTCCTCATTCTTCTGACCTAGAACACCCTGGCTAGGTCTCTATGTGGCAAAAGGCTGGAGGTCATATTGAAGTGGAGCACTTTGGAGCCCAAGGTACCAAACCCTGAGCGCAGGAAAGGGAGTTCCCAAGCTGCTCAGAGACCTCTAGATGGTGCCAGAGAGCCAGAGCTGAGCTGGAGAAACTGAGAATCGGTGTGAGACACTGCGTGTGACACCGTATGTGACTCGGTGAGTGTGAGAGGGAGCGTGTGGCACTGTGAGGGCGTGTGACACAGGCCGTGACACTGCGCGGCCTCGTGGGGACAGGGACCCTTCTGAGTCTGTGAATGTGTGTATGTCCCTGGTAAGTATGTGGGGCCACAGCTCCATCCCGCCCTGAGGGCAGGTGATGGGGGACCCTCAAAAAGCCCGAGCTCTGGCGTGTCACCTCATTCTCACTCTTGTATATTTCCCCCACCCTCGTTCTAGAGGAGCCCCCGGGTCCCAAGACCCTCCTCCTCCCAAGGTCCCCTCCATAGCCCCACCCCCACGGCTTGCTGCGGCCACCGAGGCTGACCGCTCTGCGGCTTCGGCCAGAGGGGGAGGGGTGGACTTCCCCGGAGCGCAGTGGGAAGGGAGGGCCACACGGGGTGATCTGGGGGTCTGCGCGGCAAGAAGGTGGATGTGGAGAAGCAGATGCCCTCCAGGGAAGAAGGCACTGGGGAAGACATTTCCCCTGCCCGACTTCCCAGGAGGCAGGGTAGGGGACAGGTGTTTGAGTGAGGTTAGGAACGGAATTCAGGAGGGGTCCGAGATGGGGGCTTGGGTGGGATAAGTGCAAGGTGAAGAGCTAGGGAGGGGGACGGCCTGTGTATCCGGGTTCCCGGTAGTGAGGAGATAGCGAAGGGGGGTAGTGGCTTTGGGGAGCGGTGCTCGGGGTCCCCTCCCAGAGGGACCAGAGCGGTCCCGAGCTCCACCTCCCGGCCGGGGTGGGGGGGGGGGG